>NC_141763.1:71317848-71632348 GCF_982258835.1 Parasteatoda tepidariorum | reverse complement strand
AAATTTTTTATTAAATAATCACCTTTAGCCTATTATTTGAGCGTATTTTTAATACTTTATTCGTGAACTGATTCTAAATTCTTGAGAAGTGAGAAACATTTCCTTATTTCCAATGTTATTTCACCTGCTCAAATGTAACATTTCGTAATCTGTGGCGATGGTAGGCATTAATTCTTTGTTGCATAAGAATATTTTTTTGAAATTTTTTTTCGTTTTCTATATTACGTAGGTTCCGTATATACCGGTAATTTTTGATGACGAGATTTGGTCTCTTATGTCAAATGTCAAGTTGATTAGTGAAAAAACCAAATATGAAAATTTCATCAGTTTTCATATTTTTTGAAATACTCTAATGAATTATCTTAAATTTTCTCGTTCTTAATTTTTTTTTTCTGATGGAAATGTGAATTCCTGAAAGAAAAAAATATATATATAATGGCAGAAAAGGCAAAAATACTTGAATACAATATATTTTACTTGAATACAATATATTTTACTTGAATATAATATATTTTATTACTTGAATATAATATATTTTATTACTTGAATACAATATATTCTACTTGAATATAATATTTTTTATTACTTGAATACAATATATTTTACTTGAATATAATATATTTTATTACTCGAATACAATATATTTTATTATTTGAATACAATATATTTTATTATTTGATTACAATCTATTTGTATTTGAAAGGGGTAAATCGATACAGAGTTAATTAAAACTATCTCATTGGTTATAATGCACCGATGTTTGCACCGTTATAATGCACCTATTTTGGCGGTTAGACAAGTCGACTTATACACCGGGATACTACGCCATTTTGGATTTCACGTTAATTTTATTCATAATTTTCTCGAGCATTTTAGTTTTTAACAAAATTATTATTAGATTATTCAATATGTAATATCATTAATAACTAATCGTAGATTCCATTTTATGAAGTATGAATGCCTTCAAAAATTAATAAAAATATAGCCATATTTTTGTTTTAATTTATGAATGGGGAACACGTTTAAAGGTATGATTGTTCAGATTTTTTTGCTGTTTAAATTTGATAAATCTGTAATTTAATATTATTGACCAAAATAAAAGGCGTGAGTAATTTAAAAAAAATATTTTTTTATACCAAAACAACTTCTGTTTATTTTAATGAAATTTTTTTTAAAATAATTTTAGTGCGATTTTTTTTTCCTGCCTCTCTTTTTTTTTATTTCTTTTAAACTAAAATTTTATGAGTTTTTTTTATATTGGCGAATTAAAGAGATTTCTCCCGTAATATAGTAACCCTAACAGCTCTGAATCAAAATTCAACCCAACTTCGCTCTTTTAACTTTCTGCTTCAAGGAAATAGTGGCGATTAATTTTAGGCTTAGAGGAAATGCCTTTTATTTTTTCTTTGCCTTATTAATTCTTAAACAATTTTTTTCCCCTCTTGTCAGCGCACAAAACAGCTGTTTATTTTCTTGCTGTGTGTTTGATTTTAAGAATATTTAGTAACAAAAATGTGGGTGGTGTAAATCATTCTTTGCCATGGTTGAAATATCAGACATTTTTCGGTCGACAATAATGTCGTCGCTTTTAAAATCAATCCTTGGTTTTGAATGTTTGTAGGGTTGGAATTTTCTATTCTCTTTCACTGAGTTTAATGCTTGGACAGCTGCTTGTTTTAGGTCATTTAACGCACTTAGGAATGCAAGAACTATTTCTGAACGAATGGATTCTACGGATTATTTTATTTGCGATTGCGTTATCCGTTACTTAATTGTTAATCTATTATTTTATTTAATATTGCGATATCAGTAACTTATTAATCTACTATTTAATATTGCGTTATCTGTAGCTTAATTAATCTGTTATTCTTTCTTTAAAGAGATTAATTATTAGTATGAATTTTATAACTGTATTCACATTCGCTATAAATATTTATTATTGGTAGGGATGGAAATTTTTTAAACGTTTTTTTAAATATTTATTAGTTATCGTTATTTTTGATTAATTGTATCAAAAACTAATAAACTGAATTGTATCACTGTGATAAAGTATAAAATTGGTGCATAATTTAAACAGTTTTTTTTTTTCTCTCATTATTTTGATACTATTACATATTTGCGTTCTGTCTGATGTTTATTTAAATCGTATATAAGTACAAAAGTTATGGTAATATAAATGTAGAACTAAAATTAAATTTAGTTTCAGTAAATATTTTTATTGGTTTATTAGCCTTAAATCTACTTTTTATTAACGAGTTCTTTGTATTTTAAATATTATGAAATTTGTTTGTAAAAAAATTGCTTTCAATTAGTATTTTTCTTTGTTAAATGATTGGTATTACAGTCAAGGATTAAAATAAGTCATCTTTTTATAAATGAGTTCTTTGTATTTTATTTTCATGAAAATTTTTTGTAAAAACATTGTTTTCAATTAATATTTTTCTTTAACATTACAAACAGAAATTAAAATAAATAAGTTTTTTTATACGTTTTTTGTATTTAATTTTCATGTAAATTTTATAATATAATAAAAAAATTACTTTTAAATAATACTATTCTATTAAAATGTTTGCCATTATAAATAAATAAAAATTAATTACTATTACCCTATGTATTTCTTTGCTGTCAAATTTTTGTATTAAAAATAGTCGATTTCTTGTAAAAATTAGACAGAAGGAAATATTCTAACTTTTTCTCCCCCCCCCCTTCTTTCATTAACATTAGGCAATGGGAGTTGTGGTTTAAAGTTGCAAAAACTGCTCTATTTGATTAATAGTGTATTTTTTAAATATCAATTGGAGGCCACTCAAATATCTATTAAATAACTATTAGTATAACTTCCTAAAAATTTTTAAAAAAAAACGTAAATTAAAAATTAATTAGCACTTTTTTAATTAATTAAAAAAATTTAATAAAATACAATTTTATTAATTTTTTTAAATTTATACTATTTTTGAATATTTTGTCGCTTTAGTTATCGTAATTTATCTCTAAATTTATGCCATTAGTTATCTTAATTCATCTTTTAAGATTGTTAGCTAAGAAAAAAAAAATGCACTTTTTAATTTTAATAGAATTTAAAACTTGTCGAGATATTTAATTCATTATCAGTCGATTCATTCGAGATAATGCTGATGGATTAACTCACAAGATCAGTTTATACCTTACTGAGAATTAAAGAAGAAGAAAATAATTCTAGTTTATTAGGTGTTTCCTATCTTGTTATCTTTCTGCCTGGAAGCGAACGGATATCCGCAAATCGTTTTTAATATAAACATGCTATGAGCACACTGCAAAAAACTACTAAACACTCATTGTTTAATCGCTTACGAATACAGCGATAAACTCTTTATTTTGACAGTCAGTGTAGTGCATATCTTACAAGCGATTTCTTTTAAGGGTTGCCATTAAGATGAAAGAAAAAGAAACCTTTTCCTCCATTAAACTTGTTACCTTTTTTTAATGTCGTTTTCTTTTGTTCGGCAAATAAAAATGGCGAGAATTTACCTCCTGCCTCTCTGGAAGATGGACTGCTATTAATTAATATTTCAAAAGCTTGTAAGACCGGAAATTCTTTTTAGTCTGTCTTTCTTTTTTTTTAAGCCTTTCTTTGTTACGATTCCTGCTAAAGGAATGAGATTAACATAATTTTTAACTAAAATAGTGTTTCAAACTTAAATTTTAAAAAAGATTTTTCTTTTAAATTTGAAGTATATTTTAATAAGGGATTGTAAAATTGTATAATTTATTTACAGAACCGTATCTGAAGTGTTTTTAATTTATTTGTCTCTTAATTTTCAAATTTTTTTCCTAATGTTAATTCTCTAAATTATAAGCTTATATTCTAGATTATTGGAACATGGTTGGCAAGACACATTTTTTTTTTTAAATTTCTTTTTTAATTTCATTTTTTTTTCATTTTCTGCAGGGTTTATGAACCTCAGGATATTTTAGATTAGTTTTAAGAAAAATTACGAGTGTACTTTGGGAAAATAAAAAATTTTGCTAAGAACCAGAAAATTTTTAATTGTATGTCTTATTTTTAATTATATTTTTTTTAAAGAATTTTTTTTCTTCAAAATTGTTGACTTTCCATCGCGATATTGGAATTTTATAAATATTTATTTACTGTGATGTCATTGACATTTATTTGCATTTAATTTATGTTTCGTTTCGAACCAAATTTTAATTCTTTTTAAACCTAGTTCTCACTCTTTTAAATTACCGAGTAAATCCTAAATAATATGGAGAGCTACAGAATTTTAATTATTATTATTATTATTATTTAGAATTATTATTATTATTATTATTATTATTTTTTTTTTTTTTGAGTTTACTAAGTTCTCAATTCCATAACCTAATTTTTAAGCAAACAGAATCTATCACAATATCGCTATTAATGTTTTTTTTTTTCCCAACCCTTTTAGGCAGAATTTTTATTAAACAAATTTTCATCTTTTTATCTTCTTCGTTTTTTGTATTTATTTATGTCAAAATAAGTGAAATATATCATATTTAGCATTTTAATAATTTATGGGTGTGAAGTACAGCATAGAACGCCGAAGCTTTTTTTTGCACTAAAGGTAAAATCTTCCAAACACTGCTCACTTCCAGACAATAATTTTTCAAATTTACACTTATTTGCAGTTATTTACATCGACGAGAAACAGATATTCATCATTGAAATTTCTTCAATTTAAAAAATAAATTACTGAAATTTTTCTGATTATGAATAAAAATTTTTTTTTTCAAGCTGCTTTTTTTATATTTTAGAACAAATATAATTCCGATAATCTAACAGATTTTCTTAATAACTGTTTTTTATAATTAAAAAATTCCACAAAATATTTTTGCTTGTAATTAGAGCGTCAATTTTTGCTTTTAATATATGCGTATATAAAAGAGACACCGATGTCCCATCTTCGTCAAAGGGTTAATTAAATACCGAATTTGATGTTATGAATTGTTAAAAAGTCGGAATGCAAATTTTTATAAATATGTTGATTTTAAGAAAATTTATATATATTTTAAGGGACTTATTTCCATTTATTTTTTGTATTTACTTAAACGCTATTTTTTCCTCATTCAAATAAATGCAATCATTATCTATGAAATAGTTTGTATTTATATTAGAAATAAATGTAGTTTTGTAACATAACTTAATTAATCGATTTGTGCGTTGTATGAACGTTGAAAGCATTAATTTGCTTTCTTTGAATATATTCAAATTCAAACTGTTTTAAACAAAAAAAGTTAGCCATCCTCAACCTATTAATTTTAATTCCGCCGTCAGCTGGAAGCTATTAGAATTTTTATCGTTTTGTGTAAATTCAAAGCCAAGTCAACCGGTTTCTCTTTTTCTAACCTTGATATCGCTGAACCTGCAAACCTGAGGAAGGGGGAAGGGAGAAAGGTGGGTAGAATTAAAACATAAAGAAAAGGAAAAGCTGTGTGACCTAATATTGGAGAAGCTTTCCCTATTGTGTGTATATGCTCATGATGTAAGGCCCGCACTCTAACTCTAGAGGGAGGAATGGCTATAACAACTAAATAAATAAAAAAAATGTAATGTTACCAGCAGTAAGTATAAAAAGCTACGAGACGGGAATAATAAATCGTTTATTTTTAGGCGTTACTCATTGCACGCGATGTGTTTGTATTCCGTTTGCTTTTATTGTGCCCGTTTTACGGATTTTTCAATTTACTCATCTTTTTATTTTATTTCCTTTTCCTTATACCAAATCGTTTTCTAAAAGTTTTCTGCGTCGTAATTTAAATCGTTTTCTTTTTTAAGTTCACGTTCATAATTAATTAGTTATCGATTTCGATGCTTTAAAATTCTACAAAATTAATTTATTTACTTATTGTTTTGAGTTGTTTTAATCTCAATTTGTTCTTTTGATAATCTGTTTCATATATCGTTTTCTAAAAGTTCCTACTTGCATTTTAATTTTAAATGCAAGCAATGTATTTTTATGAAATTCACTATTTTCTTCCTTTAAAAAGCTTTGTTTTGGGCTTAATGTTAAAAAATATTTATTTCAAGGCTTAAAATAATAAAATATTAATTTTCCAATAAATTATTGTTTTAGGAAATTTAAAATCAAAATCGTTTTCTTAATTAAAACTTTTGTGTAAATTCTAATGCAACATTTCTTTATAGGTTGAGGTTTGTTCCACAAATCAAATGATTGAAATCAAATTATAACATAGTTTGATATTTATTTCAAGTAAATTAAGTCTAATATGGAAAATTACTTAAATAAAGTATTAATAAAATGTAGCTAACGATTTAATAACGATATCTCTTGTCATGAATTATTAAAATTGAATTGTATTCATATAATATTTGTATTCTACAAAATAAATTGTTTTGGTTCTTCCATTGGCATGAAAAACAAATGGAAAAATCTGTATACAAACGATTTAAATTTAATAACTCTAATTATATAAACGAAGAAAACAAATAAAGAGTTTTATACTTTTTTAATATATTTGATTTATAGGGTAGAGAGGACACAGTTTTGCTTGCGCTTTTGAACTTTTTTCTTTTTTAATTTAATCAATCCATCTAGAAAAAAAAAACCTCGTGAATGCGTAGTGCATATTTTTAACTTCAACTATATTTGTTTTTAAACATAAGTCGCAATATTTTTCAGACCTTCAAAAATCTTTCAATATGTTCTATGTTCTTTTGTACCCACAACATTATAAAAAATGATCGTATCCAGTTTTCCTCTTACTATTTTGCATGGCACACTTTCAAGATAATAATTTCATGATTTCGCAATAAATTTTCTTATTAATGTATACATAATAGATATTTTAAGTTCGTTTTATTACTTTGTGATAATTATTGGGTTTATGGGTGTAATTTGCATTTATTTTTAAATTAGTAAAACAATTTTCTTATTTAGCCTCATTTATATTTTATTGTTTTTAAATTTAATAAAATTAATATTTAAGAGTGATATTTTATTTACGAATATCAGCTTTTCTTTCTATATTTGCTAATACAATTATTAAATTGAATTGAAAATCTAATTGAGTTTATGAAAGATTTTTTTTTTTGTGAAGATTATAAAATATTTTTATTGACGTTGAACAAATTTCTATGGAATAAATATTGGCTTCTGTCATTGAAGTTTATTTAGATATTAGATTTTATCTATGGGGATTATATAGATCATTTTATGTGTTATTTACTAGATTTTTTCGATCAAAATGCTTATTTATGAAAATAATACATTTATTTAGATTTATCTTCAATGGTACATTATATATCACAGTTGGAATAAATTTCTATAGACATTAGCTTACAATGATTAAATTTACCTAAAAAAAACAAACAACATATTTGAGCATTATATTGGTGATTTATTACCTAGATTTTGTCTACAAAATGCTTATTTCTATTACTTGAATTTACCTAAAAATATATTTGATCTAAGAGAATTATATTGATGTTTATTTTAGATTTTATTTATCAAAATGCTGAGTTATAAAAATTCTAAATTTAAATAAATTTATCGTCAATAGTTCATAAAGACGTCGACCAAATTTCTATGGTGAAATATTAGGAAGAAATATTAGCTTCCATTATTTAGATTTATCTAAATATTTTTTATCAATACGGATTACATAGGTTTTATTTTTGAAGAAAATAAGCTTCTGTGTAATAAAATAAGCCACTCAATTCTTTCCAAGCCATTGCTATCCATATTTTCCTCCCCCCCCCTAAAGAAAAATTTTGAGAACAAATAAAATTCTTTAATTAAATCGAAAAATCTGATTTAGTTTATGAAAGAGTTCTTCGCTGTTTGGTGAAGAGCATCGAATATCACCATTGACGTTGAATAAATTTTGTTCCATTAGTGTATAAAAGATTAAATACCCCTAATGCCGATCGTTACTTACGCCGTTATTAATTTAGAATTCCTGCTTATGTGCCAGGACCGCCATTCATTATGGCGACCGCTAATTTCCTTTGGCGAATGCATTTTGAATGCGACGATAAATTCTCTCTTGTTCTCTGAAGTTGAGTTCATAATGAAATAAATTCACTTGTTTCTCTGCTCCTTTTCATGTAAGAGTTGGCTAAATTTTAGTAATTTCAAATTGGCTGGCTAAATTAGTTTTATGGTGAATTGTCTGTCAAATGCGGTTTTAGCTTCATGCTTTGTAAGTTAAAGTTAATAATTGAAGCTTTTTGTGAGTTTAATCATAATATATTGTATAAGGCATTAATATCAGTCTTGCTTAAATTTTACTTATGTAGTCTTTTTTTTTTTTTTTTTTTTTTTCTTTCTTGTATTTGCAATTTTGAATGTTAGGGGCCGTTCTACCTCTTCAAAAAATTTTAAAAGTGCCAAAAAAAAAAAAAAAAAAAAAAATTGTGATTTGTTTATATTTTGTGATATTTTGTAAACTGCAAAAAACATACTTACGTAATATATGAACGTCGCCTTACGAAATTAGAATAATGTATTAAACTACTGTTTGTTGATAGTAATATACTTTAGAATAACAATCAGATCATAAACAAGTATTTATTTAACTAAATGATTATGACGAATAAATTCTTACATTCCAAAGTAAATATTCAACTTTAGTTATATAAATTGTAAATCACTATAATTTATTTTTTGAAATCTTGCATATTTAAATTTGATTGTTGCTTTCCTTAAAAGGAAATTCAAATATCCTTTAAAATTGGATAAAAAAAATTTTTGGTCTGTGCTATATTCACATTGTTTTCGTTTTAGTATTCGCTAATCAAACATTTTTAAGTTATTGTTTAAACAATGCATTATAGAATCGAAAAACATCTATATATTTTTCAGAATTTTCATAAAAAAGTACGTGAAGTACCCGGTTTAATTTGTTTACCCTTTTATTCTAATTTCATAAGTAAACAATTGAAATTTCTTGTCACAGTTTTATTTCAGTAAAGTCTATAAGCCTTTCACTTCACTTGCGTCAAATTAACTTAGAAGTGATTTCAAATAAGATAAAAGGAATAAGATAAAGAAACAGAACTTATTGAAACATCTGCCTCTCGCTTGTCGACCCGATGTATCCTCTTTTCTACCTGCCGCGGGCAATCCATTGTCTCAATTGCGCATGTTTGCGTGCCAGCCATTATTTCCGGTGTGTGTCAATCTTTCAATTTTCTAATAAGTGCAGAACGTGTGTGAATTATAGCTCCTATTGAGGCCCCTGCATTTGGTTTCAAAGGGCTCCCCACTTGGTATAAGAGTTACTGCTCCTCTTGATGTTTGTATAAGAATTAAATGGTACATTTTATTAGATTTTCAATTTTGTTAGCTCAAGAAGTAGGCGGATCATGACTTGGAATCCCCTTGCAGTCGGGCTAACAGTAAAAGGTTTTCATGATTTTCCTCTCCATGTAATGCAAATGCGGTTTAGTCCCATCAAGAAGTCCTCCACGAAGACTAGATGTCTTCTGAGTTGGGATCAAAATTACATAGCTACGGAGTTGAACATTGATAGTCGTCAATTGGGTTGTCTGTTCAATGCCGCTTATAAAATAAAATATTAAAACTGAAGAACATTACAAAAATTTTTGATTTTAATCATTGTTGATTATTAATTATGTTAATTATTAATGACAATTTTTTTAAATTTTTAATTTTTTTATTTGATTTTAATTATTGTCGAAAAATTAATTATTATTTCCGGGAAATGATAGATGGTGTAGCTCATAGGTAATTTTTTTTTTTTTTTTTTTTTTTTTACATCATAGTAAGGCAAAGTTGCAAACTTAATTTTTATTATAATTTTGGCATGTAACATAGTCTAAAATTTCAACTTAGAAGCAAATATATTAATTTTTTTTAAAAATTTATTTGTGTTCTAATAATTTTTGTATTGCATAGTGAAAGAAAATTAAATTTTTCTTTTTTTTTATTACATTGATTGATAATTTACTTAAGTATATTTTAATGCCTAATCTAAATTTTAAGTAAAGTGCCTAGTAAACTTATCGTTGGTTTGAAAATTATTAGCCTATCATTGGGCTTATTACTTTAAACTTGACAACTAAGATTTTCCCCTCTATTTTTAGTAGCTGATAATTTTGTACCAAAATATACGAGAATAAAATCATTGAAAAGATTTACTTTTTTTTAATCCAATTTCTTATTGCTTATGTTAAATAAACAGTTCTTTTTATCCTGAATTGTTTTTCAAGTATAAAGTTAAGCCATATTTTTTCCGAAGTTGACACTTTTACTTCAAACTTTTCCCTAATATTCTTTCCCTATAGGTATATTACATGGTTTTGAGGCTTTCATTAATAGCAGCAACATACAGAAAAACATAACTATCAACAAGGAAATTTTGATGTTTTTCACCGATAACATTCTTTTGAAGAATTTAAAAATTTATCCCATTAATTGAAAAACGACAATTTTTACTTTATAATCATGGCACTATATTGTAGTTTTTTTTAGAGATTATTATAAACTCAACCTCATTCAATTTGAAATGAGTACGAAAAAATGATCTTTTATTTATTGCTATATAATAATTATTATGATTTTGCTAATTTTTTATTACAATTTAAAGCTACTTATAATTTCACGAATTTAAATTGTTCTTGCGTGCAAATAGTGCTTTCGAAGAAAATACATACTATATCACTAGTCTCTTCTCCCCCCTTAACCTTTTTCAAATGAAAATGAAAGCTTCGAAGAAAAGAAGAGAGTAAGAAGTAAAAAACAATAAAAAAAGTGGGGTAGGAAACGAATACGGAATTGCTGTTTAGCGAAAGAGAGCAAAAAGGTTTTCTTAAAAAAAAAATGGCGCAACGAGACAAAATCTCAGAAAGGTTTCTCTAAGTGCTGTTATGTATTATGTATGTGGAATCGTTTGCCATCGCATCCGTGTGATTACTCAGAAAAAAAAGGGAATGACTCAACAGTGAAAAGTTTCCCTTTTATTTAAAAGATCCCTTTTGTTTTTATTTTGCGGTTTAGTGTGCAGACGGAGAAGTCATTTATATTTTGTGGATGCTCTATAAAAAAATGTAGATAATTAGAAACATGTGGCGAGAGGTTTAAAGGGATTACTCTGTGCTATGAAGGTGTTGGATAATTAGATACCGTTGTCACGTGAGGGTATTTGTAAACAGCTAATTTATGGAATATTTTGCGGAGTTAAGTCCAATCTTTACCTTGATGTAAAAAAAAAAAAAAAAAAGAAGTCATGTTTGGGTTTAGGCTTAATTATTTTTTTTAGTCTTATACATTAAAATTAAGTTTTTTTTTTTTTTTTTTTTTTTTTGGCAGCGAAGCTGTTTTTATTAAGCACAATTTTATCTTTATGTGATATTTAGATAATAAAAACTGTAGATAATTTTGTAAACAATTTTATCTGTCATAAATTTGTATTTAAGGCGATAATTATTTTTATTGTTTAGCTTAAAGAATTTATTCGTAACCTATTCTGTTATCTATTTTAATGGTTTCGTTTTGTAAACATTGGGAAAATGTTATGCCTTGATTGTTTAAAGGTCTCCCTCTTATTTAAAAAAATTTGCTTAAGTAACTGCATTAAAAAATATTATTTTAATATATTCCTTTTAAAATTCCATTTTCTTTAAGAATTATTAAAGTATGTTGTAATAATTTAACTTATATTTGAAGAATATAGTCTGTGTACACATGACTACAACATGGAACATTTAAAATTTTTATTTGTTGTATTATTTTATTGTTACTATTTTTTAATGTTAAGTCTATAAAATGTGTTTTACACTAAAGTAATTGGAAATTACTACTGTTCTTGTTTTTTTTTTAAATAATTATTGTTGTCATTATTATTAAAATATTTGAGAAATAAATTAGTTGACTTCCTTGCGTCAAATAATATAATTATATTCAATTACAGAAGGTAGTATTTTTCTAAGGAATTCGGATATTTAATGATTTTCAATATAATACTTTCTTATATTTTTGTTATTAATATTTTCAAAATATAAAATATTAATTTTCTCCTTACGATATTATCTAAGTTAATGTATTTTTCTAGCAATCGAAATTTCAGTACATTACTTTACAGAAATTTTTTTACCAATTTATAATTTAAAAAAAAGTCATCTGATCGAATTATTTTTAACGAAAATAATAACGTTTACTTCTTTAGTGAAACGCAACCCTATTATTCTTATAGATTGAGCTATAAACGGTGTTTTTCTTTTAAGACCTAAAGGCATGACTCCGTTATGCATGTTATGTATTCTTTTTTTATCTTTATTTTTTCCAACTACGCAATCTGTCCAAGCGTGGCTAGAGTAAAAGCGAGATTGTGGCAAAGCATTATCTATCTACGCGCCATTGACTCTTCCCGTGAGTCAGTGTCTCAGCTTATTTCCAAATAACCAATGATGACTGTCCAATCAGCGACTGGGAGGTTTTTTACGTCATTATGTATTCTACTCTCTTTTCCCTTTCTTTAAACCTTATGATAAAACGTAGATAAAGAGGAAATATTTGTTGGTAGAAGAATATATTCAATGAATATCCGTTTTGGTTAATGATTTGAATAAGCTAAATTCTAATATCAACTTTAAGATTTTCTTGTACAATAACGAAATAATTCATTGTTTTGTTTATTGTACGAATTATTTTTTATCGTTTTTTTTTCCCCGCTACTATTCTGCTTATTCATTTATTTGCTTTTCCTAAATATTATTTATTATTATAACCAGGGCAAAATTAAATTTTTTTTTCCATTTTAGATTGGGTTTTATTAGATTGGTTATAGGGCATTATTTATGTTTCCTTAATTTTTTTTTACGCATTTTAAATGGCATTTTTCTTTTTTTAATTTAAGAATGTTAGCTTGTGAATTAAATTTTTTCCCATGTAAATTTATCATTTCAATCTTGTTATTTTAAATATCCCTCCAATAACAAGTGTTCATTTTCAAGAAATAAGAATTTGCCTTAGGGCAAAAGAATGAATTGAATGAAGAAAGCAAAAACATTTGACAATACAATGCTATTCTGATGTTAAAGGTAATAACTGAAAAATAATAAAATTCCTATTTATCTTATTCGGATATTTATTTTTAATTTATTTAATTTAAAATGTATATATTTATTTTAATTATGACCTTAATTTTTACTAAATTTATGAATACTAATTACAACTTTTTTTTTGTTATTTTTTTTATATATAAAATAATGTGAATTATGCTCTCGAAAGGGTCATTTTTAAATTTTTTTATTTATTAATATTTACTTCTAATGGAATTAAAAGATTTTATGTCATTATTCTAGCCTTGATAATAACTTTCAGTTGATTTCTTTATTTATCATTCTGTTTTTTCAAATAGAATATAGGACATTATTCTTAGTAACATCCAAAAATTTCGAATAGAAAATATTAATTAAAAATGTAGGATTTAATAATGTTATGTATTTAGTGCTATATTTACTTGTAGTCGAGGTTATAATAATCATTAAAAAAATAAAGATCATTGCAGAAAATACCCCTTCTATACAAATAGATTTTATCATGTATTATCTATTTGTACAGTCTAATGTAAACATTACAAAAATGTTACGTCAACTTATAGTGGTTTTTAATTGCTTATTGTAGAATAAAAATAAATTAATAATAAAATAAATAATTTCTATCAAAATTTTTTATTTTATTGCCATTTGCTTGTACTTAAAAAATTAATTATTAAAAAGAACTGTAAACCAATATCTTTATAATTTTTTTAATTTTAAATGAAAAACTCAATAAGGAAACTTAATAATTTAAATTATTTTGTATTTCTAATCTCACTTTTTTTTTTCTAATTCTAATTGTAAAACATACAATTTCTTTATAAGATGTTTTTTTTCCCCTCTTCATAAATTACGTTTTCGACTTTGTTAAATTTTATTTCTTGTCAAACTTTTATTTTTAATAGCTTTATTAAAGAAGTTACAGTAAAAATACTCATATTTTACAAGGTTTCTTTGTCTACTATGTAAACTGCCTTTTTTTTCTTCTTTTTTTTAAAACTTCGATAAACGCCTGGCGAAGTAGATTTTGTTAATTTTTTTTTCTCCCTTTAAACTACAAATTTTGCAAGTTTGTAATACTTCTAAATGATTAAATATACTGAAGCTAGATAATTTATTTACCTTATTCTGCAAATTTTTCTATCCAGCTTCAGAATCCTGTTAAAATTTGTTTTTCTTTTTCTCCCTTCTTAAATTTTTCTATTTACTTGCAGCTTATCTTTCTTTCTTCATTTTCTTCTTCTCTCTGTCTCTTTCAACTGATCACCTTGAATTTGCCTGAGGCGACATAATCAATTATCTTCCGTAACTCGGTGTGGCTGAAACACATTGGAGTTTTTCTACGCCATTTTTGACTTTGATTTTTATAAAACTGCCATCTATTTTTTTTATTATGAAATTGTCATTCTATTTTACTATGTTTGATAAATTTCTACCATTTTCTTTTGTTAATATTTTTTACAGCACTTTTATAAACTGTAATTTTATTTTTTTGGTGGTAAAATACGAAATGAAAAAAAAGATGCACAATGATTATGATAATTAAAACTTGTTAGTGATTTGATCTAATTTAAGGTATTTATTTCATGCATTTTATTTTCTATATTGAATCAAAAGACTTTTGAAAGATTAGCATTTAAAAATAACGAATATTCTGAAATTAGCTTCTTTTTTTTTATCTTCGTATCTTATTAAATGACAGAATCTTATTATTATTATTTTTTTTTTTGAACTCTTTGGCCGAAAAAAGCTTTTTTTATAACTTTACTTTAGTCTAGATACTTAAACTGCAACTTTTATTTATTTATTTTTTTAAATAAATAAATAAATAAAGTTGCAGTTTAAGTGTTTAGACCTAGAGTAAAGTTATAATCTTAATCTTTATACTCCATACTGTGGTAAATTGTTGTTTAGGCTTAAGAACTGATCAATAACTTAATTTTAAACTTATTAAACTTTTTCAAAAATCACCTATTTGGCGAGATATATCCACGAGATCACAAGTGCTTTTAATTTTCTTAAAACTGTGGCTTTTCGGGATATTGACATTTGGCGTCGTTTTGAGGATTAGTTTAGAAGGCGCTGGCTAAAGAATGCCTTAACTTGACATAACAGTTATGAATAACTGTTGCAAACTCACTGAATATTCGCAAAAGAGCTTTATTTCATGTGATGATTAAGCCTCTGAAAAACAGTCTAAATTCACCACGATGTTTAGCGGCAAAAAAAAAAAGTGTTTGGATTTGTGAAAGCTAAAAATCTTATAAGTTATAAATTTTATTTACTGTAGCACAAACTGCAACGCTTTCTAACTACGCGTCACCATTTTAATTTATTCTCGTAAGAAATAGTCACTCTTACTGCCGTGTTTTTATTCTGATTTTATATATACTATTTATTAAAATGTTTATTTACTATCGAATTATTCAAAAAGATTTCTTTTTGTAGCTTAAAAAACTATCTTGTATCTAATCTTTAAATTATTCATCTAGTTTTTAAAATAAATATCTGTGAATGGGCTAACATTTATTTCAACGCTGAATAAATTTTCTGGGAATCAAAAAAATATAAATCGTCACCACACGAAAATGAGGGAGAAAAAAAGCTATTAGTGACGCTTTTGTTACCTTGATAATTGCCGTTGGAACTAGAAAAAAACAATTTATTTTTCCGTTGTTTTCTTCACGCGTAAAACTTGTCTTTTATAAAAACCCTTTTTCATAGTTAAAAAGATTTTCGGTGTCGTTCCGATCTATTTCGAAAGTAAATCATTAAAATTTATCCCGTGTGTCTTTTTACTTTTTAAATTGCGATTCTATTAATGAACTTACATAGGCCTATTACTTCTTCATGTGTTAACTCATAAAAGCCAGCAGTTCTGACAATAAAGACATATAATGATTACTCTAACGTTCCGAGATAATAATAATGATAAAACCTTTCGAACACAAGGCCAACATACGTTTCCATCAATGGGTGTGTTAGTTTAGTATCTTGAATATATTCCTATCTCGACATTCATGCACCAATTCATCCATCCGCTCTAACACTCTTGACAGGTGAATCGCTGAGCCGAAAGAGACGCCATGTTTGTTCCCCCGGGGATAATTTGAGCCCATAGTTTTTTCTAAGTTACCCACTTTTTTTTAATAATGAAAATTATCTGTCTTTGAATAATGTGATAATGGATGGATATTTTTCTAGTTTTTTTTTCCTTCCTCCTTTATGATTAGATGTATTTAAATATTTAGAAACACCAGAAATTGATTTTAAGACTGCAAGTTAGCCAATAGTTTTTTCTAAGTTACCCACTTTTTTTTTTTTTAATAATGAAAATTAATTATCTGTCTTTGGATACTGTGATAATGGATGGATATTTTACTAGTTTTTTTTTTCTCCTTTATGATTAGATGTATTTAAATATTTAGAAACACCAGAAATTGATTTTAAGACTGCAAGTTAGCCAATAGTTTTTTCTAAGTTACCCACTTTTTTTTTTTTAATAATGAAAATTATCTGTCTTTGGATACTGTGATAATGGATGGCTATTTTACTAGTTTTTTTTTCCTTCCTCCTTTATGATTAGATGTATTTAAATATTTAGAAACACCAGAAATTGATTTTAAGACTGCAAGTTAGCCAATAGTTTTTTCTAAGTTACCCACTTTTTTTTTTTAATAATGAAAATTATCTGTCTTTGAATAATGTGATAATGGATGGATATTTTACTAGTTTTTTTTCCTTCCTCCTTTATGATTAGATGTATTTAAATATTTAGAAACACCAGAAATTGATTTTAAGACTGCAAGTTAGCCAATAGTTTTTTCTAAGTTACCCACTGTTTTTTTTTAATAATGAAAATTATCTGTCTTTGGATACTGTGATAATGGATGGATATTTTACTAGTTTTTTTTTTCTCCTTTATGATTAGATGTATTTAAATATTTAGAAACACCAGAAGTTGATTTTAAGGCTGCAAGTAATAAGATTTTTCTGTGTTTATTTTAAATGAGAATGGCAATTTGAAGTTGTATTGATTTTATGTTGGTAAGTTAATAAATGGAATAATCACATACTGATGTAATTTCTTTTATACATATATTTTAATATTAAAATAACATGAAAAATAATATCGAATATTTCTTAATAAAGTGATTAAAATAATTTAAAAATAAGATTTTGCTTTTCAAATTAACTTATTCTGAATTTCCTTGTTTTTTTATTCGATAATATTTTGTTGAAAAATTGTTTTTTGTTTTTCTAAATTTTTCAATTATTCATTAATTATTTATTCACTAATATTCGTATTTTCCAATTCGCGTATTATATTTATATCATCAAAGTTGCGATTAGATGTACTATCTTGAATTTATTCACCGGATTGAATTTACCACTTTTTAATACCTAAGTGAATTTATTCATTTTAATGAATTTTCCTTCTTCGTGAACCAAGTTGAATTTATTCATTTGATCGTTGAATTAACTTTTTTATATATCTCGCTGAATTTATTCATTAAAGTTGAAAAGCAAAGAAGCCATCGATTGCATTTATACGTGAGCAAAAATGGATGGATTAATCACATATAATGTAAAAAATTTTCAGTATATTAAATTAATGTAAAATCTTTTTTATACCAAATAGTTCTTAATAAGATAAATTTTTCCTCTGAAAATTAACATTTTCTGAATTTCTTGATATTTTATTCCATGAAGTTTTAATAAAAAAAATTCTTTGTTATCATGTTTGGATTTTCTAACTCATGTACTATATTTATTAATCTCATTGAAATCGCGGTTTGAAGCCCCATGTTGAATTTATTAATTAGATAGAATTAACCACTTCGTTATAATGTGTTGAATTTATTCCCCAGATTGAATTTACCACATTTTAATACCTTAGTGCATTTATTCATTTTAATGAATTTTCCTTCTTTATAAACCAAGTTGAATTTATTCATTTTATCGTTGAATTTAATATTTGATGTATCACTCCGAATTTATTCATTAAAATTGAAAAGCAAAGAAGCCATCGATTGCATTTATACGTGAGCAAAAATGGATGCAGAAGCCCCTTCAATTGCGACAAACCGAAAGAAAGAAACTATTTCAGCATTCCTTTCTCGTGCTTCTTCCTGAACAGGAAGAAATCAATAATGAATAAGTAAATAAAATAACGGGCAAGGAGAGAGGGGGCGGGGTGAGGGTCTTCACTGCAGATCCTGCGAAAAATAGAGGGTATAAGAGTTCTTGCTTTTCATACACAATATCAAAAGTACCTCCCATCAAGATATAAAAATGAAATAGGGGAAGGAATATATATAAATATAATAGAAGAAAACATCTCCGGAACTCTGAGAATAAAATACAGAATATCTTGTTCCACTGAGCTTAGTGAAATTGGGTGGATTTACTTCTTTTATGATATTTGACCTTTTTTATAAGAAGCATTTCTTTGCAATTACGTTTAAGTGTTTTTGAATTTCAAAATTCAGTTGTCGGAAAAAGTATTTGGATAAAATGAATAGATAAATGTAATTATTTTAAGCAAAAAATGAGAGTTTGGCTGAGGTTTGATGTTTTGTGAAATATTGATTATCATTACATCATTTTTTTAAATATTTTTTTATTTCCAATGAGCTGCACAATTTGTCTTGCCAATGAGCAGACCTAGTGCGTTCTCCAGAGGTGGTATCCACTCTTTCAGGACCACCACAATGGGTGAGATACCGTTGGTTATGTTAATTTGGACGTCTAGTTTCTGCCACACTAGATGGCAGCACCGAGACTCTATTTGGATGCTAAAGTGCACTAGGAATTTAATTTTGCCGGAAATGCCAAGAGCCAATGAGGCTCTCCAGGGATCTTTTACATGCCGCATAATCATACGACATGGCCGCTGAGGATTTTTTGCATCCCGAAAATCCGGTGTCTGGGCCGGGGATCGAACCCGCAGACTTGGGCTCAGAAGGCCGACTATAAACCAACTGCGCCACCCAGCCACTTTTTTTTATATAAGAATATTAAACATCATAATTACGAAGTTACAAAAAGTATTCGCATGGATATTGTGAGTTACAACAAATATCGAACATGCGAGAATCATCAACATCGATAATTTCGGTGATCACTATTGACAATGATACTATCACGATCATTATTAATAGATAATTATCGAACTGTGTAGTGAGTCAACATAATCAAACATAACATAAACATATCAAACATAAATATTTATTGTTTTAAAATAATTTTAAAAGGGAATGGGGAAAAAATACCACTCTATTCATATAAATAATGAAATAGTGATTGTAGAAATATCTATCATTACTATCTATTTATTATATATCTATCATTATTATTTAAATTTCTGTATCATCCAATACTAATAATGAGTTCATTGCTGCTATTTTGAAATATTTAATGTTGCTGTGTCATAGAGTATTTGAACGTATAAAATTTATTTTTATGATTAACATTAATCTAGTCAATTTCTTAAAAATATTTTGCTTTGTAATTCGGTTTAGAAAAGAACTTACAGTTACCGCCTCCTAGATAAGAAGTTACATTTTACTGATAAAATTTTCTAGGATTTTTATTAGAATTTAAAGCACAAAGCAATTTACATAAATTAAAAGATTTGAAATAATATTTTACATATAATGCAATAAATTTTGCATATGCCATTAAACGGTTCAAACTCTACCTGACATACGAATGCAGGTCTATAAATCATAGAAAAAAGCATTCTTATCTTTGCAAATATTTTACTGTATTATGTTTATTGATAGATTGTTATTTTTAAATTTTGTAATTAAAATTTATTTTATTGCATAGCATTTTTTACTAATTGAAATGAATAGGAATTAATCTGGCTCAAAGCAAGAAATTTACAATTACATCATATTTGTTTAACAATTTACATGTTTTTGAAGAACGAACTAACCATAGAATTGAAAATGCCAGATAAATCTTAAATACAATTAAAATTCTAATTATTTTTTAAAAAAATAATAAATTATTGTTTATAAAAAAAATCAAGTGGTATATAAACGAGCCATGTTACTTCATATTCATATTTTTTTCAATTAGTAAAAAATGCTATGCAATAAAATAAATTTAATTAATTAAATGAAATTTTTTTGTAATTTTTGAATATGAATGTCGTATTGAAAATAAATGTAAATAAAAGTGAATTTTATTTTTCAAACGCTTGTTCGAAGTAAGAAACAAAAATTATTTATCAAAGCAAGAAATTTGCAATGACTATTGGTTTTTATAGTGAAAAAAAATCCATTTTTTAATATTTTCTGTACCCTTATTCTCGTAAAATGCTCCGAAGTTTTTAACATTTGAAAAAAACGTAGGAAAAATTATTATCACAATTTATAGTGTTCTTTCCTTCTAATATAGATCAAGGTATTGATGTTTTTAGTTTCTTAATTATTTTTATAAGTTATATTTATCCTTATTAATAATTATATTTATCTTTTTATTAATTATATTTATCCTTAAGTTTATATTTTTGGTTTCATAGTTCATATACTTTGAATTCCTATTTTATAAACTTCATGTCTTCATTTGAACTATTAAATAAAAATTAAATTCGCTTAGCTTTTTAAATGACATTCTATTCAACTTTATGTTCAGAGAATTACTTCAAAGAAAAGGGGGAAATGATCTTGCTAGAAAAAAAAAATTTCAAAATTGCTTTGACTTATTCTCGAAAAATCGTTTTAGGTTTCGAACATTTAAAACGAATTATCTCTATTACCAAACGAGTTTTAAAAGCGAACATTACGTCATCCAAGTCAAAACGAATGCCATTTTCTTTTCAGAAATTAATATCACAGATTATCATGTTCTTTTTATCTACGTAGATTAATATCTTGATATTTCTACTTTATTGTCAGCGAGGACAAAAAAATATTTATAAAAGGCAAGAAATGAACTATTACCATAAGATAACATTTTATTTTTCACTTTGATAATTCAAAAATACTTTTAATTTCTATCTTTAAAACTTCTCATCATTTGAAGCAGAGAAACAACAAATTAAATCCGCTGGGCGGTCATTATTCAACTTCCTCTACGCTCGAAGAATGGCTTTTTCGAAAAGCAATAAAAAAATAAATTTTTTTCATGATCTTTTGTCAGAAGAAAGAAAATAATTTCTAAAAAATTGCTTTCAGTTATTCTAGGAAATAGCTTCTAAGTTTTGAACATTTAAAAAGAATTATGTCTCTTTCCAAATGAGTTTTTAAAGTGAACGTTACGTCAACCAATCGAAAATGAATGATGCCATTTTTCGGAAATTAATATCACAAATTATAGTCTTCTGCGTGTTCTTTTCATCTATGTAGATCAGTTCCTAATGTTTTTTATTTTATTGTTTAGGAAATGTTGGAGTTTAATTTCGTAATATTAATCATGCTTAAAAGATGTTTAATATTTTAATTACATCGCTCTTTGCACTGATTGTTAATTATTCTTTTAATTACGAGAAATCCTTTTATAACGACTGTTTTTAACTATTTTTATAACAGGAAAAGTTCTTATGAAATAGTTTTTAAAAATTACTTTGAAATTATAAACCATTGTTTGTTTTTTCAAAACTATAATAAAAGCAATTTTGTTTAGTTTTTTTAATAATGCGAAAATATGATAGAATTATAACTTAAATTCATTATTCTTATAAACACGTTTCTGAAGAATAATTGCTATTGAATAAAGTAGCGTATTTCGAATCTTTGTATTTAATTATACTCGCTTTAAATTATACTAAAATAATTGATTTTAATTATACTCATATATTTTGATTAAAAAAAAAGAGCTGATATTGTACAATTTTGTTTTTAACATTGATATTTAACTTTTACTTGTTATATTACGATAAAATGTTTGTATCATCCTTATTTAAAATTATTTTTATTATGACATTCCTTAATGCATATTTTTAGAATCCTAATAAAAAATTAAGTTAGAAGTACGCATTTTTAGGATCGCAAATTAATATTTAATGTAGGGTGTAACAAAAAAGCTACCTGATTCACCAGTGTGGAAGGCTGGATGGAAATATCAAAAACCAGTTTGATTGCTAAATGAAGGTTGGAGTTAATAATAGTCTTTAAATTTTTTTTCTGTTTCCACCGACTATCAAACAAGATTTGATGCTTTTATTCAAGCCTTCCTAAGCAGCGATTTATATCGCATTTTATTTCTTCCTGGCCTAAATATCAATATGCCACCTCTAAGGCACGTGCCTCATTTTTGATAAGAATTCTTATGTCATGGGCGGTCGTTATGGAACACCCTAAAGTAAAAATATATGCTTCATAAAAAGAAAGTTATCCCCGTTAAATTTGAATATTTAGGTCTAAAAGAAAATATACAAAATTAAAATGCTTCATGTATTCAAAAAAAAGAATTTTTGGACAATATTTTTGATTCAATCCTAGAATCATTATTTTCACTCTTCTCTGTTTTATCTTATTCTCTGTCCCTAGATGAAATGCGATATATTCTGTCTTTTAGTATTGTTCTTGTACTGGAGTGAATGTAGGGTGGGGTAGAGGGTAGAGAAAGGAAAGAAAAAGGAAAATGTCTTTTACCGCTGTTTTCGGCTGTATACCGGTACTAATAAATATTTCTTTCTTTTTGGAAGTCGGACAAAGAGGGCTTTATTATTATTTATTTCTGCGCCGCTATTTGTGTCGGTCTCGTTAATTCCTAAAAGATAATAAAAGGATTTTTAGGAAGATGAGTAGTGTTTTATGTCTGTGTCTTTTGGAAAGTTTTTAATTTATATATCAGGTTTTATTCTTACATATTCGTTTTATATTATATCAGGTTATATTCTTATGTACTGGTTTTTTTTTTCATTTTATCTGTATTTGGCAAATTTTAATTTATATTACATCAAGTCAAGTTGCATTCTTACTTACTGGATTTCTGTTTATTTGCATTTGGTGGAATTTAATTTATATATGTTATTATTAAATTATATTCTTAGTTGCTGGTTTTCTGTTTTTGTATTTGACAGATTATAATTAATAATATATCAAGTTATATTCTTACTTACTGGTTTTCTATTTTGTTAAATTTCGCAGGTTTTTTACTTTGTCTTGTATCAGGTTATATTCTTTCACACACCTGTTTTACTGTAAGATTTTATTTTTCATAGTTTTATAAATGTTAGTGTTTAATTTTTATAAATTTGCAGCCCGAAAATTTAGTATTTTTTATTTTTTTTTTAATCTTTTTGGAGTGTTTAAAAAAACTTAAGTGGTGAAAAGTTATCTCCTATTTTACTGAAGAAAAAATAATCATTTTATTCTCTATTAGTCAATAATTCTCTCGAAAATGTGCTAATTGACTGTTTAATTCCAAAATAATGGTTTAAAAAAATAAGTTATTATTTTTTTATTTAATTATAAATTATGTTTTGAACAGTAGTAGTTATGCGATAAAAATATGTTAACCTCAGTTTTGTATCATAAAAGGATATTTAAAACTAATAAATATTTTTGTAGTATGCTGAGAAATACTATTCAATTACAATAAAAACTTATCTAAATAATGCTGACATTCTATTTAAATTGTGCTGTGCATTTACAAAAAAAAATTTCATTAAATTTTTTATCTTTCCTCAAAGTAGTGTTATCTACCTATACTATACCCTCTTAAAATTTTTGTTTTATAATGCTTAAAAACATTGAATATTTATCACGATATTTAACATAACATGACTATAATTTAAATTTTTTTTATCTTCATTATTATTTACCGATTTTATTAAATTAAATTTACAGCTATTTTCAAAAATCAACCATTGATAATTATAATTATGTTACGCAGTAAAATATCTTAAAATCAATTGACGTTTTAATTATACTTTATTTGCATTTAACATCCGTGTTTTATTTCGATTGAAATAATATTTTAATTGAATCGTTTTAATTTATTGTGCGTTGGGCCCATTAGGTGAATTCGCCTAATTTTTTATTGCTTTTAAAAGCAAAATAACTTTCCTCCAAATTCGTGACTGCTTTATCTCCTCCCTTTCTTTTGTAGGCAACCATTTGCATAAATAATCGACGTTTGTTGTATAGCAAACGCCGAACGGAACTTCTTTCATGTTCTATTGAAACACCTGCGAGACACAAAATTTCTAGAAATCCTGCTTTTTGTTCGATTAAATATCTAAGCGTTCTAATTCTTTTTATGTTATTTTGTTTTCAATTTTTATGATACCTCAAATTTTTTAAATTTTATATTACTATTTCTAATGATTAGTTCCTAGAATGTGTTATTTTGCGTATTTTAAAAAATTGTCTCTTCAATATGTATTTATAGTTAGTATTATATTAGTACTTTGCAGTTCTATACTACATCATAATACAATTTTTGTTTTATGTTTCTTTTTGTATTTTTTATTTTGTAATGTCTAGTTTCTATTAATTTATCCGAATTATGCTTTATTTAACAGGTTTTAGAGAAATTTATAAATTTTTTCTTTATAATATAACTGAAACCAAGTTCAGTAATTACACAACGACTATCAAATAGACAATGTCAAAAATGAAATTGCAAAAACAAACTATAAATGTGTCCTCAGAATACTATTATTATAGCATAATTATTATTCTACTTTTATAATTATTATACCATTATTATTATTATATCATTATTATTGTACCATTCTATTAGGAATACTATTATTATTTATTTTGGGTACACATTTATTGTTTCTACATCACTATGCTAATGTAACCCTTGATTTCAGTTATTTTATAAAGAACAAATTTAGAAGTTTATTTAAAGAGTAAATGGAAGCATAATAAATTAGTGCCAGTAGTGTATTTTTTTAGAAATATTTTTTCAAATTTTCAAAGAGATTTTTTTTCTGTTTTGTTTAAAAAATTTCTTAAATATCTCACCAAAAACCGTAATTAATCATAGTAGTATAAGTAGCAATTCCGAGTTGTAAGTGTATTTCTTACATTAGCATGTCAAGGCCTTAAATCAAACTCAATATTATGGATTGTTAGTAATATAATGCACAATTCTATTTCTATATTTGCTTGGCATGTTTATCAACAAGAAAAAAAATATTAGCGCTTTGAAAGTCACTATCAGCCAGGTATTAAATGAATAGTGTTTTTCACATATTAGCAATTTTCGTACGTCAAAGTCAGTATTAAATAAATTTCTTTGTTTATAATAATATTTTGTCAATATACAGTTTTAACATAATAAGTAGAGGTTTTGCGTATTTAATTACTCAGTCCCAGCCGTTATTTTACGTGTATACTATTATTATAATATTGACATTTGCTCTTGCAGAATTTGTTTTTATTTGACCAGAAATATGGAGGGAAAAAAATGAAAGCTATATTCGACTGAGCTGCTTGAAGAGATTCAAATTTTATTATATAACGCACAGGAAGGCTAAAATACCTTCCACTGCTTGACCAAAAATTTTTGTGTAGCTTTGTTAAAGCTTTGACTTAAAATTTTTTGCTATTTATTATATTGAAACCTGCGTTCTAAATCTATATTGAATGAGAAAGTATATCAGCTGTAAAGATAATTTCTTTTTAAACCCTGGCACATTCTCTTTATAATTCCATTATCAGTTAACTTAAAGTTTCTGTTGTACTATGTAATTTCTTATTCATTGACCATGACTGTGCACCCCCATACCCTTCCACCAACATCATTTTACCTTGTAGGGGAACAAAAAAAATCGTTTGGCGTTGGGCCAAAGAATAGACTATCAGATCATTAGTAAAGAAGCATTTCATAATCTGATGAAATTGTTTCTTTATATCATTTTTATTTTCCGTTGAAGTCCTTGTATTTAGCTGTCAGTAATATCTTTATCACTTTTTTTTTCCCTGAATGATTCCCCCCTCCCCAACCCTTCCTTCATTATGTATGGCTCGATTATTCCAACGACAATGACCGTGAAAAAAAGGACGAATTGCGTTATTTTAATAACTTCGTTTTTCGTGGAAAAAATTGCGCGATTAAACGTGTTTTTCTTATACAGTTAGTTGATTAAGTTTCATGTTAGTTCGTGTTATTCATTAATTTATTTCATTTAATTCCTTAGAAAAAATTACTTAGTTATTAAATTTTTTTTATTCATAATTAGAAAAAAATCCTTAACGAACCAATGCCAACCATATATCGCACTTGACGCTTTCATTTATTGGGTCAAATACTACGCACAAGATCGCTAAAATCATTTTATTATTTTTGTTACGCTTTTCGTTGTCATGCTTGCAGTATATTTAATTGCAATTAATTTTATAAACATAAATAATTAATCATTGTAATAATACCTACATCCGGAACGTTAGAAGTTAAAATTTTATGTTAATTTAGTTGAATATTTTTTTTTCGTGTCTTAACTATTGAACTTTTATAAATTAATTACTGTTGCCATTTTTTTAGAAGGATTATTGTACTATGTAGTGTTATAATTGTCTAAGTTTCCTACCATTTCATGCTATTAGCTTACTGAACTCTAATAATTTCACTAATTTGTTCCAAGTTACGTAGATTTTTTTCCGAAGTAGATTACGAGTAATTCCCTGGCTTGTCAATTACTTCTTTCGAGCTTAAAATTCTCTAAATTCTGTGGAAATAAATGAATATTATAACATTTTTTACAAGATCTTTTTTCTCGGAAGCTTTTAAAATATTATATTAGGCTTTTTTTTATTATTTTAAACCCCTTTTCACCTTCGAACCAAAAATAATCAAATCGCTAAAATATTCCCATTCGCATGTGTTCGAAATAAAATATGACTTCTTTCTCTAAATACAGTCTCACAATCACCAGACATATTTTTTTCGATAAAGGTTATTTCATGCCTTATGTAAACATTGCCATACTCGTTGCTCTTTGTGAGTTAAAATAAGAAAATCGCAAGCCCTTTTATAAATATATAATATTTGAACAGACCTTATAAAACATTTCCAAACTCTTATTTTTTTAAAATTTATTTTTTGTTTTTATTTTTATTTCTCCACCAAAAAATCGTGGAATTTTGCTAAAATCCAAATTGCGCTTATAAAAACAATGATGTTTGTTTAATACTTAACCCATATTTGCTAATTTTAAAAATTGTATAAACAAACCAAAGTTTCTATTTTGTGTTCGTAAGGTACTTCATTTTTTGAAACTGAAGTACCTCAGAAGAATTGCCAGTAACACACCTTAAAGAATTACAATTTTTTTCTTGCAACTTTTTCACTAATATCACTCAACTATTCATTATTTTAATTTAATTATTATTTGAATGTAGTGGATGGTGGATTTTCAATTCTACTCTTTGTTATTTTTATTCTGCTCTTTTAAATTTTTTGTTTATAGGCTTTAAATATAAGAATTTTTTTTATTAATGTTTTAAAAATTTAAATTTAATTAAATATATGAATTGAACGCTTTCAATTGAACCAAACCCATAATTCAAAAGAAATTAAGGAATTATTTTCTTTTATTCTTATTCCCTTTTATTCCCTCTAGCTATTAATTTTTAGAACATCAATCATCCGTACTTTTCGTTCTTGGCGACAAAACAACAATAGAAACTTCTATTCGAGGACAATATTGGCAGGCGTTCTCCCTTTTGGCTGCCTGGGTCACGGCCAGTTCATTTTCAACCTTTTCTTGCTACCTGTTTTTCCCTCTTTTCCTGTACAATTACTCTCATCACAAGAAGGGGGGGGGGGTGATTACTTTTAAGAATTGTTTTCGCTTCGGAAAAAAACTGGTTTGTAATCTTTGGTAATGATTCTGTAACACAATGGCCTTTTCCTTAGCTTTCTAAACTCTTTATAAAATGGGTCAATATATGATTGTGTGTTATAGTTTATTGTTTTTTATGTCGCGTGCAATGTCTGTCCCCCCCCCCCTAAATACGTGCAGCGTATGTATTTCGGGTAGTTTTTGAGCGGTCATGTTTTTATTTTGGTCATTTATTTCTAGATTGGATGCATTTTAATAGAGATTTTGTGTTTTTCGGCAGACGTGTTTGAAAAAGTATTAGCTATTATTTTAATTGTCTTTTCAACGTATTAAGTTTTAATATGCTTTTATTAGATTGCTAAATAATTGAGGTTACTGCGCAAAAATAAAATTTAATTTAAAAAAATTAGTCCTCAAATGTATTTTTTCAATTGTATTATTTTTCAACCTTTGTATAAATAAGTATCGATAAAATATTACAAGAATTCATTTTTTAAGCTTAATTAATAAATAATCCACTCTGTTTTAGAGAACTAAAAAATTTTTTTTGTTAATAATTGTAGTAGTAAACAGCTTCAAATATTCTAAATTGGACTGACTCCCAAATAGTCTGTTTTTAAAGTTATAGTAATATATTTCACACCTCAAAATTAAAATTATTTAAGTAATTATTTTTTTAAAAAATTTGTGAAGTTTTTTATCGCACTAATTTTTCTATTCAATTTTAATGATTTATGTCTATGAAATACAACACGAAACACAGGTGTCTTTTTTTTTTTTTTCTTCGTTAAAGCTAAAATCTTTCGAACACAACTCACTCCCAAACAATAATTTTTCAAATTGCTCTTATTTAAAATTATTTAGATCTAAGGAAAACAATTATTCATTGTAAAAATTTCTTTTAATTTACAAAATCAATTATTGATAAATTTTTGAAGTTTCAAACTACTTTTTTTTTGGATTTTATATTTTAGCACAAATGTAATTCAAATAATCTAACAGATTTTTTTTGTAACTATCAGACTGTAATTAAAAAATAATTAAAAAATAAAATATTAAAAAATATATAATAATTAAAAAATACCAAAATATATTTTTATTTCTAGTTCGAAAGTTCGAAAAAAATATACAAAATGGACAGCGTTGTTCCATCTGCGTCAAAGAGTTAATGAGTCATTTAAATATTACGTAAGCTTGGTTTTGGTAATTTCTAATTTCTGCAGTTCATTGCCTGATTTAGTTTTTTTTTTCTAAAATTTAAATGTCTTTGCAATATTAAAAAATCGTTTAACTTTAAGGAATATTTAATTATCATATATTAGCCTTTTAAATGCATACTTGATATTTGATTTCATTTATTTATCAAACTACTTAAAATTTAAATAAAGCTTAAAAATCGAATTACTTAAATAATAAATAAAACACTAAGTAAAAGAAAGACCATAAAATAATAGAATTTATTCCTTAGTATTCTTTTTGTTTTATTTTATCAGAAAACTTAATTACGATTGGCTTAATGTATTCTGATTTTTCTTGTTACGTGTTGTCTTAATTTTTTGTTAAGTTATTGTTATTGTTCAAGTTATTCAATTCAAGTTATTGTTGTGATTTGTTCATCCTTAAATATTTTGCCTACCAACTTTATAAGATAAAGATAGACGTAGTTTATTTCTATCAGGAAATATCTACTTCCTGACTGGACTTGCTATCTCTTTCTTATTTTTACACATACTTTTAAGGAATACTGGAGACAGGAAGCGTTCTGATAATTTTTGCTCTTGCTACAAACTTTTAATTTGCTCTTTTTTTAAATCAAGCGACTTTAATTAAATTTGAAGAATACGTTTTTATTGTGAATTCATATTAATTAATAAGATTTATAATTTTGAATTCTTATTTAAATATAAATGCACAGTGGATTAATTTTATAGTGGATTCAAATTAAATTGTATTGATCGCTTTAATTATTATTTGAAATTCTGTATTATTGTATTTCCAATATTTTTTCATTAACTATATGCTTGATTTATACTTATCAATTGTAAATGATTACTGACTATCCACCCTTCTTATTTTAAAACAACTATTAATTTGGATAAAATTTTAATTTCCTTATTTTTCTTTTTCCCAAATCTGTTTAATATTTTTTGTATTTTTTTATGTCTAAAATCTAATTAATTTATATTCATGGATATATATGTTAAACCAATTATTGATTATTATTAAGGATTTTAATGATATTGGATTTCTTTCCACTTTGTCAGAAAAATAAACAAATTTTACTGTTACTCCTCCTAATATTTACACAGGATTTACTTTTAAATGTAAATTTATTTTCGATTCAAAAGAATAAAAAAAAATTTCAAAGAATTTCTTTTTCTGCTTGAATTTAGTGTTTCACGTAAGCATTGTGTAACTTTGCTTACTTACCCTTTTTTGACTTTATTGCCGGAGGAGGGGAAAGCATCTGAAGTGCTTGTTTATTTCTTAAACAACCTCTAGCTAAAGCTTTTCATGAAAATAAAAGTTAAAAATGATTTTTTTTTGTTCTAAAATATTAATATAATTTTAAAAAAAACCTCAAAATGGAGCACATCAAGAAAAATTTTAGGATTTCAAATTATTCAATATTTAGCAGAAGCTCATAAATTGCGAAAAAACTTAAAAGCTAAATTTAATCAATTTCTTCCATGTATATGTAAAGAATATTATAACCTACTATTTAATTATTATTTCTACAAATCTAAAAGTTAAGAGTTAGGCGAATTTTATTTATTTACAATTTTTAACGTGTTTTGACAATTTAAGTTTTTGAATTGTTTGTATATTTAGTAAGAATTTTATTTTTTTGTATAAATAATGGATATTTTATTGAAAGTTTCAATTATGAAATGGTTGCATATTTATAAGTATGCAGATTCTTTGCACTTATTTTTTTTTCTTAATTAAAACGTTTAAAGGAATTTTAAATGCCCGTAAACTCTTTCTAAGTTCCACAAAAGAATGGCCTAAATTAAGCCCTCTTAAGTGAAGAATTATTGCGTTCAAATGTTTTTATAAGAATTCTAAATCGTGTTTAAAAAGTAAAAAACCGTATATACTTATGTTCAGTACTCCTGCTTCCTCGAGTAATCACTTTGCATTAACCCAAATTCATTTCCCCCGGTTGCTATGACAACTGAGCTTCTGAAATTCATCCAAGGATAACGAATCAAAGTAGCTCACGTAAACAGGCGATACAAAAATGTTCGTAGAATCTTGATTACAAATGGGGAGAACCTTTTAAATTTATATACCTTTTTCTTTGACGTCATTTTTTCTTCGCTACAAACAAACGTATTTGTCCTTCCTTTTCAGTTTCAGATTTTATCGATTCTTTTTTTTTTTCTTTCTAAATTGATGTCGTCATGGCTCTGCGTTAAAATCTTTCCCTCGTCCGTGCTAAACATTCTGCTTGAAATGGTAGGCTGATGTATTTTATTATTCTCAATTTGAGAGTTGTGTTGAAGACAAAACCCCTTGAGATTTTTAACTGATTCTGGCTTATAAATACAAGCGCGATTTGTGTCTATTATTTTCAGAACAAACTTATAATTAGTTATTCTAAGAATTTAAATAATATTTAACTTTTTATTGATTTTCATCGATAGTATTCCTATTTAAATATTGTATAAAATCATTTTTATTTAAACTGCTTTGTGATTTTATTTAGTTAAGTAGTAATTCTGGTTGGTTTATTTATTTATTTTTTAAGAAGGATTTATAGAATCTGAAGTTTTTGTGCATTTACGTTGATGCTTTGTCCAATGTTGTACACACAAGAAACGTAGCATTTTCTGCAAAACTTCAACATTTTAATGCTGATATGTCACCGCTGTCCCATTTATATATTTTTTTCTAGGGTTTAATTTCAAGGGTATAATTTTTAAATTAGAAAAACAAAAACAGTACTAGTTACTAAGAAAATTTGTTAGATTATCGGAATAATATTTGTACTAAAATATAAATTCCAATGAAAAGTAGTTTGAAACAATACAAATATAGTAGTACAAATTTTAAAAAAATTATTGTTTAGTAGTGAGCCATCTTTGGAATTTGTAAGATTTTATCTTTATCGCAAATCTGTGTTTCATGTAGTATTTCATAACCATAAATTATTAAAATGTTAAATATTGTATTTTCTATTTATTTTGACCTAAATTAATACAAAATAATGAGAGAAAAAATTATGTTTAATAAAAATTCTGCTTTAAAGGGTTAATGAATATTCCCTTAATCATCATAGGTTTTAGTTTTCTTACAATTAAAAATTCTATTATTTTTTACTATTAAAATGCTTTTTTTTTTTAATATTTTTTTACCCCCTTGTTTTAGTAAATCTGTGATTTTTCGTCTTTTTTTTTTAATTGCTTCTGTTAATAAATCAGATTTCAAAGTTGCTGTGTTATTTGATATTGAATTTATTATATTTTCTGTATTTCATACTTTATTAATGTGTACAGCTCAGGTTTGGTTTGGTACTGATTGTTTTCATTTCTTATTTTTCAGAGAAAATAAGAATTAATAAATTCTTTGCTGAAATAATATATTTAAAAAAAATATTTTTTTTTTCTTTCTTTTTCAATTTTAAAATAAATACGAAGAATTGCTATTCTAATTACTTTTGCTCATGTAGTTCATGTGATCTAAGTTTTTTAGTACGTATACCTAGTAATCTGTATTGTATGAGTTTCATTTAATAAATTATTATGTATTATTATTTATTGAAGCTTTCTATAAATAAGACAAAATTGTAACAAGTCTAGTTCAGCTTCTATAGAGATCAGTTTTTTAACAGTTGGATAAAAAACAAGTTGATATAGAAATAAGTCCTATAAAATTTTACATGTGACTTAATTTTTTTCTACTCAAAATATCAATTCGAACTTATTAGCATGTTTTAGTTTATTTTTAATATGATTAATTTATTGTTGGTAAATAAAAGTTTGTTTCAAATATACAAAGAAAGATGAAGATTTTTTTTTTGGACGCATTTTTCTATATTGAATAGTTTATTATAGTCTAAAAAAATATTATGTAAAGAAAACTTTTACGAAATTGAAAGATAAGATAAGAAAAAGTCGGAAGTAATTTTTAATTAATTCGCTTTTATCATAGTATTTGAACCCTTTGTTGACTAGATGACGAACAACATTGAGCCAGTGTATTTAAAAAGCCTGAATTATAATTATTAGTTTTAAGCTCTCAATTTTAAAAAAAATGAATTTTTGGTTTTCAAATTATAGTTTTAATGTTAACGCTGCTACTTCTTATACGATTTTTTGCCATGATTTTTAAAAGAACAACAACCTTTCGAAATCTTTGTGTTTAAACCGCAGTTGATAGAATGCCAACTACAGTGAGCCAATCTTTCATCAATGGTTGCAGCTTTAAAGTGTCTGTTTTTATTTATTTTAGTTAAAGTTTCTCTAATGCTTTTTTTTTTCACCCAAATTTTTTTTAATGCGAATCTTTCTTTCTCACTAAATGGTCTTTATTCTATCCTTAATGGTTGCTTCACGCATTTAATAGACTTTTGACTAGTGTCTAAATTTCTATTCATTTAATTCTTCTGGTTTAAGATTCTATTACTCATTGTTATTTTTATTCTGAGAACTAAAATTTCTTATTACACGTAATATTTTAATTTTCACCATGATTCAAACTAATAAAAATATATCCTTTATTTATTTTAATGTTAAAAATTTACTGCATAAATTTTATTTTAAAGAAATTTTAATTATAATAATAAATAAAATTTATTTTGTGTAAACTTCTAGCACCTGGCAAACTGTGTAGCATCAACAAGATTTAAATTTCTGAATTAGTAACTAAGCCTTAGCAAATGTACTCTTAAAGAATCCCTGTTAAAAATCCTTACTTTAAATTTTAATACGCAATATATATTACATTCTGTTAAACACAACATACTAACCTTATAAATATTCCAACTGCACCGACTTTTATCTTCTAAAAAGAATCGAAGGGGGATGGGGATCATTTTCATTATAACCACATTTTTGTCGCGTGAGGAAAATGAAAGCCAGGTGCATGAATACATTGCACACTAGATTACACTAGCGGCAGTTATAGAACTTTTCCGTTCTATTTCCCCCCACCCTTGATGTGTAAAGGGAGCCAGGTGAATAAGTAAAGTACCCGAATTCCCGCTGATGATAATCGAATATGAAAGATCCATTAAATGGTGGAATTATCGTCTGCGTTCTAGATATTAATGTTAATTAATTTGTTTCAAAACTGTGGAATTGTGTTTAAATGTTAAGCCTTTTTTTGCGTTTTTGTATAAGGGGTCTCTCTCTTTTTTTCTTCTCCTAAAAAAGCATTTATTTAACGTATGTCTTTAATGTGAGGCAGATATCTGTGAGCCAAAGTAAAGAACAATTCTCGTAAAAATATATCAGTTGTTATCGCTGATAGAAACTTAAAAGAAAAAATTCATTTAGCTGTAAAGTAAAAGTAAAATAATTTCTTTTTTTTTATTTTTTAAATTGGGTTTTTCTGCATTTTTATTATTATATCCGTGAAATAGTTAGTTAATTTTTGTATTGTCATTGTTATTATTATATCCGTGCCATGAAACCGATTATTATTGATATTTCTTTTTTTTTTTATTATTTATTATTATTATTTGACTTGGGAACATATCTGCTTTCTCATTTTTTTCCCCAATTGCTTTCGGTACCATTGCTTTACTTATAATTGCACAATTTTTTTATTGTTTAATAGTGATTAATTTTTAAATTCTTAATCAGAGCAAAGAAATAAAAGAATATAACTTTAAAAAAAATCTTACATTTTTTACTGGGGTATAATAATATAAAATAAATTAAATGCATATAATAATAGTCATTTTTATTGGCTTTCCCGATTTATCAATATCAAATAAAATAATGTTTTGTAATGAACAAAAAATACTAACCAAGAATTATTTTATCATTAAACAAAAAAGCTTTCTCCTGGTTCGATTGTTTATATTAACTGACCCAGATTTTTGCAATTTCACCTCGTCAATCGATGTGATGTCGTGTGATTTTAACATCAATCTTTCTCTTCAATCTTTTCCTCGCCAAATTTATTGCAAGGGAAAAATAAATTACGATTTTATTTTTTCCTTTATAGTGAAAGAACATCTCAAATTTTATGCCCATTTAAACACTCGTTTAAAATTTAACCGGTGGTTTGATCCACTTAAACCGCGCAATTAATTTTCTATTTAGTGAGCCAGCGGCATTGGACTTGTTATGCCTATTATTCAAGATTTCATTTTTTCTCCCTCATCTGTCGTTAGCGCCCTCTATGAAGTTATTAGTCACTGTTTCAATGTTAGAACGGCTTCGTCATTTTCAGCTGTTTTTTGTGGTTTATTTAATGACTAGAATTCGAAATTGCGTCTCTCTTTTTCCAGAATAAGTTGTCCTCATCCTGTTTCAAATTATGTTTGCTGCTCGTTTTTCTTTTATTCGAGACTTGTTCAACTAATTTTATTATTAAGTATATTTATTCGGATAAACAAGACACGCTGCATTAATTATCGATGTCTTTTTCTTTGACCCTATTTTCGAAACATTTTCTATCTTCTGTGTTCGTGTGAATTTATTTACATAATTAAATAATTAAAATTATTATAATATTTCCAGTTTTGATCAAAGTTTGAATATTTTCAGAGTATTAAATATTTTCGTGCGTTTCGTTTAATAATTGGGTATAATATGAAAAAAGCACAACTACTTCCACTTACTAGGAATAACATTTACCTTTTAGTTTAATTAATAAACTTAGTTTTAAATATGTTTACTAAATTCATAAACTTCGGTAAAACAACAATATAAATTATTTCCAAAGGAACTAGACTAATACAATTCCAACCCGGCGAGTAGCGACTTATTAACAAGACACTTCGTTTGATGCTTTTACTTGTTGTTGGAGTCAGGTTCGCAGAAAATGCTGTTTGCTAGTTAAATTTAGTAGGAATAACACGATCTGTGACGTAGGCTATAGTATACCCAATTTTAGTAAATTTATTTTAAATAAAATTTAGTTGCTTGGAACTTGAAATGTAAATATTAAAATAACTGTCATGAATTTTGTTGATAGTAGGATAAAAGTAGTTATGATTGAAGTTGCTAGAAGATTTTTGGGGTTAAATTTTTTGCTTTAATATCTCTTGTTATCCCCAATATTTTTAAACAAAATTAATGTTTTTGCTGGGATTTTTCGAATACTGAATTCACCATTCTTTATAATATATATTTTTAAAAGTATTAATTCATTCGAGGTTGTTATTTATCAGAGTAATATTACACAAAGGTTTTAATTTATTAATTAGTAAACAAGATAAATTAAGTTAACTTGCATTCTAGAGAGTAGGTTAAGAGTAAATTGTTCGTATGAATTTAAAGGCTTAATTATTCGTTGCATTAAAATCGATACTTCCCTCCTCGAAACTTCTCTAAAATTTGGCGTTAAAACTTACGCCAGCGATAAAGACGCCAATATATTCGCCACTTATTCCAACTCCCATCCTTTCAAAACATTCACCTGATAGATTACAAAATCAATAAAAATGTCTTCCATCATAGATGAAATGTTCCTTTCGCTTCTCTTTTGGCGCAGTTTACCGTTTCGGAGGATGGTTTTAAGTCGTTCCCTTAAGCTTATTTATTCTTTTTAAACAGCGTTCCTGGAGCATTGATTTTGAAAGCAAAAGGCTTTTCAATAAAGTATAGCGTGATAGTTTTTGATTCGGAAACAACAATGAGATTTTTTTTCTCGTTCTATTTTCTGCAGTTGCGGAAATAAGAAAAATAGAAATTTGGAATATACGAGTTGATAATTAGAAATATATGAATATGACTTTTTGAGAAATAAAATAATTATTAGTACATATGTACTATTTGTATGTGAGATATAACTTCAGTGTTTATAAATGAAATAATAATCTTGGAAAGCTCCAATTCCAACATGTATTTTTATTTGCTGTTTTCTGAATATGTTGGTTATAATTTTTTTTAAAATTTAACTTATAATTTGTAGAGTATAAGACATAGAACATACGAATTTTTGAATGAAAAATACATTAGTTGAGAAATTTATAGTTAAAACGCTTATCGAGTCCTGTTTGGCTTAAAAAAAATTTTCTTTTTCTTCTGCTGATTATAACGCTAACCTTTTTTTTTGTGTGTGTGTGTGATTATTAATGTTTAATTTAATCGCTTAGTATATCCTCTTTTTCTTTAGTCTAAAATAATTGTCTCATATATTGATTAAAATGATTTGATTCTTATTTAATAAATACTAATTTTTTATATTTTCGACAACTAACACATTCACATAAAGTAATGATCGATTTAAATTTCTTTATTTGCTTAAAATTTTTAAAAATATTACTTGAAAGGCTTATTATTGTTTGACTGTATTTATACAGCCAATAATTGTGCTTATAAATATATATTTAAAATTTCCGGAGTCAAATTCAGTGTTATAATTTAAAATTTCAGGAATTCAGCAAAAGATTTCGTGGCATACTGGAATCTTTACTGTTCCTTATAATTGTCATTTAATACTTTTTCATTATCAAAGTAACATTAACAACATTTTTTTTATCTCCCTGCTGTAGATACTTATTGACAGTCTACATTTATACATAATATAAAAAAAAATAATTTTTTATTTTGGGTAATAATAAGAAAAACTTTGATCTGAGTTCTTCATTTTTACGCAGAAAACTTTTCTGTAATTTGCCCAAAAAATAATTGATTTTATCAAGTTAAATTCTAATTTATTGTCTAATGTAAGGAATTAATTTGTGAAATTATAATAGTTAGTTACTTAATAGTGTTGTTTCAAAGTAAATGGTTTATATGCTAAATTTATTTACAAATACATTTAAATTAATAACTGTATAATCTTCAATGCACCAAAGATATTCTATGGATATTATCCCTCTTTGACGCTGCTCGTTCTATATTGTGGGGCAGGGGGGGGGGGTACTCTTTTCATTCATGGGAAATTGCAATAGATTTCTGACACGCCAACGGCGATTTTCCTCCCCCTCCCCAACCAAGATTAATTTATCTTGATTTGTATGTCACGTGCAACGAATAGGATTATTCTAATGTATTTATTGATTACATTTTAAATCTGAAATTTAAATGATCATCCCTAAATGTTTCAAAATCTCCCTTTTATTTTCTTGCAGTCTTCTTTTTGATAAATTGATTGATTGATTTACGTTGAAGTTATTAAAAATGCATTAACTGCTTTCCCTCATTCCTGTGTGTGGGGAATCATTAGGGCATTCAGTATTTAGGGAAGTATTTTTTGATATATGTGTTATTCGTTTTTATGTTTGCGCCCCTCATAAACCATTGCTACCCAAAATAAGCCTTAACGAGTCTTTTATTTTTTTTATTAACCAATGTTTTTAAGTGCAAAAAATTAACACTATTTTTGACGTAAACAATTCTAAATTATTCTTCAATCATAAAATTTTTTTAACAAATTTTTTATATAATGTTTTTTAGATAAAATAAGACATACTAGCTAGATTTTGTTGCTATTAATTTTTTTTTTGTGTGTGTGTGTCTTATATTTATTAAAACAATGATTGAAATTTGGAGGAAAAAACGTAATTTTTGAGCGAACAATTCTATACGTGATGTTGTTTTCAGAATCGTTTTCTAATTTTACCATTTACTATTTTGTTTTCGTTTAAAATAAGACGTAGTAATTGGCTTGCTACTCAAAGTTTGTGTTTACTCGTGTTATTTTCACAAATTTTTTGACGCAATTTTTTGAGATAGCGATTCAATGAATAATACTTATTTTGCAATGATTTTAATTCTTTTTTCCCCTAACGAACACGAACTTTTCGGGGTGACAAATCATTCGAAAGCCGCAGTTGACAACGAATATGAAAAACGACACATGATTATTATATTTCTGTCTATTGTTTATTTTTAAACTGGAGTAAAAGTAACTTAATATTTAAAGAAGAAGAAACTAATTTTTAATATTTGCATGAATAATATTCTCATTGAATTATTACTTCTTTAGTAATCAGTAATAAAGGCAGATTTAAATTCATTAATTTAAAACAATAATTTATATTAAGGAGAATATTTACTCACTCATATTATTTTATGTAAATAATGACGTCCCAAAACTCATTTTCATAAAAATAGTGACATTAAAATAAGCCATTTGCACACACAGCCGAACTAGCGCCTTAAATTTATTGCCAAAAACCTTTTTTTAAAGCTATTCTATAAATCTCACCTCAGCTTCTCAATTCATAAATACATAATCTTAACCCTCTGTCTTTTAAACATATGCTATTTAAAGAAGCTATCGGACCTTGAAGATTTCACCAAAGAAAACTTATTCTATTATGCGGCTGCATAGTAATTATATTCTCGAGTAAAGTCGGAAAAAAAAGAGAAAGATATTTGCTAGAATAGAAACCTCTTTTATTTCTTACTCTACGTTGTTATGGCAACCGCTGCACGAAATAAGCTATTCCTTTTTCTTTGTGTTATTTCTTTACTGTAGCTTATTCCTGGAAGTCTAGTGAAGCTTTACAAAATATTCTGGTGCTTTATTATTGTATAAATATATATATTTTAAAAAATAACCCTTAGCGAATTGTTAGGTCGTCATAAATTATATTTGATGTTTTTTTATTTATTTAATTATTATTCATTTTAGATTAATTTAAGTGCACATGTTTTTTCCGTTATTTCTGACAAGTTAATTTGATAAATTTGCAAATTTCTGATTCATTAATTACCAAAATGATTTATTTAACGTAGAAAGTAATATTTTTGTTAGTGTATTAGATTTATATAAATTGAATGAATTATTGTAATTCACTATTATTCAGAATTAAGTAATTTGATTTTAAAAATGAATAGGCCTATTTTAAATATAAACGGTGCAAATAAGTTTTGTTCGTTATCAAAATCCAACCGATTTAATTAAGTAATAAAATAAAAATTATCTAAACATAGGAACATTCTTCCACATTTTATTTTTAAAGTGAATTGTAATTAAAATGTTAAAAATAGTGTAAAATTTTTTTGCCTTTAGATGAGGAATAAATAATTGAATTGGAATTGAATTTTTATCTCAAAAATTTCATTATTAATGAATTTATTTCTTGTTCTAAGTTGTTATTAATTTTCTCAATATAATTTTTTTGTCACCACATTTAAATTTTCATAATTCATTTAATTTTGTATTTAATTAATTAAAAATTTAAAACGAGTTCTTTCTAATTTAAATAAAAAATTTTACCAATTCTGTTCATTGCAATTTAACTCGCTGAAAGAAAATTATAATTAACAAAGTGAAAGATTCATACTTTTGTTTTCACAGGTTTTTTAATTTTTCTCAATAGTTATTATTAAAAAAAAACACCGCATGATTTGTTTTAAATATTTAAAAATAAATCTACATACCTAGAGTTTTCCTAGTAATTTGATATGATAATTGGGTTAAGTATGTTTTTTTAATTTTTTTTATTATGTATTTAGCCGCGGACGTATAATTTTATCACTATCATAACATAGTTCCAAAGTACTTATAGTTATAATAAAATTTTAATTATTGAAAATGTAATCAAATAATTTGGATTAAATTTTATGCTTCGTTCCCTTGAAGAATCTGAACTCAAAAAATAAATATATATATATATAAGAATTTATTTACCATAAAAGTCACTTTGCCTCTCTCAGGTAATTTTATCCACGTTCGATTAATCTTGTGAATAACCCCCCATCTTATCAGCTAATTTCCCCCTCCACATTCATTTATCCCCCCTTATCTCCTAAGCATTCAGTATTTTATGTAGTTATATTTTAAAAAGTATTTGGCGTTACACATTTTCATCGACATAAAAAATAGTTCAAAAGCAAAAGGCCTTGTTACAAAAATTAATTAAAATGCATCACCGTGACAAGACTTGCACGCGAAAATGAGCTTATGAAACCTAAGATGAAAAATAAATAAACAAGTTCTTTTCTATACTAAAAGGATAGTTTTTCTTTCTTTTTTTTTTACTTGTCGTGCATTGCGTGTTCTAGATGAGAAATTTTTTTTTTTTTTTTTGTTGCTTTTCAATGCTTTTTCAAATTATGCTCTTTCTGACTCCATACTATCGTTTTTAAATTATTGCTGTTTATTTTGTAATGGTTTGAAGAACTTTTTTTATCAATATAATAACAATCAATCTTTAAATAATCTATCTTTAAATATATTATTATGAAATAATGGGATTGTTATTTTATCTCTAACTTAAAATCAAACACTCTTTAATAGATTGCAATGTATTTTTTTTTAAACAAATTATATGGTAAAATAATGCAAGTATATCAGTAAAAAATTTAAAGCCGCACCTTTTTTAAACGTGTTACAATTGGGTACTACTTGCGATTCGAGAAATGTGAATTGATTAAACTTAACCACGTGATTTGAATCAGATTTAATTGGATACCTGCCAGCGACGTCACGCGTGTGCGTCGAACCTTATTGGTTTCTGAATTGACAAATGCCACGATTTACCGACGATGACGACACTTGCAATTATCCGATTATTTGTATATTTTTTAAAAGATTATATTTTTATTTTGCTGAATTTTTTTTCTCTCCAGCTGATATTGTAAAATAACGCAAATCGTATTTCGGTTAAAAATTTAAAGCTGCACCTTTTTAAACGTATTACAATTATTTATAGAAAATGCTATCTGATTGATTTTATCTTATCTTACTGATTTTTTTTTCTTTCTTCTGAAATGAATGTAGAAGTTCTATCTTGAGTAATTTATCATCGACAAATCAATAGTCGTGACAATTTAATATGTATGAGTCATTGAGAAATTGTTTTGAGTGTAATGTTTATGAATTCTAAAAACATTCAGTTGGTTTGGTTAATATTATTTTGTTGGATTTATTTATTTTTTAGCATTTAAAAAAAAAATCTTGAATTTCTCCGTTCATTAAATAGTTCGCACTGTTCTTAAAATTTAAAAATTTAAACGAATAAAAACCGTTATATTTGTGGAATTCTTTTATTTATATATAAAGTCAAACCTCGATGACATGAACTTGAAGAGCTGCACTAAAAACCTCATGATATTGAAAATCGTAATATTTTTAACGTTTAAAATAAACAACGAAGAAACAAATAACAGTTTCTTTGAACAATCCAATACTTAAAAAACCTCACTTTAAAAACAATGTTTTTACTAATTAAAATTATTTATTTTTCATTAGTAGTCTATTACGAATTATTTTTTTACATTTAAAATATATTAAACTACTTTCACCTTTCTCATTTCATCAGCTCATTTTTATTTAAATCATTGTTTTTGTTCATTCGTGCACTTGCGAAAGATTGAGGCGGGAAAAATAGTGACTCGGTTTCTAGATCACGGTTGACTGATTTTAACCTTAATCCACATCACCGAGCGAAGGGGGAAGAATGAAATGTTACTGTTGTATTCATTCACTCTCTCCCTCCCTCTTAGCAGAATTTTTGATTTTTTTTTTCTTCTTTTCCTTCCGACCTACCGTTTATAACAATCTGACCTCGAAAAATGATGGTTTTGCTTCCAAGTTCCTGAAGATGTTTTTTCTTTACCCCATTTTAGTTTTGTATGCTTACTAGAGGTAAAAACGGGCTTAACCCGTGCCCGACATGGGAATGGGCTTTAAATTAAACTGATCTATAAAAATTATATGATTTGATTATTGGGTATGAACAATTTAATGCTGTTAAATGTCAATCATCTGGAAATTGGTAATAACTAATTTATATTTTTAACTTATATCTTAAATAAAAAATTTTTTTAAACATCATAACAATGATATTTTAAAATTTATTCTCCTAATATATATACATACAAATAATAATAGAATAATATAAAATAGAAAACTATTAATGGGAAAAGGCAAAAGTCTTCATCAGGACACATCTTTTGCTATAATTTAATGCGATATTTCTGAATAAAGAATAATTATCCTAAGATAAAAATTATTCTTTATAATGTGTCTATATCGCTAAAAATAAATAAGTTAAAAAAGAGTATGAAATGAAAGAAAGCAGAAACTAAACTTACCGGCGTGTAGCAAAGTAAAAAATGTGGCTTAAAAGTAAAATACTAATTTACTAATTTTTATAATAATTTTTAATAAAATACTAACAAATTTATTAAAATACTAGCAAATATATATAATATTATATATATATTCGATACATATTTCGATACAATTCATGATAACTACTGAATACAAATAATATTGCAAATCTTTTCGATAGCAATGGTTGTCGCATACGTTATAATTATTAATATTGATAAATATCAATTGGGTAATGAGAGAATATTTACTACTGTTAAATTAATTTAAATATTGATATTTCCTGAGGGTACATCACTATATTAAACTCTCCATACAGTTCGGCATAACTTAAAAGGGAAATAAATGCTAAGATGATTTTAAAAATGATTTTATTTATTTGTATTCTTCCGCATATTCTAGCTTAAAATTTTTACTGTGTTTAGTCAAAACTATTTTTCCATTCATAATATCAAATGCATGCATATAGAAAAATGAAGTGTTGATCATGGACATATGCAATAATTTAACATTTCTTGTGTGCAACAAAATTTACATGTTTCATTTTAACTTTATTTGATATTGTGATAATTACATAGAGAGTAGAGTTTTTAATTGGCGTTGTCTCTTATTGTAAAGCAATATGTGTTAAATACATTTTGTTCTTTAATAAATATGAATATTAACTGTATGATTTGATTTAAAAGATAACATTCATTGGTTATAATTAACATTATTGAACAAAGAGCGCATTAAGTTGAGTAAACTGGCAATGCGTGCATTAATAAATAACAAACTGAAACTTTATATCATTTTAATAAGCAATTAATAAATACATCTTGCAAACTAATTAACTAGTAAATATAATATTATTTTAAAATGTCAATTTAGTTTTTAACGAGAAATTATTTTATTTAAAAGTTATCCTTTTTTTTTTGCCCCGTTTTTAAAATATTGTGTTTAAAAACCCATTTTTGGTTGAAACCTGCAAATACGCAAACGATTATTTTTATCAGCGGGAGAATTTTGTGGCTCTTATTCTTGTTACATTGTCGCCATCTAGAAGAGGATTTGTGAACTAAAACTTAATCATTATGTTGAATTAAGAGATTGTGTATCGTACATTAAAAGTCTTTTTACCAACGTTAATTGAATTTTTATCTGCTAATTGTTTTATTTGTAAATAAAATTTTTAACATTTTTAAATACAATAAGACATTTTTTTTTCACTTGAGTTGGTGCAATATTGTCGTATGTCATATTTAAGTTGAGAATTTTCTTCAAAATTTTCTTTTTTCTTGTATTCTTAACAACTTGAATTATAATTTTATGTTTTGGTAAAAATATTTTCTTTATCGATTGTGTTGATATTGTTTTTGTCACACTTTGAAATTGATTTCAATTTTTCTCTCTCGTTATCAATAAATATTAATAAATGAAATAAAAAATAACATTCGTTTAAAAATTCAATGTATAAGCATGCAACATGTTTTTAACATATAATAAATAACAAGTCTAATGTGTTAAAATTTGTTTTATAATTTTATTTGGTAATTATTTTTATAGTTACATTTGATATCAGGCACGTAAAATTTTATTTCTCTTCTGTGCATTAGGAATGTTAAAAGATAAAATAAATAAATAAAAATGCCCTACCAAAATTGTGCTGTAATATTGGTCTTGTTAAATTTTGATCAAAACACTTAATTTATTAATTTATTTTTTAAATATTTTAATTAGATAAAATTTCATGTTTTTATCATGGCGAAAATACAAATATATCGATTTTTCTTGTTTTTGTTAATTTTTATGGGATTCGAACAAACACAGGATGAAGAAAAAAAGAACTTCTGCCAAACGTTCATTTGGCGACTGTTTTTTTCTGACCATTTGAAAAAACGTTCCGCTTGTAGCAACCCTTGACGTTAATGTTGAAGAAGGAAAGGGAAATGATTTTCCTCGGGATTCATATCTTCTTTTTAAAAGGTCTTGTTCAGGTTTACTGCTCTAGAGGGCTTTTCAGTAAACAAACGAGATCTTTCCTTTGTTATCTTGTATTCAGATCCAGTTTAGAAGCTCTTTACCAAACAAAAGGCAGTTCTTCACTAAGTTATTGATAGATATATAGTGCTTCACTAAGTTATTGATAAATACATATGTGTATTTTGAGATCTATCATCGGGAAATAAAAATATGTTATGATATTCAGTTCTTTATTTTCTTTCTTGTTTAAATTTTTTTTAATAATTTCAGTTAATAAATTAAATACGCAACATTATAAATACATGGTGTTGATTATATATTGTAATTGATAATATTTATAAAATTATTTTTTAATTATATTAAAAATTAGATAAAATGACTATTTTCTCAAAATCATTTCTATAAAAAAAGGTAGTTTTAATTAGTTTTAAATTAATTCGTTTTATTAATTAAAAATATATTAAATATAGAGGATTTTGTTTTAATTATGGATTTTTATTTTGTATGATTTTAAATTTTATTTTAACCACAAAAATATTAAAAAAATTACAAAATTTTAATATTAAAGATTTTTTTATTATAAATGCAAAAATTCCATTATTAGAATTATTTTATTCTTAACTATTGTAAATATACCTGAATTGTTATAGAATTATGTATTTGATTATTTTTTAAGTTATTTATTTTCGCGCGTGTAAATATTTTTATTTACGCTTTTTCCATACAATGCTTAATAATTTTCTATACGAACTAGTTTTATTTTTATGTCCTAAAATTAATTGTTACGAAATAATTATGTAGTAATTTATCCTTATGGAAGGGGGGGGAAAAGCAACAACTTAAGTTTAATTTTCGCTCTTTTTACATTTAACCTTATTTATTTTTTTATTTGTTCATTTTTATTAGTATTATTAGAAAACACAGCGTGACTCATTATGTAGATATATTATTAATTGCATGAATTAAATAAAGTACGATGGTTATCTACGCAATGGAGTTAAAAATATTTAGTGTTATATTTATACCACCATGCATTTGAATTGAATAAATAATATCCTATTTCCGCCAAAAGGCTTACAACAAATCTGTTCTAACTTATTCTTGGGGGTTCAGTTTTATCTTATTGGTTTTTCAGCAAAAATCAACATCGTGACCCGTCAAGACAAGTTTCATAGTAGTCATAGCAACCTTGGCAGCTTGCCAGTGAATAAAATCTTTTTCACTAAAAGAAAGCTCCCTCTCACATTCCGGAGGGGGGGGGGTGGCTGGAGAAAAAATAAAATGAAATGTGCTAGAGGAAAAATACTTTTTCTCTGTATTTATTTGCTCTAAAGAAGTTTTATAAAAGAGAGGGGGAACGAGAAAAAAATTAAATGATGAATAATTCCGCTCCGTTGACGATTAGCATTTCCTATTTGAAATGTCTTTTTTTTTTCTTCTTTTCTTTTCATTGCTTTCCGTTTAGTTATCTCGTTCGTATTAATTGAACTGGATTTTTAATATCCCCCAAAGGTTTTCATGACTAAATTGCACTTGTGCTATTAAAAATCGGAATTCCCTTTGCAGTTTTATATCTCTATTTTTTTTCATTGTTTGATAGTCTGCCCATGAATAAAGTACAAAGATTTTAAAAGTTAATTTAATGAATTAAAAAAGAATATGAAATGAAATAAAATATTATTAGAATAAAATATTTCAATTACCTACGTTTTTATGTGTTTTGCATTTTTTTGACGTTTTTGTAGGAAAAACATTTTTTTACACAGTTGATGAGGTTTCGTTTATTTCTTTGTTTTATTTAAAGAATTTGTTTTATATGTTTTGATATTTTTTACAATTTCAATCAGTTTTTTAACCTTAGAATTCTTATTTAGATGATTAAGTTCAGGAAATGATCTAAAATAACGAAAACAAAACAAAATATCAGTCCAAAATTCACCTTTATGAACATAATTTTTTTTTAAAGTACCAGTTCTATGAAAGAATTTTATGTTTTTTTTTCTTCCAACATATATTTATACATTTTTTAAAATTAATTATTTAAGTTGCATACCATCGAATGTATTAGCCAAATTAACTTTCAAAAACAACTACTACTCAACTTATTATGTTTTAGATATATTTTTTTCAATATTTTTTATTTTGTGATTCATTTTTATCCCAATTGTCATGAGAGCTAGTGCTCAGCAATGAAATTTTCCGAAATCCAATTAATTTTTTTAAAATCTATCTTGCCTATAAACGATTATTTCAATGAATGCTTTTAACTTTTTGTTATATGAGTATATTTGATAGCTGCTTAAACTGATAAAAAGATTTTTAAAAAATATGTATTTCTAAAAGAGATAAAAAAAAATTCAATTTAAATTTATTTTTTATATATGACCATGGACTTAAAATCATCAGTGATTGCTTCAAATCGGCGTAAATATTTTAAAATTCAAGCAACTTTCACATAACTTTTTCTTTTTTTAATTTTTTTTTATCCATATACTGGAAGTATAAATTTCCTATCACAGATTCATGATTTTTTTAAAAAAAATTTTCATCATTATTATTAGCATTTAAATTAATTTTAAGGATTCATTATATATATATTTTTTTAATCAATTGCTACTACACTTTACCGCTCCGTTCCCACAGTTGGTTAAAGCGTTGCTCACACCGCTGGTGTGGAAGTTTGGATTGGATGATTAAAAATATTAATTGCTACAAATCTCGGTTTTAGTTCGAAATAAAGTTAATTGTAAATTTTACATCTATTTATTGTATTGAATATAAAATGTATATTTAGTTAACTATATAAATTAGTAATTATTGTTTATTTATTTTGATCCATTTAATTTTAGAAAAATGCAACGTATTTAAGCACACCGATACAGGAGAAAAAAGGAAAAAAGAAGGTTTTCTTTTGTAGTCCATTCAAGCATAGAGATATTAATCTTAATAGGGTAAACTAACCAGTGAAGGAACACTTAAGCTTCGCTTGCCTTTTAAAAAATAATATTAATTTCAAAATTCGTAATTTTAGTTAAATGACAATGTCAACATATTTGTTACTAATTGCAAATTATGTAAAAAAAATTGTGGAGAACTTACATAATATTGTTTTAAAGTCTTGGAGGTTCAAATAACAAGTAGTAAGAAGACCAAGTGAAGGAACAGCTCTTACCAGTGAAGGAACACAAAATTACCCAGTTAAGGAACACTTAATTTTGGTTATTTTTTAATGCTCTTTATGAATTTATAAGCCATACAAATATTTAAAAACAAGCCTGTTCTTGAAATTATAGCATATAAATACTTGAAAAATGTTAACTTTTTTTTGTAATCATGAATTGAAAATTAAAGCGTAAACATATTTACACATACTGTTCATTCACTGGAAAATCTATGCCCAGTAAAGGAACATACCTGTTCCCTCTCTGGTTAGAAGTTGTTTTTCGTATTCCTAACATACTTTTGATGCGGAACATCACTAAAGTTACAAGAAAATTAAAGTTTATCTTTTATTTTCATTAACTTAGAAAAAAAAAACAGTAAAGGAACACTTGTTCCTTCACTGGTTTTTCATTGTTTGATGATCCAGTGAATAAACACCCCCTTATCTCCGTACTTTATTAAGCTATGATGCTTAAAAAAAATAAAACTTAACTTCAATAACTATATTTTGAATTCTCTTTTTCACAGTGAGAAAAATAATACTATTACATGCAATTAATTCCACTTCAAACATATAAATACAAACATTCACCTTATAATTTTTTCAACGAAACAAGGTGTTGCAGAGATAATAACAAATTCAAAAAATTTTCCAGCGAAGTCAATTTGACCAGCTAATCCAAAATATTGCTAGATGACTTCCTATTGTTTGGCAGTAAGCTATTGTTACCAATCAATCTAAAGAAAAACTTTCAAATTCTTATTTTTTATCAATATATATGAAATGTTTCTTCACTGGGTGGTTTACCCTAGATAGATTTTGTATTTAATATGAACGCAAAAAATATGTTCGTAATAAATATTTTTAGAATTTTTATGAAAATCTTAAACCCTAATTATTGTTATTTTTGTGATAAAAACTGGTTACATAATCACAATCAGTAATTATATACAAAAATCATATTTACTCGCTTTATAGGTTGTTAAAAAAAACTTAATAATAATTAAAGATGAAAAATAAGTTCTCCTAGAATGAAAATACTTAAGACTCACGTTCAAGAAAATTTTGAGATTAAAAGATTCTATATGCGCTTCTCCCTCTAGATTAAATGTTGAAGTGCAGAGGAGGGTGTAAGGAAGGGTGGTTCGTAATTAATTCGACATTATCTGCTTTTCAAGCATTTGCGATGCATGGCTGACGGCTTGCACTTATGCATTGTTGATAACATCTAAAACTAATTACTTATTGTTTAAAGCGACGAAAGATAATTATAAAGTTAGAAAAGATGAAATTTTTTTTTTATTCTTCTTAAAATTTAGCCGGCGGGATTTTAAACTCCTTGGTAATGTATGCATATTTCGTAATTAACTTGGTTAGAAAGGAAGCTTTCCTAGAAGAAAGAAAAACAATCGTTTTTAATAAAAATGGAATTTCAATGGAATAAAAAAAAATTATTATAATGAAGTTTTGTTTTTCATTCCTGCTTCCTTTTTTTCCCTTTCTATCTAGCATTACGATTATATCGTTAGGAAACGTTTTCTTGCGTTTTATTTTGGTGGAAATTTTTTTCCCATTCGTTTGGCATTCTTTCTTCCTCTTTTTCTTAGCCAATTACATTTATTGGTGCTGTTCTTCTATCTCATTTTTTATTGCTTAGATCATCCTTTAAAAACCACTGTTTTCACTGCGAAGAGTATAATTAAAAATAGTTTTCTCATGGCTTTTAAATATATTTTATACCTTGTTTTAAAATTAAATAGATCTTCAGTTGTGATTATTGAAAAAATTATCATTTGTGTTTTTATTCCCCCCTCCCTCTTCTCATTTTTAAATGAAATACATCAGATTTTGTTTGGGTATTACTCCTTGATTTATAAGAATTTCCAATTTTTTTATAGTTTTCTGCCAATTTTTTTAAAAGTTATTATAAAAACTGATTGTTGATCAATGTATTTTTTGTACTTAATTAAATAGTTTTTAGCCTTTGTTAAATATCAGAAAGGAAAATATTTATTTTTATTATGTATATGTTAAATATTTGTGTCTTCATCAAAACCTTTTTATGTAGCATGTATTCAAGTTAGTTTTAGCTGAAGCGTACTTCCTTACCAAGTTTAATTGGATATTAATTAAATAAATTTAATACGTTACCTTTTCTGATTATTTTCTGATCTTATAAAATTATAGTTTGCGTTTTAACATATTCGATGGAATTTATTAATATTTCTTTAATTTATGGAACAAGTTTTTAATATATCATTTAATTAAGTCATTAGTATATATTAAATTTAATGATATCTTATTTATTAATTGGTATAACATTTAATAAAAACGCTAAAAATTTATCTTCCTTGAGGATTCTTTTTCTTGGAAAATCACTTAATTTTTTTAGCTTTAATTTTATACTAATGTCAGAATTAAAAATGTGAAATGAAACGTAATATTTGATTCAATTATTGTTTATGTGTTGTAAATAATTTATATTATTCCCAGTGCCGATTTTATTTATTTATTAAAAAATAATCTTTCTTTTGGTTTTTATATTACATTGATTATTTGAAAACGACTTAGTTATATTTTCTAGCTTTAATTATAACTTCGTCAGAATTAAAAATGTGGAATAAAATTTTATATTTGATTCAATTACTGTTTATGTGTTGTAAATAATTTGTATTATTCCAAGTACTGATTTTATTTATTTATTTATTAGAAAAATAATCTTTCTTGGGGTTTTTATATTGCTTTGATTATTTGAAAACGACTTAATTATATTTTCTAGCTTTAATTATAACTTTGTCAAAATTAAAAATGTGGAATAAAACGTAATATTTGATTCAATTACTGTTTATATGTTGTAAAAAATTTATATTATTCCCAGTGCTGATTTTATTTATTTATTAAAAAAATAATCTTTCTTGGGGTTTTTATATTACTTTGATTATTTGAAAACGACTTAATTATATTTTCTAGCTTTAATTATAACTTCGTCAGAATTAAAAATGTGGAATAAAGCGTAATATTTTATTCAATTACTGTTTATGTGTTGTAAATAATTTATATTATTCCCAGTGCTGATTTTATTTATTTATTTTGTTTCCTTAGGATGAAGTTTTGGTCGCTTCAGACCGTGTCGTGTTGAAATTAGATGATCTCGTGAGCTGGATCACGGAAGAAGTCGAATGGAATCACGGAATCGTCGCTCCCCGACCTGAAAGTTCAGCACCCTCTCCCCCATCATCGGCCCCATCTGAAGTATCCAGCGATGACACCATAGTCATCAAAAAAGAAGAAAAAGACGAGCAATTCAACGACGACAACAATAATGACACTTCTTCTTCCACGCTACCTTCGCGGAATTCCACAGAAACTGAAAGCAATCCCGCTGTTGACGAAGGGGATTGCGACAAGAAAAAAGCAACCGATGTGAAAGAGGAAAATGTTAGGGATATTGCCACTCAAGGTAATATTTCTATTTTGATGCTTCCCATTATCGTCTGCGTCGCTTTTTCTTTTATGTTCTAGATTTCGCGAAGTGTGGCGTGACTGCTTGCGCGCTCCAACGCTTACTACATATTTATTTATAATTTTATTAACGAAGAACAACTAAACAAAAACATTAAAATGGTTTTGTCAAATTAATTGGTTATAGTTCGTAATAACCCATATCATGTTGGTATGTTATTACAGTTATATTGTTTTGAATCTAAAAGTATTTTTGCTTGATGAAGTAAAATCGAAATGAAAATACGCATTTTTTATCAATTATAATACAAAACTAATGTAATTTTTTAAAAATTAACATATAATAGGACTAATAACTTCAAAATAAGTTTAATTGAAATAAGTATAAATTTGTGTATACAGCGTTATTCATAAAGCAGTAAATGCACTGTTAGTTTTTTTTTTTTAAATGAAATGTTATTAAATTATAGTTGTCTTATGGCTATTACCGAATACTATAATTTCGTTTGAAGTTTCACAATACTAAATTTCTGTTATTATTTATTTACGAATTTTTAAGAAAAGCTCTCTACTTCCAAAGTGACATGATTTTAAATTTGGGTTAATTATTATATCAATATGCGCATTGAATTTCGCTCCCAAATTGTTTTTCTAAGAAACAAAGTATTTAATTTTAATAGACAATAAAACTAATTAACATTATTCGAAAGTCGTGAAACTGAAATGCCCGCATTATTCAAATTAAAATTAAAACATAAAAACTATTAAAAGTTATATATTGACATTCAAAAATCCCCCAGGTATATTAATTAATGCCACCTTTGAACGCTATCGAAGAATCTTTTTTTTTATTTATTAATATTTCATTTAATGATATTCATAAATCTTAATGTCACCACATTATATATTCCATACTACGCAGATGCTTAAAAAGGACAATGACGCACAAAAAGCGAGGAAAAACCAAGGTCGGTTTCATTATAAAAAAATATATAAAAGAGCGTTGAAGAGTTGTTTGCATCCTGCTCTGTAGAACTCGATTAAATAATGAAAACGATATTTTTTGTAAGAAACAAAAACAGAGGCGCGGAGTTCTTTTTCTTTAAGAGTCATCTCACGTATGGATTTGCAGGCGGCAGGAAATTGTAATTACCGCTAGGAGCCAATCGTTGCTTTGGATTCAATAATAAAATTGGAATAACTGGATGTCTCCTGAGATAAAGGAGGACATCTTTAAAAGAAAAAAAGCCAGATTTATAAATCAGATTTTTTTTCTTCCTTCTCCTCTCAATTCGACCTCAATTTAAATCTAAGTCAAATAAATTTTCGTTAAAGGTGCTATTTCTGTTACTAACTTTATACTATTTAATCACTAATGTTTCTGAGTTAATATGCAATATATCGAAAGAATACAGATCGTTATGAAATAGTTCGTATTCTCTTAAACTTTATTCATGTATGCATTTATACATTTAGATTATTTTGAATAAATGCCTTGTGAATAAATTACTTGTGAACTAATGAAGAAAGAAATCCCTTTAAAATTACGAAAATATTCAGTTTGGCAGAAAAGAAAAAAAAACTTCTGAGTAAGTATTAGGGACAAGGTTTGCGATTTGTTTAATTTTGCTCACAAGGTCTGAAATCACAATAAAGAAGCTTGCGTTATATTTGAAGGGTTCTTTATGGTATCTAATAAGCTGAGGTGCTTGCAATTTTAACTTAAAAAATATTTAGGTTGCAATACAAGTTTATATTATTATTTTTAAGATTTGATTTGTTTTTAATGAATTCGAATTTTTATTTTTAATTTTGCAAGTTTGAAATCTATTTGCAACCTTGGCAATTGTAGTTAGCGCGACAGACAATGACAAAGTATTCATGAAAATTGATACTTCTTTCAAACTAAACAAATTTACAAAAAAATTTTTTCTTCAGTATTTAAGTATAAAGAAATGGTGTAAAAATTAGTAGGCGTTAAATTTTCTTACAATCGATGTTAAATGTTACATCTTTATATGTTATATCTTTACCATATGTAAGTAATCTGAATATTATATTTTATTTAAAAAAATTTTCTCCATAAATTTTAACTAAATATAGTCATGAATTTCCACATACTGAATTAGCGGGCTCGGGCCCAAAAAATCCTAGCGATCTTGTGCTCGGATTTGAACTTATGGAGCTTCTAAGAGTGAAAGCAAAGTCACTGTCCTCGAAGTGCTAAATCTTTTACTTTTGTTTTCACAAACAATGTACGTATCTACTTTCAGACGCATACAATTAACTATGTATGTTACTAGTACTACTTTTTATTAACTATTTACTAATTTTAAGCAACGTGATTGTTTTCTACTGTATAATAACAGTAATACATAATTATTATTGTTTTTAATATTATCGTTTTTAGAGAATTATTGCTTAAAAACAATTAGTTTCACTAAAATATTTATCTTTTGATTATCCAGAAAATACTACCTTTTAAAATATCTCTTTGTTTATAAAATTAAAACTGCTCTATCTTTTTTTTAACTCCTGCGTGTACTTATTCAAAAGAAATTGTCCTTTTCAATTTATTTAGCTTCCTTTTTTGTCCTGATCTTAAACGTCATTGTTGTACTTTTTTTTTATCTCTTTCTTTTATCTGATCATTAATCTGTGAAACTGGCGGTGGAGAAACGAGTGGAAAAAAAGAAACCTGTTCCCCTTATAAAGTTATTTTTTACTTGACCCAGCTGATTTTTTTTCTCTCGTCTTTGTCTTATTTTTTTTCCTATCATCTCCCTCTTTAGCGTTTTCAAGGTGAGGGTGAAGCTTGCTTTCTCTGTAATTGGGCTTAATTGACTATGACCTCTTTCTGTTTTTTTTTTTGTCCCCCCTTTTTTTTCTCTTAAGTTGTCTAATAGAAGATTAAAAACAATAAACGTTACTTTTTTCAGCGGATAATCTAACTAAAACCAAAGTAAAATGTTTTCTAATTGTAATATGGTTGTAAAAATCGTGAAACTGTGAAATTTATTTAACAATTTTCAGATATATCTTTCAAACCATTTTAACCAGTATAAATGAATATCATTATACATAATTTTAAGTGTATTAATATTATTTTATTTTTTCTCTTAAATATCCCATTAACCCTACAATGCCGAAAGCATTTATATATATCAACAACAAGGTTATATAATATAATGATTTCACCTTGTTTTAAATAAAAAATTAGATTAAACTTAAGATTCTTTATAATTTAGTAATTAACAAATTGTATTTTGCAATCTAACTTTAGTAATCATAAAAATTTTATGCACTGTAACGGGAGTATATTTATAAATAAAAACCTAAATAAAAATTAGAGAGCGTTGAAGAAAATTTTTTCATCTGAAAACCAGCAATTTAAGAAATCAATAAAATATTTCAACGGCTATTAAATAAATAAATTTAAAAAAAAAATGCGAAACAGATGAAATAAATAAATCACGGATCGCTGTTTACAGTGTTTTCATCGCAGAAAAAAAATGGGTGAGAATTTCTCACCCTTTCTCAAAAACAGGGTGAGATTTCAGAAAGTTAAGTGAGATTTCTAAAAATAAAAAGCACAAAGAGACTTGAAAAAAAATCATTTCTTTAATTATAATACATTTTTAACATCTTCTAATTTTTAAAGCATTGAATATTTTTGCTGCATCATCATATGCAAAATGTTCTACATCTACTTTTTCATCAGCTATTCTCATTAGGTTGCTCAAATGAGTGTTTGTTTCGTTTTGATCGTTTCTACCCACATTTGTTTCATTTTCATTTGTCCGTTTCGGAGTAGAAGATATTGCCTTTTCAAGGTATTTGTCCATCTTACATTAATGGGCAAAAAATTTGAACTTCTTACATGGAGAAACCTTAACTTCGGTAAACACGTGGTTGCAGAGAAATGCGTTCTGAAAGAGGTTTCGTGGTTCGGAGGGATGGTGTTCTGTTGTTCTTAAAGGTTCTGAACAATACTGGTAAATAGGGAAGCTAGATAATGGGGCAGATGTTGAAAATAATGAAAGATCCAGGAAGAAAAATGTAACGGATTTTATTCTAAATGGCGCAATGAGAAATTTTTTTCAAAATGCGAGAAATTCGCGAATTTTGAAATTAGTTTATAGAATGCTCGAATTTCTCGCGGTAATCATTTTTTAATGCGAGAAAAGAAAAAAATATGCGAGAGTCTCGCGTTCTCGCGCTGTAGTGAAAACACATGTAAAACACATGTAATTTTGTTACTACTAGTAACAAAATAAAAAAAATTTTATTGCCTTTTAATTGATATGAAAGATGCTTGAATTCCAGTTTTTTTATTTTTTATTTTGAACCGCTTTTTACATTTTGGCGTGAAATCCCTTTGAAGAAACTAAATTTGTTAATATCACTTTATATTTATGTATGGGAAATTTTTTTTTTTTAAATTTATTTTACTTATTACATTCTTTAAAAATTCTAAAGAAAAATCATGCAGATTATAAATAAAAAAAGCATTTTAAACAATCAACTTTATTGCATTGCAAGCACTCGACCCGTATGATTTGCCATTTTTTAAAAATATTTTTATAAATTAACGTTTCATTATTATAATAATATTTGAATTAACTATTGAGAAAATTTCTAGACAGTTTAATTCAGTTGTTACGTTTTCATATTAAACTACGCTTGTACCTGGATTTAATAAAATCTTAACTCCTTAATTTTCTGAACTTATCCCTGTAAAATCTTATTTTAAATCTAGTATCTTTATTCTATTCTTTCTACGTTGCTAAATTCTAGATAATCATCAGAATCAACTTTTCTTTCCGTGTTGTCTAGAAAGATTAGTTAAGCGAGCGAAAATCTATTTTAAAAGCGGCCAATGTCAGGCGACTAAACTCTACTTTTGAATTATGATTACAAAATCGCTTGTGAGAAGAGATGATTTATCAACGTTGATGACATATTTTCAGAGGGATTATATGGTGGATGTGCTTTTGGAAGAAAATGTCCAGCTTTCACTTTCACAGCTTCTCGCATTTATTAAATGATCGGATCATTGTTTACACTTTAGCGTACTTCATCTCAGTTAACGAGGTTATTCTTCAAATTTATATTGCATTTGAAACGCAATTAGAATTGACTAAATGAACTGTTAACAAATAGGTTGCGTTTTCCTTTCAAGGAAAAGTAAAATGTCTTTATTGAATTGTAAATTTTAGAAATTTCGTGTTAAAAAAATAATTAAGCGTTTATAAAAAAAAAGTCTCTCTCTCTATATATTTGTTTATTTTTTACATAAAATAGATAGATCGAAGTCTATTTTCTCATACGCATTTTCATCTTTTGCATCTATTCTGAAATTGTTAAATTCATTATCTAATTTAATGACTTTTCAGATGGTCTGAAATTTTTAACTTAAATGCACATTAGAACATTTGCTTGAAGGAGCTGTTCCTAAATCCCGTAATCTTTTTTTTTAGAGTTCTCTTCCCTCAATGTAATCCCTGCTGACCCCCCCCCCCCCCGATTATCTAAGATGTAATTTTCTTATGGTAATAGTACAAAAGACATTATGTAATTCTAAAGAAAAATCTTTTGTACTCCGGTGTAGTTTTTGAGACCTTTTAAAGAACCTACCTCTTAATCCTATCTCACAATTTGTGAGGGAGCAAGATTTGGTGAAAACATGGAATGTAAAAAACTTCCCATTCCATTCTTTCTTATGTATTGCTTCTGAAAGCTATAACCATCTTAGAATACAATTTTGCTGTAAGGTGAATACAGCACCCATAAATTTCTTCCACCCTTAATATATAATAATTTAAACCTAATCATAATATTAATTATTTAAGCCGTGGACTTAACACATTCTAACTATGAAATAAATCATTTATAGAACCTGATACGCTTTTTATTGTTACTCTTGCTTATTGTGCATATCATAATAATTTAAAGTCATATTAAACTATACATACAGAGTATTAAACATTGTAAAAGTCCTGCCTTTTCTAAATAATCTTATCTTCATTTTATTACCATACAACTACAGCTATGTTATTCTTTAAATATTTAATGTCGATGTTATAATTCGGAGGCGAATTACTTATCTAATAATTGCATATACCTATTATGATGTGAAGTAATGTAGTATTTGATCAAATTTTTTTTTACAGAAATATGAAAGATTTTTCAAACTGTTACATTATTATTAAATATTAATATCCAGCCAATTGTGATATTCTTTCAAGTTTTATGTTGCATTGTTATTATCAGTAATTGAATTTCAAATACTTGTTTCCTTTCAAAATATGATATATCCCCACTATCACATAAGCTATGGAGATAAACTGATAACGGGCAATGGGAGAAAAATTGAATAATTTTGAATGAATCTTTATGAATAATTCATTTTCATTTCCATAATAAACGGCATTATATATTTTGCTGAGTATTATTCAAGGCAGAATGAGTTGAAACATTTAGGATTTTGTACATGGAATAGTTTTTCTTTATTTTTTGATTTCTTGCACTTTAAAATCTAATTTAGTTTTAATTATAACTAACTTTTGTTTATTTGTAATTTTATTTATTTCTTTTTTTGGTTATTTTCTTCGTATAAATTATTTTCTTTTGTTGATTAAATTTGTTATGTAAGAATTTTTAAAATTTACATTCAGCAACTGTAATTTAGTTTTGAATTTATTTTTTTTATATTTGATTATAGAATAGTATAATATTTAAATATCTTACTGTATGTTTAATTTTAAATCTAAACAGTTTTTTTTTAAATAGTTTGTAATTATGCTAATTCTATAGCATCTCTTGACATCTGATTTATTTTAATTAGCTTTCATTAATAATGCTATTAAGACTAAAACAAGATCTTTGATTTTTGTTTGAGGGAGAAAATGTATTTCTTAAAAGAAATTATTTATTTATTTATTTTGGAATATTTGTAGGTAAAATTAGTATTGCAATTTTTTTTTTCTCCAAGAATCTAAAGTAATTTAAAGTAACACTTAAATAAAGGCTATAACTCTTAACGTACAAAATTATGTAAATTATTAATCAATCATCTTGAATTTCTATACCATAAAGAACATTTCTTCTGAGCCAAAATTTTTTTTTACAAATTTTAAAAATGGTTTTTTGACGATCTACATTATACAGTTGATTTTTCCAAAACTCAGTAAAATGCATAAAACTCCCCCACTAGTTTCTCAAGGGTAAAAAGCAAAATAACGTAATATAAATTTTTTTTTTCCAATTACCTTTTTTATTTAATGAAATATGTTTTTTTAATGGTTATTATAAAAATATAATTATTTTTTAGATGATGAATCAAAGGATACAAAAGTTCTTGTATTATCATATCAATCATACTGCCGATATCGGACCATTTTACGACGTCTTGATGGCGGAGATCCCAATGAATGGTTGCAAAATGACATGGTCCTTGCTTTGGGTGGCTTTGCCCCTCCGAGTAACAAGACACATGTTTTATTCTGCAGAGACATGTTTGAACATGATGAGCTTGCCCACCATGAACTTAACTGTGAATACTTAGGTAACTAGTTTAAAAAGTTTTTGTCAATTTCAAATTAAAATATGTAATAATCTTTGAATTGTTGCATTTGTTTTCAGAGACCCGTATTTGGATTACAATATTTGTGTGTGTGTGGGGGAGGGGGAGATCCAAATATTTTTTTAGAAAATTTCTAATCATATGCATATACGTATATGTATATTGTGATAATAATATAGTATTCAATCTTGTAAGGAAATTTTTTTGGGGGACAGATCCCCTTTAAACTTTCCCTCGGTTATGTTTCTGGTGGCACCAGCTTGTTTAAATAGTAAATTTGGCCTGTATGCAATACCAACTCCATTGCCACAATCATGTACCATTGGTTTTAAAATTGTACATCCTTAACCTCCATTACCCCTTGGCATGCCACAGGCTGTTGCAGGAATATTTTTCTAGTGCCTTTGAGCCTTTAGGACATATATTTTTATTTAAATTATTCAATGCAGAACTTATAAGTATCATACTTAGAATTGTTTGCACAATTTGTTTCATACATTAGTACATTTAAAAGTTTAATAGCTGAAGACACGTGCCTCTTTCAACAGGCTGTTGCAGGAATATTTTTCTAGTGCCTTTGAGCCTTTAGGACATTTATTTTTATTTAAATTGTTTAATGCAGAACTTATAAGTATCATACTTAGAATTGTTTGCACAATTTGTTTCATACATTAGTACATTTAAAAGTTTAATAGCTGAAGACACGTGCCTCTTTTTCTCCCCAAGACCACAAATAGCTTTCTGCATCAATTGTGCCATGTTCTTCCAGTATGAAAATTACTTCATATGTGCTTGATTTCTTCTTTATTTAATATTTTTCAATGTTATAACTATTTTGCTGTAAAAAAAATTTTTAAATCTTTTTTATACTTAAATCTTAATTCTTTTTATAAAAAAATATGTTTTAGTAAATATAGAGCAAAAAATAACTGATATAATGCTTTTTATTAACTAAATGTTTTTGTTACTATTTAGCCCCAGTACTGAAAGCCAAACGTAAAAAGAAAAAGCCAAAGAATGCCAGGAGCACTTCACCTGAATCCATAGCTTCTGAAGAAATCAAAGATCTCATTAAGGTTTGTTGCTTAAAAAGATCTCGCTGAGATTGATCTCTCTCTTTTTTTTCTTCTTTTTTGAAAATTATGCCCCCCCCCCTTCCGAAAAATTTTTAAGTCATGCCAAACTTTTATTCATGTAATTTATAAAAGACCTTGAAAATTGTGCTTAATACAGCTCATAAAATATTGCTAAAAATTATATATTTGAATTGTTTTATTTTATCACTAAATTAGTGAAACTAAATAACCATAAATGAAATAAATATTATTTATTGATGACTGTGAAAATATTAGGAACATTAATTGTAAACTTATCAATAATTATTTAATTATTGAACCATGATAAATTTAAAAATAATAATTATAAATAGTAGTTATAAACGGGTTTGGCAAAAATCATGTTTTTCTTTTTAAAAAATAGATTCTTTGATTTAATTCAGATTTTTTTATTTTCTTACATTTACCAGCCAAATCATCTGATAAAATGCATTAGTAATAATAATAATTATTTAAAAACAATAATGTAGCTAAAATAGTTGATATTTCTGACTGAAATGTTATAAATTTAATTATTACAAACTGATCACTGAATAAATAAAATTATGGTTAGTTTTTGTTCAAACTAAATATCTGAAAATTTTAAAGCCCGGGGGGGGGGGGGATCAGAATATACTAATGGATGGGGGGAAAATTTCTATGCAAAATAAGTCTTTTTTTATTATTGATATACGCGAACTGCGTATTTAATTATGTTTTAAAAATACTTGTATTTAAATAAACTGAAAACTAAATGGACCAGCAAATTATTATACACACAACTAATGGAAAATTCATAATTTAAAAGTTTCCTGTCACTCTTATATGTTTATTTATTTATTTTTTGAATTATGATAATTTACATCATTTATCCCCTTTTCATTACATATATATATATATATAGTGATATTGTAAAAAAAAAATTATTTTTATTTTTTACCTAATGATTTATTTTTTTTAAAAAAAATCAGGTGATTTGATCATGATGTTAGAGCAATACTACAATAATACAAAATCAATGCAATTATAATTTTCATCACTATCTATTTATAATATTAAATAATAAAAAATAAAAAATGGTCAATGAAATGTCCTATGATTGTACGATCAAACAAACGAACATATTTTGAAGATCTAATAGTTTAAAATTTATAATTTTTCTATGCATTTGATGACTTTATAATGTGAAGTAATCAAAATGTATTTAAGCGCTAAACTATATATTTGTATTCACGTGTTTACCTAATTTCTAAACTATGAATTTATTATTTTTTAACTACAATACGTTTGTATGTATAGCTTTGTATGACTTCTGAATTTGTGTTTCAGAATAATCAAAAGGCCAATGGTTTGAAGCAACCACCAGTCAAAAATGAGCAAGAATTCCTGCAGAGGTTGTTTAAATTTATGAAAAAGAGGAATACTCCAATTCATAGAGTACCTCATTTAGGATTTAAGCAAAGTATGTCTTCATTTATTTATTTCTCTTTTTTGACTGTGTACAAATCAAAGTAACTAAAATATGTTTTTATATTTTATTTTAGTTGACCTGTATGTATTCTACTCTTTTGCACAAAAACTTGGTGGTTATGATAATGTAAGTGTGACATTTACATAACTTATCACAATTAAACAGACTACATTATAATTAATCAAACTATATGATAATTAAATAAACTAAATAATTAAATAAACTACATAATAATAATTAAACAAACTGCATAATAATAGTTAAATATACTTTACTTTAATAATTACATAACTGGTTACTGTTGTTTATATTGTATCTTAATTAGCTAAGTGTTTATAACAGGGTTGGGTTTTTGACGTCAAAAAGTGGTTTTTGACATGACAAGGGTATATTACTGGTTTAAACCGTCAAAAACCCGTCAAAAATGTCAAAAACTAAAGTTTGCCAAAAAAATATATAAACTTCAAAACTACCAACAGTTGCCATGCATTATATTGAAATTTAATTATACTATAGTAATCAGCAGGTTTTAAAATATTTTTTTAATTAAAATTAAGGTAAAATAACAGATTTAAAATCTCAGTAATTTATATTCAAATGCATGTGCAGAAAAATTTTGCACAAAATTTTTTTAAATATTTATATTTTGAAAAAAAAAAATTTTTTTTTGATACTTAAGAAAATTAAAAGTTTATTACTATGCATTTTTGACATATAAGGATCATATAACTAATATTTATAAGGAACTTACAAGTTATGTTGTATAAATACAAACTTGATACAAGTGTATGAAAAATTTTTTTAATGTTATACCGAATATCTTTATTATCCAGTATGTTAATTTGAATTTAAAAGTAGTTATATTTGTGAATAATGATAAATATAATTCATATTGTTTATTATATTTATTTATAATTATTACACTTATCATTTTAAAACAATTTTTACCTCTTAATTTTTTTCCCCCACTTGTATTAAGAATACAAATAATGCATATCTTGAAAGGAAGAAGTAATTATTCGAAGTAATTAATAGAAGTAATTATATTTAGATATTCAACAAAACTATGTATATAGTATTCAGCAAAATGAAATTCACAAGTATTTGGATAAACTAAATTTTCAGCATAGTAAATTAATAGGCTGAATATACTGTAAATCGACACTAACTACCCTGTGTATTTAACAGAAAGCACTTAAATTTGTATTGTCTTATGTTAAAAAGATTATTAAGAAGATTTAAAAGAATATTAAAAAGATTTTTCTTTAAAAGATGTCTAATGTGCAAAACTGCTAATGTTTATCTTTAAAAATGTCTAATTTTTAGTATAATCTATACTATACACTAAATTTGGTTATAAATAAATTTCTTAATAATATCACTACAGATTTTCAATAACACATGAAAATGAATACATAATATTACAAAAGATGTGAGCTTTCAAAAGTACAAGATTTTGGTTACTATTCAAAATATAAGTGTTTCTTCAAAATTTTAAATTTATTTTTTCTAGAACATATTTAGAAACACTATCCTTCTTTAAAAAATATATAAATTTTATGTATTAATTAAATTTCACTTATGAATACAGGTTTTTGACATTTTCGACATTTTTGACAGTGAGGTTTTTGACGTGACGGTTTAAACCATGGTTTAAACTGTCAAAAACTGCCACATGTCAAAAACCTGCCAACCCTGGTTTATAACACTCCACAGTGAATTAATTTGTATTTTTTAGTTATATTATCAGGGGTTTGTCTAGGTTTTTCTGAGAGGAACCTATTTTGTGAAAATTTAGACGTAATTTGTGAAAAATTAAAAATTGTATTAAAAATCATCACAAAAACATAGTAAAAATATAGACTTATCGTTTCTTAAGGATACAAAAATGAAATTTTAAGAAAAAGTATTTTGTGAAACTACCATTTTGGCTTAAATTGAATTTTTGAAGGTACCGCTAAATGGTAGTAAATTCGGCCTGGACAGACCCCTGATTATGAATAAAAATAAGTTCAAAACAATTTTTTAAACTAATTAATTTTGATTGTTTTAATACTGCTGTTAATGTCAGTTTCAATGAAAGAAACACTTTCTTTGTTTCATAATATTAAAAAAAGTCATAAAATGTGTTGAACATAAATATTTTCTTTCTGATAGACTGATGATAGTTTCAGTTCTTTAAGAAGTACAGAAAAGACAGACTTTGAGATGCTGATATGAGATTTATGCTGCTTATATTGTTTTTCTACATTATTTATATAATTTTATTTTTAAAAATATTATAGTTGTGCTTCAAGAGTTTAAGGCAATGCTAGTTAATTGTCTGTATTTATTTTTAGGGCAGTATTTTTAATAGAAAAGTATGTCTGTCTTAAACTTTTAAGTTTTTTAATCAATACCATAAATGATGTTTAACTATTGTTGCTCATGCATTTTCTCACAAGCTACCAAGAAAGTTATCACAAAAAAAAGTCTTAAAAATGATTAAAACCATGCAAATGCACAATTAGTGTTATGAAAAGGATATTATGTCAAGTGAACTTATTTTTGCGATTTTTGAAAGCCTTAATTAAATTTCTTTTCTTTCTTATGTCTTATGGCATTCTGAATATATTTCTTTAGCCTCTAAAAAAGGGGTATTATTATTTTTTTTTTAATTATCTTCTATATAAAAAGTTTTTGAAATTTTTATTTTAGATAACAGGCAAGAAGTTATGGAAACATGTGTATGATGAGCTTGGCGGCAATCCAGGAAGTACCAGTGCCGCAACATGCACTAGAAGGCATTATGAGCGGTATGCTTTAAATATTTATCTTTTTAAATTATAGTGACCTAAAATTATATTAAGTAGAAAAAATAATAAATTTCAATTTTAATGTTGATAAATTATTGATATGTTTAAGCACAGATAAAAATTTTGCATCTGTTTTAATATTGTTTGCAAGTATTTAATTGTATTTTTTTCTGCAATTGTCTATTAAACTATGAGTTAACAAACATTTAAATAAATATAAGTTCAAATTTAATAATATAAGTTAAAATGTATTAAATTAAAAATATATTATATTAAAAATATATTTAATTTAAAAGTAAATTTGGTTTGAAGTTACCACCAGTGGGGCTCCCACTTTTGCCTACAGACCCCCAAAGTTTTTGAAAATGTGTTTGGATTTTATTGATATACTGCTTATAAATTAAGAACTTTAAACAATAGAGAAAAAATTTTTTTATAACCTCACAGATCTTAATTGTGATTTTTTTTTTGGAAAGTGATTAAAAATAATTATGAATTAAATTATTAATTAAATGATTAAAATTAATGCAGGAGTTCCCTTGTCTTTTGGATTGGATTCAAATGCTATGTAGTTAAACATTAGTTGTCATAAACCCAAAAAAAAATTTGGATTGGCCGTTCAACGACGGTTATGATATAAAATAAAATTAACAATGTTTTGTTTTTCTTTATTATTTTCTTCAATCATGATATGTATATAAATCTTAGCAGAGTGTTAAACTGTCAATGTACACATATAGTAAAAATAAAAACTGTAAATGAGTATATAAATAATATAAACATTTTCTTTATCTGCAAAATTTTTCAACATTTTTTAAAAAAATTATTATTTGAGTTGATGCATATTTTATTTTAAAATTTTCTTTTCCTTTTCTTAAGATATCCTTATATTTAGCCACATTGAATATTCGTCTGATCGAATAGCGGTTTAATAAATTCTTCCGCTATTCAGCTGGAATAAATTTTTTCTGCTTATGCCAGATTTTTGTATAGTGTTTTTAAAAACTTATTACCTTAAAATCGGGTTACATAGTGATTTCTATCTATTTATGACTACTGCCATGAAGATAAAAAAAATTGTTCTTTTTTGCAGACTATTACTACCATTTGAACGGTTCATGGCAGGCATAGTGTATAAACCGGCTCAGCGAGGAAAGAAGTCTGTGAAGAAATCTGTCACAGAAGAAGAAAAGACAGATGGCGTTCAAGTCAAAACTGAACCAGCGTCTGATACAGCAAATGAAACTAATGCAAATCCTGTGTCAACAGAAGTGGAAGATGCTTACGCATTTACAGATTCCAACCAAGAAAATAGCAATAGCAAAGATAGCAATTCCAATGAATTTAATTCTGCTTGTGAGGAGTTGCCGTTGGCTAATGAGCCTGTGTTTTCAGATGAGGACAGCAAAACAATATGGAGTATACAAAAGCAGCCAGATGCTAAGGATGATGTTGATAAAGATGATAATAAGGCAATTAAACCCCTTATTATTCAAGTGAGTAATTAATAAAATAAAAAAATGTAATAAATTTTAAAGCTCGTCATGTCAGTTATAAAGGATAAAATAATTTTATTTTTGTTTGATCTAAAATTAAAATGATAGAGCACATCACTTAAAAAAATATGGGCAAATTTTTCGTGGTTGTAGATATTTATTACGAAAGTAATATTTTTTTTGTTGTAGGAGTGAAAAATATTTTCTCACTTTTAGCCTATATAAAAGTATTTTTAACTAAATTATTTTCTTCTTTTTAATTTTGTCTGTTTTTTTATGCAAGAAAAAGTTGATAGCACAAATTTTGTCCGCTTCTTTTAGAAAAGAATTGTAATTTGCATTGGCATAAAGCACAGAGCTTTAGTTGATATTTATTTGGCCTAATTTGAAAATAAAAATTTCAGTTAATAATAAATTCCATTTGGCAATATAAATTGCATTCTTGATGCAAATTTCTGCAACAAAAAAATTGTGAGTCAATTTTGTCGAATATTTTTTTTTATTGTTGATTACGTTTCAGGTTCAAAAGGTTTTCATTAAAATAATGCTTTTAAATTATGTAACCACAAAACATATTTTCAAGTTTTTTACAAACTTTAGAGTTATAACCAAAATAAACAACCCATTTATTTAGTAAGTAATCTCAAATTTTTTACAAAATATACCTAAAATAAGTTCACAATTTTCTGCTTTATAATTGCAAAAATTATTTATGCCAGAAATTTCACATATTCTTCATTGAATAATTAGCTTAGAAAAATTGGTTACGTGACATGTGTTCCCCAAAACAAACATTATAAAAATAAATAATCTTTTTGATTTTTAATTGCATTTTTAAAGATTAAAACTTTAATAAACTAATTTTAGCATGTAAGGAAACCAAAACTAAGTCTAATTTAAATTTTTCTAATATATATTTAATTTTAATTGTAATAACTAATTTTCCTCTTTTTTTTTAATAGAAGGGTCAAGGCGAAACATTTGCAGAAAAAGAACGAAAATGGGATGAAATCCGCAGAAAAAATGCTGCAGAAAGAAAATGGGTACTCATTATATTTTTAATTACTAACACTAATGCTTACACATATTTAGTGTTCTTAATCGAATTCACTTTGTGACACACGAATTAATATTCTTTGAAATTGAAAATAATGAATTTTTTTTACATATATTAAAAAATTATGTAACTAAACTATTTGTAAAAACACTTAATGAACAACAATATGTTCACCGTAAAAAATAAATAATAATTTAAACTATAAGCATAGCATATAATTTTAGCATAAATGCGAATGACTTGTCTAGAAAATTAATGCAAAACACGATACATTTATAAATCCATCCAGTTTTCCATCAAAATGTGATTTTTTTCTGGAATTTTGATACTTTTAAATAATGTTTATTTTGTGCCTTGATTATTTTCAAATATTATTCAAATACGTTCATTATTGATTACTATTTTATCTATAGCTAACAATAAGATTATATTAGCAAAACGTAGGGTTTCTTTTTTAAATTAATTTAACCAAGCGTTATGTTTTAGAAATTGAAGTGCGTATATTTTTATTTTATAATTAATGATTATTTTAATTTAGATCCTTATATTATTTTTTTATTAGTATAATATAAATCAATGTTTATGAACATTGAGTTATCATGACTCTTAGAAATAGCAAAATTTTGTAAATTTGTGGAAATAGCAGAATTTATGTTTCAAGATTCATATTTTTGATAAAGTTTTGTTTAAGGGAAACACATGTCATATCTTTTTTTATGCTTGATTATTGTGGTTTATAACAAAATGACAAATTTCTGATTCAATCGTTTTTAAAATACAAAAAATTTAAATTTTATTTTTATTAAAAAATTTTTAAAAATATATTTCTAACTACAAAACAAATATTAATCTTAAACTATTAAAACATTTTAGGTATGCTATTAAAAGAATACCAATTGTACATTGCAAGATTTCAAATCAATTAAGCTTAAAACATTCCATGCACTTTTGTGCCAAACTTTTTTATTTTTCGAAATCAGATAGGACAGTAAACAGCTTTATTTCAGACAAATAACTTTTTAAGTTGTAAACTTAACACATGAAAGTTACATCAATTGCACTGTGAACACATATAAAACCTCATTAGTATCTTGTAATTAAATTATTCATCCCATTTTTTACATTTTTTCTTAATATGTTTTAAACAAATTGTTTCATACTTAATAATTTTTTTTTTTTAAATTTTGATGTAAATGTTAGTCAAAAAGTCAATAATTTTGTTCTTATTTATCTTGTGATAGTGTGACTGACCAATTTGCCTCTTTTGATAACTAATACCTTTTATATCCTTTACAGGTCCGCCAATCTCGTTCATCTTCTCGTGGATGCAAAACACCTGTTCCTGATGGTTCCCCTGCTAATCAGGATAAAGTTGCTGGAGACTCTGTGAAGTCAGAAGACATGTTGTCACAACCACCCTTAATCAAATCTGAAACTATTGAACCTATAGTTGAAAAAAATATACCTGCTCTCTCTACCCCTCCTAAACTAACTGTAAATAATGAAATAAGTCACACCTCTCATTCCAATAAGCTCAGTTCATCTAAGTTCCTTCCTCCAAATGGAAATCCAAGTGTAAAAGTTAAAAATGAGCCAAAGAAACGTGGAGCCAACAAAGAAACATCAGCAGGCACTCCAAACTCGAAAAAATTCTCACCGCCTTCCAGTAAAACAGGTTACCAGGATAATCGTGCTAAATCATGGTGCAATTATCCCATTAATCCGGATCAGCCACATTATCAATCAACTGCATATCCTGGAATGGATAACTACGTACCTGCTCATTTAAGAGGGCAAGCCCCAACTTATTACAAGGTTGGGTCACGCTCTGAACCAGATATTACACGTGACCATTTGATGCATTCGGGTAGGCTGTCTGTCGGCTCTATGTCCGCTTCTAGTGTGGTTTCGGCTGAAGCCTCTGCAACAGATGAGAAACTCACTGTGCCTCAGAGGAGGCCATCAGTCATACAACATACTGAGTATGCAGCTACCTCTCCATCTCCTTCACTTTCACCCAAACAATCCAATCCAGAAATAAATCAAAACGTTGGTCCAAAAGAGGGATTAATGAACGTTCCCTTCTCAAGTCCAAAAATGAATCTCCTCCCAAATCAGCCAGGCTACTCTACAACTGGCAAGGTTGCTGAATGGTTGACAAAAGGAGTGCATGAAGTGGTCGCTTGTAAAACACCAACCACTGCCATTGAAAAGACTATGGAACTTCATGATAAAGTTATGATGCCTTCCAGTTGTAAGACACCTGGGGCTGTTGGAACCAGCAAGGTGCCAGTAAATAATGTAAAAGGAAAGCACTCCAGTACGACAAACAGTTCAAAGTCCCCTCGATCAAAGTACTCGAGTTCTCACCGCCATCGAAATTCTGACAGCACAAATGGGAATTTCAATCCTCAATCTAGAGCCAGTATGGCACATCAAAAATCACTCCATCCATCCCCCGTTGCATACAACAACTCTGTGATGTCGAACGCAAGTGGTATTCCGAAAGGTGCTGCAAAATACCATCATCAAACTATTCATTCTAACATGAAACAAGAGTTCTATCCAAATGTTCCCTATTATAATCAACCAAAGCGTCACAAAATCAACAATATAGTACCAACCATGTTACCCCCTGTCAATCCCAGTCCCTCACCATCACCATTTGTAAGACAACAAACATATGTCACACCACCCATGAGTGATTTACCCAAGACGACAGCTTCTACGCACAATGACTATGAATATGCTGTCCTCGATCTTAGTGTTAAGAAGAAGTCCATTCCAGCTCCTAGACCTCGGACACCACCCCCACCTGTGCCCCTGATAACTTCCATACCAGAAGAAGGTGTATGCCTGGATTTGTCTGTGAAAAAGAAATCCAATGCGAGCACGGACAATGGAATCGAAAACATCACGCCACCCCTTCCCTTATCTCCAAACCCCTCGTCTCAACAAACTACTTCATACATGCATTCATCTCTTAAACCATTACCCACTCTTCTGGCTCTTCAAGATTTAGCTGCCGAAGAGGCGTTGCGACGTAACTATTCATCTGATAGAAGAAGCGTACCCCCAGTTATGTCCACACCTCCAGTATCTGGGCCCCCTATTGGAATGCCCCCAGCTACTATGTTTCCTGGAAGCACGCACAGTAAAATGCCACCAGGCCTTATGAATTCTATTCCACCCGGATCGTACTCCAAAGACATTGCCAAAAATATGTACATGCCCAGCAATGCACGCCATTCACAGTTCTCCCCTTATGTGATACCCCCATTTTTCCCATCTAATTGGCCTTCAGTTGTGAATACGTCATCTCCGAGTGTAAAACAAACAAACAGTAATTCTCAAACTAGTCCAATGGGTTATAAAGGTATGGTCAATCATAGTGTCTTCCCAAAAGATTACCCATATAATGTTAAATCGCAATATCATCCTGTGCTTTGTAAAGATAGTGGACGTTATCCATCCAATGGTAAATGATTGTTTGCATTTGTCAAGTGTTACTTTTAGAGCTTTTATTATAGTGTTTGTAAATTTAAGAGTTTGCATGATGTATATTATTCAAAATTACTAAATTATTTACTCATACACAAAAAGCAGCATTCATAAGTTTTTACCTGTAGCCTTACGAGGCTTCTTTCCATTATATAATTTTTAATACCTCCTGGAAAAGGGGGGCTCTTAAAATTCTGAAGAACTGGACTGTAGGACCCATATCACTGAATTTTACCTGATGTATACTTAAATTACTTTATTTGTAAGTTGTAATACAAATAGACAAGTTTTTGTTTAATGCTTGATATGATGAGAATTTTTTATAAAATAAGTTATATTATAAGAATTTTTATTACTCAAAATTATATCTAAAATGCAATAGATATTTATTTCAATACATGAAATTTAGATTATTTTATAACTAAATATTTCTTAAACTGTTCTCTTATAACATATCACTTACCCGATTAACCTGTAAAAAGTTAAATTTTTTTTTTAACTGTTAAAAATTATTGCAAAATGATTTTTTGTATTTTGTTGGACAATAGCATGTGGGTTTAAAAGTAATTTTAATGGCTATACTTTCTGTAGTATCTACAAAAATGTTATCAATAACAAGTTTAAAAAAATAGGATTTGGTGAAATTTAACAATACGATTTTAAACTATTGTATTGCTAGATTTCATAAAATATTTCCACTGTAATAAAATCAATTATAAGTTTTAAAATTTGAAAATATATATATATATATTTCTTGAAAAAAAATCTTACATATTACATTTAAAAAAAAAAAAAAAGTTTATAACAAGCATTATTGAGGATTATATTATTTGGAAATATTATTAAATGGGTTAAATGATATGTTTTAAATTATTTGTTAAAGAAAATTTTTTAGTTTTGAAAGTTTTTTCCTACCTTTTGTAAGGTAAATATCTATTTCAATTCAATTTTTTTAAAATTTATTTTTCATAAAAAGGGTACAGTGTTATCTGATAAAAAAAACTTCACCTGTGCAATAAATTGCATGTTACAATAAATAAATTCTTTAAAAAAAATTATTATCCTTAAAAAGAAATTTTTTTTCAACGAAAATCAAAGAAACATACAATAATTGTAAACAAGGTGTATAAATTTCTGTATAAAACTGAATATTAATTGTTGTATATTTTATATGTTTTACATTTGTACTTTTATAATTTTTGTTGTTTGTTAGATTAATTTTGTAAGGAATATATTGATGTTGAGATTTCTTGTTTGCTTTGAGAAAATGGCAGAATTATTTTGTATAATAATATTCAGATGAATTGCGTAATGATATATACTATTTAAAGCTTTCAAATTGTGAGATTAATAATGACATGTTGCTTTTTCATAGTCAGTGTAAATTTTTTTAAAGATGTACTTAAAGACTTAATTTTTTTTTTCTAACACAATTATTCATTAAATGTTAACAGAGGTAGGGCCATTGGAAAAAGGTAGGCCTATGTTTGCTTTACCTGGAACTACCCCTGTATGTTAATATTTTTAGTTTTAGAGCAGTGATAGAAATTTTAACTAGCTTATCAGTGTGCCCGTGATAATATTTACACAAAGTTTCTGTATTGTATAAAGCATGATATAGAAGTGTTTACATAGATTATTATTATGAAATTATTTTAAAGTCTATGGGGATTTCCTCTACAATGAGTTAACTCATTAAGTCTATAAAGATTTTTTGCATAATGAGTCTTTACTCATAATGTCTATGGGGATTTTCTGTATAATTAGTTTTAATAAATGAACTCATTAATGTGAGAAATTATAAGAATATGATATAAATATTTAATGTATTTTTATCATAATGAGTTTCGTAAAGTCTGTGTATAATGAGTTAATTCATGAAGTCTAAAGGTATTTTCTGCATAATGAGTTTTAATCAACTCATCATTTCATGAAGTCCATGGGGATTTTTTATGTAATGAGTTAATTCATGAAGTCTATGGGGGATTTTCAGTGTAATGAGTTTTAATCAATTAACTCATTCATGTGAGAAATATTAATAAGAACATAATATAAATATGAAATGTATTTTTGAGCCTTACTGTGAAAGAAAGTGAAAAGTTATCTTGTAAATTTTATTTGTAATGTCCATTTCTTGTAAATTCATTCATTTTCCCTCATCATTTTAAAATGATCTCATCAATGTGCTATTCAAACACCATGTGATAACACAGTGATTGTAACATTAAATATACTCGAATTTAAAAAAGAAAACATTTGTGTGAAAAACAATTCTTGGCATTGTAAAAAATATACATTTTGATTGCTATGTTGTTACATTTTTTATTTGTTTTGTTTGTTTTTAGGATGTGCTACCTCCTTTTATCTCAGTGCTTTTGTGTAAATGTAAAAAAAAATAAATTGGAATGGAATTTGTGAAGAGTAAAAAATATATAAAAGAAATTGTCTTTAATTTTTCTTCAGTGAACACTCAGTAATTTTGCAAATTTTAAGTCTAATCACTAAAGAACCCTTAATTTTGAATTACAGTCACGCTTTCTCAAAGCGTATGTACGGACAAGCTTCTGTTTGTTAAAAAAAGTTATCAAAAATATTGCGCAGTGATGAACTAGATGTTTAATAGGTTTACTTTTTAATATAACTAAAGTAAAAAAAATGACCATTCATAATTTTATACTCGTCTGTTGCCATGCGAGACCAGTGGTTTAAGTCCTTGCTTTATAAATAAGATGACCTAACATTACTTATCTACTTTATTTACAATTTTTGAGCTTATGATTGTTTAAAGCACTTTATACGCTAATAAAATTTCGACACCCTGGTCGTTTTTCGTATGACAGCTTCAATAAATTGTCAAGGGTTTATGGGTCAATATTAAAACAGATTTTTCCATGTGTGTTCTTTCAATGTGCAAATAAAAAATTTTAACCAGCACAAATTACTTCTATTTAAAAGGTAATTATTCACCTTTAAAATAGTGGTGATAATAAATTTTCTACATACAAAAAAAAAAGGAATATATAGCTTATTTTTTCTTTAATAGTTATGTTCTTGATTAAATTGAACATTTTCTTCAATAAGATAGCATAATTTAAATACATTAAACTGGTTAGCATTTTATAACTTTTTTAAAACAAAAATTACTGATTCTATCAACACCACAGTATCTGTGCCTATCTTGAAACACACTTCATTACAATTACTGTACTTTTGATTATTTGAATAACTAATAAATACTTTACAATCTTCTGCACTTAAAGCAATTTCTTTTGCAGGAAATTTTCTGGGTGAAAAAGGGAGACAACAGGTACGCATTTATAGGTGTAAAACAAAGAAGTCCAATAAAATAAGTATCAAAGAAACTAAATGTGATCTGTTTTTTAATGATAAAACAAAAATGTTCCCATAAGTAATACAAATTCAGAAAAGCATAATTAAATAATGTACAAAAAAAAAAAAACACACGTTATGATTCTATATTCTTGCAAATGAGTTCACCATGTGAGTTAATATCAACTCATAACTCACCATGTGAGTTATTATCAACAAAAACAGTTCTTAAGAGACAAAACATTAAAATCCTTCTTGGTAATTTCGAGTTGACATCTTGTTGATAAGGAATTCAAGCTGTCTCTTGGCCTCACAAGATGGGAAGCTATTCACATCATAATACAAGGGTGCTATTTTCAGTAACCTTAAATAGAATGCACACAAGTTAGACGCATGAATTGAAACAAACATGATTAAAATCAAATTCTATTTCTAAGCAACTGTTCTGTAATAAACTCAAATGTTCAGATTGAATTTTGTTAAGTTTGCATGTATAGAGATACAAGAGAATATGCAAACAAAATAAATGTTTCACCACACATTATAAAACAAGGGAACGAAACGTTTGTAAACAAAACATAAATAAATAAAATAAAAATAATTATAAAGTCTTAAAAACTTATTTCGAGCAGACTAAAAAAAAATAATTCTTCGCATAGCAAAAGCAACTTGTGTTAATTACATTACTTTCAAAAGACGTGGAAGGAATTTTTAGTAACATTACAAGTTTTTTACAAATTGATGTGCTCGACTTTTTTTAATTTAAAGACTGATTAACAATATTAATATAAAAATTAAAATAAATCAATATAAAAATTAAAATGATAATTGTATTACAAAGAATCTGATAAGTCTACTTAAAAATTCCTTAAGGAAATAGGAGCTCTCAAATACAAGAAAATATGTTTCTTTACTGTACTGAAAAATGTTTCTCCTGCACAAAAATACAATTTCCACATTAATTATGTATTTATAGATTTAAAAATACAGTTACTAATTTTTGCCACCGCTTTTTGGAAGATTCTAGGTAAGCTTCTGCAAATATTTGACTTTAAGAATAAAAAAAAAACATTTTACTGTGTGTATAAAACACTAATTTTTTCAGGTCATTAAACAAGACAGTTTTAAATGTGCTAAAATGTTACTTAAAACCTTCCATCAAAAGAGTTTTTCGAAGACTTTCTGCGAGAAAAATAAAGGAGCCACAGTTAAAGTGTCTTGCACTTAAGCTAGAATTTTAAACCAACTTTTCTTAAAAAATCAAGTTGGTTTTAAAATGGAGCAATAAATTGTATCTTTTCTAAAAAATGCCTTGTAACCTTTTCAATAATAAAAAATTAGATCACAAACACTTTTTGTAATCACATGGTTTTTCTTCATTTTGAAGTTTTGCGCCATTTTCAAAATAAGCATAGAGGGCACTGGCTGAAGGTAGGCTAAACTTAATTTTTAAACTAAAATTTAATTTTTATTATTTAAAAAAAATATATTTTTTAAGAGAAAAAGCATATACATTAATTATAAAAGTTATATACATTATTTTCATCAAAAATTTAACCAATACTTTTCGCGCTTTTTGAGAGGCAGTCTTCTATCACATCATCAAAATCAATTTCCTGTAAGACATCATATTCAATGCTCGTAATTGACAAATGACTCAATCTTTCTTGAGTCATACTATTTCTTAACTCATTTTCGTCTGGAGAATGAATGTTTGCTACTACAATTAGTAATCATGAGTGACAAAAAAATTCAAAATGAAATGTCAATGTTTGGAAATGTATCTTTGATATTGTTTTCTACTATTTTATGCATGCCATTTATGCCTAATTGTTCTAACTTATTCTCCTGGGCCAAATAATGCTTGATTTTTTTAAATTAATTTTTTTTAATATAAATTTTGAATATATGTGCATACGTTATTTGCAATTTTAAATGTTTTTTTGCGAACTTTTTTCTCAATTTTTTTTCTTTTTACGTTATATTTTGCTTTGCTGCTCAAAATCTACAAGATATAGAAACATGAAATTATGAAGGTGTGTAGAAAATAGGAGCCAGAAAGAATGCATGAAAATACAATTTTATTACTTTTATTTTTTTTATAATCGCGTTGAAAAACTGACTAAATTTTGAGTTTACAAATACCAACTACGTAGCCTTGTAATTTTAAAACCAACCCAGAAGACAAGGGAACTCCTGGATCAGTATTCAAGTTCTCATAATAATTCAATGCCCAGAGGTATGGAATTGTTATGAAAACTTGGTGGAGTTTGTAAACCCTGACAGATTTAACATGCACCAGTCACCATTTTATATTTGGGTATTATTTGGCCGGCTGAATTGGAACTCCCATTCTCACGAATACGAGTCCATAGCCCTACCAACCAAGCTATCACAGCCAAATTATTAGTTTATTTTATAACAGTCATTGAATAGCCCACCCGATTTCGAGTTTACGAATACTAATGTTCAACTCCGTAGCCTTGTAATTTTGAACCCAATCCAGCAGACAAAAGAACTCCAGGATCAAGTATTGGAAGTTGGAAGAAATTTTTGCCTTCGTGGAGGATGTTTTGAGGGAACTAGCCCGCATTTGAGTTGCATGGAGAGGAAAACCACGAAATCCTCCGGTTTGTCTGATAGCAAGGGGACTCTAACCCATAATCCGTCTACCACTGAAGATATTTTACGTCAGCACAGTGGTCGGTATAAGCCGGGTGTGGAATTCATATCGACTAGCCATCACTGGGATTCGAACTCGGTGCACCTCATTCGGAGGAGAATGCTCTATCCCTTGAGTCCATCTTCTTTCAGTAATAACTCTGCGGGATGTACCAGTTTTCCAATTTTATTGATTTGCCTAAATCTAGTCATCTTCAAAATGTAAATGGCAATTTAATCATAATTTTTGCAGGAAAAAAATATAAATAAACCGTTTTTCCTCTTTATCTGCAATGCTTAATGAGAAGCAACCACAAGGGTTACTAAGCAAAATGAACAGGAGGCGGAGCCTCCTAGTTTTCTTTAATTAATTGTAAAATTATTAGTTTTTAACTTGCATACTTTAAAAAAAATAAGAAAAACATTTTTCAATATTAAGAAATAATAATTAATATCTGTCATCAGGTTGAATAGAACCCACGATCTCACAGTTTTGTGTTAGATTTCATAATCATCAGCCCCAAATATACACATCTGCCTTAAGTATTTTTTTTTTAAATTTCTTTTTAAAAATTTAATAAACTAAGTCATTTGGATACTTGACATTCTTGATTTCATTGAAAATTTTCAGATAAGTTTCTTAAGTAAAACTTTTAAACACGTTTTTTTTCTTCAATTTTGCGAAAAAAAATTTTTTTTTTTAAAATTTAACATATTTCATATTTAGGGGAAACATGTAAAATTTGGTCATATATGAGGTTTAAAATTTTTTTCCCTGATGTTTAAACATTTGTTTAACTGATGATCATTTGATTTCAATGCTCTATTAAACAAAATCATATGTTGTTTCTGTCTATTAGCAGTAAGTAAAATTAAAATAAAATCACATTTGTTACCCAATTTCATACAGAATAGACTAAATCAAGAATTTTGGCAGACCGGCCTGTCAAAGAGTGCACTGAATAGTGGCCCGCCATTTAAATAAAAAAACAAGAAATCACAAAATATTTAAAATAAAAAAAATATATTTCTCTCCATATAGCTCAAATTACTGAATCAACCTTAATATTCATTTTAACAATGTTGCTTCAGATTTGATACTTTTCATCAGTAAATAACTATTAGACTTGATGTTTCTTTAAATAAAATTATCATATTTTTTGCACACTTACTAATTGCTTTGTTGGTTCCTTAAATACTCATCCTTCAGAACAAAGTGCGTCAAAATACCCTTTAGTAAGAAGGTTTAACCCAGTTTTTTAGCTTTTAAAAAATTGACAAAGTTTCTAAGTTAATTACGTTAAAAAATGTGTAAATAAAAAACTGCTCAAACCTTCCATGTTTTCCCTAACCACAACCAAAGTTGATTTAAAACATTTGCTTATCTCCAAAGGTGAAAAATTCATATCTTCTTAATATCCTACGAAAATTTGATTTAGAAATTCCTAGTTTCACGAATTCATGCACGATTAATTTGGAAAATAACAAAATAAAATCAATTACAATAATAAAGTAAATTAAACAATTAGGCTAGTTGTAGCATTTAGGATGATTAAAGGGAAAAAAAAGCTTTTATAATAAATTAGAAAAAATATCTAAATTTTGTAAGAAAGAAAAATTAGAATTGAACGAGTCCCAATTTAACGATAATTAATGTGACAAACGGAAATCTCAAGACAGAGTGACCCATGGAAATACTAACAAGACCCTCCCCCTATTTACAGCCCTAGAAATTTTTTGTTCCAAGCAATTTATGATCAGAAATCAGACAAAAGGGTGATTCTGTGGATGTCTGATATTTTTGAAGTTAGGAAAAAAGAGCCCAAGGTGATATAAAGAAGCCACAGCGTAAAGTGAGGAGGCTATTTAACAACATTGTGGGTGGTAGGTACGAAAGTGGGGATATTTTCATCAGTGGAAAGAGCGTTTTATTGCTCTTTTGGTTAGAAAAGTGAAGAGTAACAATTATTTTACATTTGTAAACACTTCGATTAGATTTTGAAAAGCGTCCGACAGTGCAAAAAAATATGTATTATGGGCTTCAGAGGGCCCCAGCTCCGAATAAAACTTTGAAGAAAGAAAGAAAAAAGTGAGATTAAGTTATAAATAATAAATGAGTTAGAATTTAAAAAAGAAAAAACAATTATTTCAATGAGAATTTAGACTTTTCGGGGGCCCCATCAGAACTCGGGGCCCATCCTTAAAAACGGCTCTGTGAGTAACAGTTGCAAACGCAAAGCAGTTATGAAAATAGCATATTATTCCCTAAAGTGCGTAATTTCATATAAGAACAGACTTAGAAAAATCATATTGATTCTTTTCAATTCAAAATCATATTGAAAGACACGTACCATTCTGGTTTAACATCTGTGACAGTTTGAATGTAGTTTTTGGTTGTCAAGTCGAATTCATTATATACAACCCATTCAGGTTTGTGATCTAGACAAGTGGATGGGTGAAGCTGAACTATTTGATTATCTTTGATTGTAAGGTAATGGCCAGCACTTTCAAGGTGAGCAACCTGGAAAAAAAAAATAAACCCATTAACATATAACTATTTACGCATGACATCAGGGATGTACAACTTAGCAGGGTTGATTGTATTCCGGGTGTGCCCCGAAATTCTGAGTTTTACTTATTATTCTTCCGGGTAGAATAACTAAAAGCAAGGCATGTGATTTTTCGGAGAATATCGCAGAATTCCGTGAATCTCAAGACCATTGGTTAGTGGACGAATAAAAAACTTATAATCGGATGAAATTTTGAAACGTTTTCAAAATCCTGTCAATGAGACATTTAAATATTATTCTTTTGATCTGGCAGATTTTTAGCTATTTCGAATATTTGGAGCTGCACCAGAATATGCTAATATCTCGATTCTTATTCAAACAATTTTAATACCCATTGTCGATATTCGCACATACATGCTTGTTACAAATTGCGATCCGTATTCTATTCATGCGATTTAAAATCAAACATCGCGATTTGTACTTAGTACTTGTTTTTAAAACCTAATATCGCAATTCGTTTTCATGTGCGTTTAAAATTCGATTTTGCGATTCGTATTTACGCGGTTGTAATAGATCGATTTTTGTATTCATACGTAATTTAAAAACTATGTATGCGATCTAAAAACCACGCAGCATGATTCATATTTACGAGATTTAAAAATTTAATAACGAACGCAATTTGTATTTTTGCATTTTTAAATTTCAATGTCGTGATTCATATTCACGCGATTTTAAAATCCAATATTGTGATTCTTGTAAGAAGTTTTTTTCTTAAGTTAGTTACTGAAAAGATGTGATATTCTTCATTAGAAGGTAATTTAATTATAGACGTTAGTTAAAAAAATTATGTTAAATTTGAAACATGTATTGGCATATAAATTTTTTTTGCACTTTTCAGGGTTTTTTACTTTGAGTCACAATTATCCCTGACCTATGGCCCAAAAGTGGCAGTGACAAACAAAAAAAAAACAAAACAAATGCGTAAATATGAATCACAAAATTGGATTTTAAAAACTTTCGAATCGTATCTCGATTTAGGATTTTAAACTCGCATAAAAGCGAATCACTCTATTTGGTTTAAAACTCTTAAATAAATTCGCGATATTGGATTTTTAAATCACTAGAATAGGAATTGAGATTTTTAAATCGTATGAACACGAATCGAATCGTGAAATTCGAGTAAAAATCACATGCCCTACTTTTAGATTTTAGACCCGGAAGAACGATGCAAAACGCCCGGAATACAATCACCTCTGCCCTAGAATAAAGAATGAAACTGCTATTAATATGCAAAATATAACTATATTTCTTAACAATCATCAAAGTTCTTAAATTGCAATTTGTATTGGTTGAAAAATTTCTGAAATGACATAACTAAGAAACACTGATAACTAAGTCATCAACCAAAGAGTAGGAAATTATCAATTGAGATACTAACTTGCATGAAGAAGCCAGCAACCAGTGCTTTTCTAATATTAATGTAATAATCTTTGCTGCTGAATTCAGTAGATGTTTTTTTCAGACTGAATCTATCCATAATTCTAGATAATTGTTGACGGACAATATCAGCACTTTTCAACGATCGATAATTGATGAAGTTGTCGTGGCACCATTGAGGATCCTCACGGTCTGAATTATTAAAAATACAGAATTAAAGCTAATATATAAAAGTGAAATCTATTAAATAAACACTTCTTTATTAAAAAATATATACAGTTAAAATATTTTAGGATAGATAAAACACAAGCAGCTTTAAAAGTTTTCAATTTAGGAACATTTACATAGTGTATATATATATTTTTTACAACACAATTACGTTTCAATTTTTAACAAAATTAAATAGGGAATTAAATTTTCATAAATTATCAAAATAAACTACTTTAATGAAACTTTGGATTAAATTAAAAAATATATAACAGAATAACCACAAACTAGTAAATGATAGTAAATTAAATAAAAGTAAATTTGAACCATATTGATATGAAATTATTAGTGAATAGTACAGTAATTTTTTTAAATGTAATTAAGTATTATCTTTTTCTTAAAATTAAAATTTCAAAAATAAAATAGACTTATTTCAGTAGTTGGTAGGTCTAAAACTTTCAAACTAAAAACTTAAAATAAAACTATGGAAAAATGCATTAGTAAATAATTTACATATAGCTGTAATATTATTCTTTTCATTACCTTGGTCCACATATGCGAACCTTTTCTTTTTGGCTTCTAAAAACAAGCTAAATAAAATTTATAGTTTTACCTTCACTGAAACATTCATGGACGCTTAAGCTTTGTGTGGATTGCAATCGATGCAAAACATCTAATTCATCAGGGTAGAATCCCAAACATTCATGGACGTTTAAGCTTTGTGTGGATTGCAATAGACGCAAAACATCTAATTCATCAGGGTAGAATCCCAAACATTCATGGACGTTTAAGCTTTGTGTGGATTGCAATAGATGCAAAACATCTAAATCATCAGGGTAGAATCCCAAACATTCATGGACGTTTAAGCTTTGTGTGGATTGCAATCGATGCAAAACATCTAATTCATCAGGGTAGAATCCCAAACATTCATGGACGTTTAAGCTTTGTGTGGATTGCAATAGATGCAAAACATCTAATTCATCAGGGTAGAATCCCAAACATTCATGGACGTTTAAGCTTTGTGTGGATTGCAATCGATGCAAAACATCTAATTCATCAGGGTAGAATCCCAAACATTCATGGACGTTTAAGCTTTGTGTGGATTGCAATCGATGCAAAACATCTAATTCATCAGGGTAGAATCCCAAACATTCATGGACGTTTAAGCTTTGTGTGGATTGCAATCGATGCAAAACATCGAACTCATCAGGGTAGAATCCCACTTAAACAGAAGTGATTTTTTAAAAAAAAAATGAAGCTAAATTTATGGGATTGAAAACTTGAGTAATTTTAAATTATATAATTTTGTTATTCTGCAAATATTTTTCTTTTGACTTAGTAGTTCTGTGATCCGTATGAAACTTAAATTTATATTTACTTAATATTTAAAATTAATACAGTCAAGCAAATGCAGGTCCATGCATGTGTACGTTGGTACATATAGTGAAAATGACAACATAGCATTCTGATATCTCAAAATATTATGAGTATTTAAGTTCATATCTATTTAGGAATATTTTTATACATATTTTAATTACATAAAAAATTAAATCAATTGTTTTATATTAAGGTACATACATACATTTAATAACTTTTTATGTTTTTTTTTCTTCCATAATTTTAAAATTTTACCTTTAAGTAATAAATATTTTTCATAATTAAAGTTAAATCATTTTTAGTAATTACTTAATTTGTGTGGTTTGCATTATTAAAATAGTTTAGAAACTGAGATTTAATGCAGTATTGCATTGTATTTGCATTGTTGTTACTACATAACTAAAATTAAAATCATTTGTAATTAAAATAATAAAATAGCTTTTGTACTGAAAATCCAAATTAATAGAGAAATGGTACTAGCCCAGAGAGTGGAAAAAACGTTAAAATAAATAAATAAATAATATTATTATTGTTAAATAAATAATATTATTATTGTTAAATAAATAATATTAGTATTGTTAATTAATATTGAAAATAATTAGTAATTGAAGTAAAATAATAAACTATGTACTACAAAACAAATTATTGTAGAAATTGTACTAATTCGTTGAAAAGAGCCTTGGAAATTGAAAAAAAACTATTATTAACGTCAATGAAGCTGAATTTTGTAAGTAGTCACTACTGAACTTATAAAAATTGACGCAGTTTTAATATGTAGCAAACATAAATAATACATAGGTATAAAATATTTTGAGTAAATTTGGTGTGCATTACAGCTGCATCAATACTGTACAATTTTTGTGATAGATACTGAAGAAATAGGTTTTTAGGGCTCCTTGAAGATACAAAAACAGGAGGAAGTGACTTGATTGTGGTGAAGTTTAAGTATCATGAGTTGTCTAAAACAACAGCATGATGTCGGATGATACTGAATGCACTTTATTTTGGTGGAAAGAATGCCTAAATATGTGCTTTGCTTAATTTAATTACCTAAAGCAATCAAGAAAGGCAACAAATAGCAAATAAAATAATTGAAATTGTTTTAGTTTTATAAATTGAAAAACTTGGTGGAAAAAGCAAGTAAGTGATATTTTCAGAATAGTCAGAATATCATAGTCGTAATTTAGAATAATACAACTTATAACAATTTGTAATTTTAAGAACGTATAATAGAACTATTTTAATCATGCTCATATGAATTATAACACACGCTTCACAATCACGTTTTAACAAATCACAATGTGCGATATAAGAATCTTGGTAATTTGACGTATGACACGATTAAACATGTAGATTGCAATAATATGAACTGCCAAGTGTAATTACGCAAATACAAATATAGATGGCTGATTTGCGAACTCTGTTACTATAAATTACAAATTATTATTTTTTAATTTCCTTGTTCTAATTTCAATGTACAGTCATAAACGCATATAAGCTTAATATAAAATGGAGATAAAAAAAGACAAAAATTCATTTAAAAATGTCGAAATAGAAGCCTAAAGTTATTGTTGCACTTTACTCAGTTGGGCTCTGTACCCATTAGAAGAAAAGGTACTCACATCAACTGAGAATAGAAAGGCTAGCGTTCAAATATATTAATGAAAAAAAATCTTTTTACACTTTCTAACACCCATTTATACTTCCATAAACAGGCACATTTTAACTATACATATTTTCCGGAGAAAAAAAAGCTAAAAAACCATCAATTTTTTAGGCCGTTGTATGCATTTCTGGCTTAACACTATAATGTTTATTGCATATAAAAATAAATAAATACAATAAAAGAGAAGACTTACTCAGCTTGAAGGCGTGATAAACATTTAGAAGAGTCAGGTGGTCTCCATCGATATGTGCAAATCTCATCTTAGCATCATCCGCAGCTTTCTTTGCTTCATTGGGTCTCACAAAGCACTGTGGAACTAAACAGTGTTGGGTGGGGGGGCCGCACAAAATACAAAAAGGAGCAGCCCCACATCCACTAAACTTAATGTGTATGCAAAGCAATACGCACATATCCTAAACAAGAACACTTGTTTAAGGTTTCTAGAAAAAGATGTCTCAAATAAATACACCTTTTTCAAGCAAACATCACTATAAAACTAAGTACTTTATCTTGAATTAACTTTTATAGGAACCCATTTTTGAGTAAGAGGGTAAAAATATTTAAAAAAATTAAAACATAATGTACGGCATGTAAAATTATCCCAAAGAAAAATTTGTGGTCAGATCTTTTAGTAATGATTCAGAAATAAACTTAAAACTTTTTAAAACGAATTTCCTAATAACAAATCATGATAATCAGTTAAGATAATTTTTCTAAACTATAAAATAAATGTATACTTATAGTACACCTTTTTTAAAAAAATATTTTAACTTCCTTAACTTTTATTGTTTTAACCTTCATTTCTCAAAGAAAACTCTTAAGCTTAACCACAATTTTATATTAAATATTAATACAATAAACTAATAAAATATAATAAGTTTATAATGTAAAAAAAAAGCTGTGGCATTTTTGATTTTCAACTATCTTAAATAACAAAAAATTAAATGAACAGTACACATTCGATTTTAAAAAAAATTAACATAATAAATACTAAAACATATGAACATTTGTAAATTTAACAAATTATTTTATTAATAAAATGCTTTGTTTGGGAAAAACTAGATTTTTAAATATCTTCAACCCAGTGGAAAATAAATCAGAAGTTTAAAATAATTTTTTTTAAACATTGAGTTATTATATTTGTAATAATAATTGATAAAAAGATTTTTTTTAACAAAGAGAAAGATGCGAACAATTAAAACTTTAAATGTAAATCAAATATGTTGAACAGAAAATGTTTTAATTTTTTTTTATTTAACAATCAACGTTTATGAAACTTTTGAGATATAACTTGTCATCTAATTATAAATGTTGAAAAAAAAATATTAATATACAAGATCCCTGATAGTACACACAAACATGCGTAAAATATCACTTTTAAGTATGAAAATAATTTTGCTATTAGTTTTAAAAATGACTGTTACAAACATTTATTTAACAATCCTATAAAGAGATGACGATAAAAAAAATTTAAAAAAAATGAGCTATTTCCCAAAACTTAAAATTTTTCAGAAAGCAAAAAATTAATTAATAAACTTTATTATAATTTTATTAATTTATTAACACACTTTTACTGCAAAAGTGAAGAAAAAAAAACTTTTTTTCATAATAAAAAGTAACATTTAAAACATATTAAAATGGAAATTATTTACACAATATGGAAACTATAAATCACATTTAAAAAACTGATGTCTAAACTGATGTAAAAACTGACAAAGTGATATCTAGGACTTTATGATGAGAGCTCTTTATAGAATACTTTAGAGGCTAGACCATTCACAAGTTACTGATGTGGGTTGCAAGTCACAACTAGCTTTAACGATGATGCGTAATTAAAACCTTTTAAAAACATTAAAATTTCAAAAAACAAAAAAACTAGGAAAACATTAAATTCTTGGTAAATAACAAAAATAATTTCGATTAAGCCGTAAACATAGCTATTTAGTTTATATGTAAAACAGGAAAAATATGCAGAATCTTTTAAAACACTAAATAAGCTAGCCACTCAAATTTAATATTTAAAGGTGAGGTAAAAACTGGTAGTTTAGGCCTAAAAAATAGATTGTTGTGAGGATATCTTCACCCAGAAGGCCTTGACTCACCTTGAGTTGTCAAACCAAATGCGATGACAATGAAAGGTAAGATATATTGTAAATAAATATTTGGATTGTATAATATATATGTTTCATTGTGTTAAACAAATGTAGCAATTTCCATAGTTGGAAGAGGCAATTAATAACTTTAAATTGAAAATTAAAATATTTACATTCTTATAAAATGTAAAAAGGGGGGTAAACAAAATATTTGTCAAAAAGTATTTAGAATAAGTAACTGAGAAAAAAATGAATAAAAAGGAGAAAATTTTAGAGCAATCGTAATCTACTGCTGTCATATTATTTTTTGTGTTTATTTGGTCAATCCTCACAAGAAACCAGAATTATAAACTACAGCTCACGAGCACTGTTTTTCAATTATTTAGAAAAGAACAGCTAAAAGTTTACTATGTAAGTTATTAAATATTAACCTTTTGGTTGATACAACAATTACTGGCTTTACCATGCTAAGCACCATAAGCAGAGATTAAGTAACTTGCCATTAGTTTTTAAATTACAAATTTGCGGTGTTGAAAATGAGCAATATAAGTGCAATTCCTCACTTTGTGATTCCACCTTGCACTGGTGAGTCGATCCCAGTGAGCTACGACTCACCCATGTCGGACAGGGAACTAGTGAGGCACCTGTAGATACTTGGACTAAAAAAAATCAGGACAAATCTAACTTACTAGCCTTTGAGAGGAAAATGCAAAAAAAAAAAAAAAAAAAAAATGGACCAATTAAAGTAAATAATACACAACGGAGAATATGAAACAATAGCGAATTGACCATTTAATGAAACTAAAAAACATAATTTGTTTCATTAAATCCAGGCCTTAGGCTTGACTGGGGAGCACTGAAAGATTAAATGATAGAATTCTAAGAAAACTTTTAAAATACTAAGTAGAGAACAAAAGGCAGAACAAAAAAGAGATGGTTGAATGATACAACAAAAGATTTAACCACCTTGAAAAAACTGGAAGTTGAATGCCAAAAATAGGAAAATTTGGAACATTGATTGGCAGGAAGAGGATCACGGCAGGCTGTAGTGCTGTACAAGTAAGCATTATAAAATAAATCTAATAATACTACAAAAAAATTGTAAATATGACTAGTATCTAGATAAATTGCAGATAGAAATTTTTACATAACTTTTGCAAGCGTCATAGTCCATCATAGATAGCATTTTCGCCATTAATACACACTGACATCAACAATTCAATGGATTCATAGTTTCTATACTAAAAACTCAACAATTTATATTGAAATTAATAAATAAAAAGATTAAAAATCAACACAATACATTTAAAAATAATAAAAATTTTATTTTCTAAAAAAAATTCCATAATACCTGATAACATAGCAGTAATTGAAAGAATTTCATTGGAACAGTTAAAGTCACATGATGAGATAAGCATTTTAGCCAGTTGTGGATCTAATGGAAACTCAGCCATTACTGCTCCCAGATCTGTAATATCTCCCTCATCGTTTAAGCTTTGTAAGTAGTTCAACAGCTCTAATGCCCTCATTAGTGTTTCAGGAGCTAAAAATTAAAGTAAAAGTTCATTCCCATTACAGTGCAATTCAATCAATTTTAAGAGTTACTTAATGCAAGTACCAGAAGTAAATAAGACATATATTTTTAAACATGGGACATATTTTACATGCCAGTACATCACATCATATCCATAAAGATAGAATATAAGTAGAAAATACCCTCTGTAAGATAATTCTTGTCTTCCAGAGTGAGATCATGTGACTGGAGGATGAATTGAGAGATATTTTCAACCTTCAGTTTCTCCTTATCATTCCCAATGGACTAAAATCATCACGGAAATTTTAAACTTAAAATATAGTGGCGTACTGTGCTGCACTTGCATACTTGCCAAAAAACAGGCAACAGTAAAAAATTTTATAAAGAATTTAATGAAGCTTAATAGAAATAAATTGAAAAGTAGGATTACATAACAAATCAAATAAATACATCACAAGTTTGCAATGTTATTAAAATAATAAACAAATTATCTTTAATTTGCTTAAATTTCCGTCATGTTTAGTTATTTGGTACATAATAAAAATACATCTCAATCATTTCAATTTTAGAAACAAATATTTATCAAATAACTAAGACTTATCAAGTCAACTAAAATTACTATCATAGTAATGCTACTCTATTTAAAATAAAATTATATAATAACCACAAATTAACTATTAGAGAGATGGCGGAGGGCTTGAACATTGCCTATGGATCCATCCAAGACATTTTGGTTAATGATTTAGGTTTCCGTCGTGTAGCAGCAAAGTTGGAGCCAAAAGACCTTAATTTCATGCAAAAAAGAGACCGTGTTGAAGTCGCAAAAGACATGATTTGCGAGGTTGAATCCGATCCCACATTCATCAAAAGGATCATTACTGGAGACGAGACGTGGGTTTATGAGTACGACACGCAATCCAGACATCAGGCAAATGAATGACGTTCATCAAAGTAAAAATCACAGGAAGGATGGATGGATATACAGAATATAAATTTTTTTTCGAGGATTGGATCAAGCACTGGCATAAGTGTGTTGCAGTTGATGGGGATTACTTTGAAGGGGACAATATAGATTTAGATGAATAAACTTGTATTTTTAATTTTCTGAATAAATTCCGGGAAATTTTTGATCAAGGTGGTATTTCATAGATAAGTTAATTTATCGATTTTTGGAATTACAATTGCTTTAATTACTATATAAAAACTTTAGGCATGTTCTTTTTTTCTTCTTTACAACATTATATGAATCACAATCACTAAATTTTATACATTCTGAAATCCAAATCTATTCTTTTAAATCTATGTTGCAAGTAAATATAAATGGACACAAACTCCTGCAACTTCAAAAAATGTGTAAACTTCGGCAACTTCAAAAAATTATTTATTTTTTTTTAAAATGTAGTTTCTTTTTGAAAATATATAAAACTTTATTAGATGACAATTTTATTAAAATAAGTTTTAACAAAGGTAACAATTCAACCAAGGTAGTTCAAGGTTTTGATAACTTTAAAATTATGAAGTTTAATAGGAAAAAACTAGATATTTAACTTCAATTACAAATATGGACACTTTTTTGTTAGTGTAAATTATGCAAAACATTCATTTTTTGTGTGGAAAGAAAATTGAATTTTATTCCACATTAAAAAACAAAATTACCTTTTTCCTGATCCAAAATGCTTAATTGATTGCAGTCAGATTGATTCAATGGAACATGTGTGTTTAACTTAAAATTGTAACACTTACCAAAAACTAACTTCACAATCATTATATGAAATATATTAATATAACACAACTAAAAATACTTAAATATGCACTTCACAAATATTCTCAGATTTTTAATAAAAAAAGTACTAACCAGGAGGGTCCATAAAACAGAAATGTTCCAAATCATCAATGCCAAGCTTCTTTAATTGCAGAACAACAGTTCCGAGATTAGAACGCACGATTTCAGGTTCGGTTTGCTCTGGCATTTCAGTCTTGTATGCTTTTTCAGTGTATAAACGAAAGCATTTCCCAGGCCTAGTTCTACCGGCTCTTCCAGCACGTTGCTGAGCACTAGCTTTACTAACAGGAGATACTAACAAAGATTCTACTCTGATCCTAGGATCATACACCTGTGAAAAAAATATATAAACATACATCAACAAAAGTTCAAATTTTTCAAAAGCAAGAACTAATTTTTAGGAGCCAGTGCATCATAATTTTCCAAATATGGAAACCCAAATAATCAACCTTCTTTCGGTGGAACCCTAACTTTTTGAAAAAAGTAGGTATATGAAGACAATTGAGTAAGCATTAACCAAGAACGACTATTTTATTATGAAAATACTAATCTACCTGCTGTGTAAGTGGCCCTTCACTGAAAAAAGTTGTGCACCCCTAAAATAAATGAATAAAATAGTTTCTGTTAATATGCTCTAACACTTAAAATGGTTATCAGGGAAACATATCTTCATTAATGAATTTAATTATTTTATTGTAATTAGAAAGGTGTGAATATAAATACTTATGCAATTTTTTTTCATAAATGCATATAATTAATATTTTTTCAATATGTTAATAGAAGAATTTTATTTTTTTCATTGGCAATTTTTAAATAATTTTATAAAGACACCTGAAATATTAAGTAAATAATGAACAACTGAATGATCTAAACATAATTATAAGCTAGAAATGTTATTTTTTTTTTTTTAAAAAAAGCACAAACTTTTGACACCCCTTTAACTCTATGCATGGAATCCTGTGGAACATTATTTGAGAATCATTGCGTTTTAGAATGGGAAGTAGAATAATTGCTTTTTGTCTTATTGAAATTACAAAAAAAATTTTTTTTTCTAAAAAATAATTAAAGTGCTTAGATCTAGGACATAAAACACGCATGTAATTATGCATGCTTATTAAATCCTACTATATTCCAGCACAATACTAAATGTCCTTCAGTTATTGTAAACAAATACCTGCCATTTGCTTAAATGTTATGTTCAGAAAAAAAAATTCATAGCCCTAATAAAATATTTAAATTTTCATGTTTGTAAAAGAAAAAAAAAATGATATATATATATATGTAATACAAGAGTTAAATACTTTTGTATTAATAAAAGAACTAAAACTCTTTCGTTTTCATAAAATGTCTTTGTTAAAGAATAAGCGTAGAGAGATTCTATTTTGGGAATTCAAGGCTGAAAACATACCATTGAAATATAAATAGATTTATATTTCAAAGGGAGAGTTATTTTTAGAATCGTTCCCTCTTTCAATTCCATATAAGGAAGCAGAAATGATTTTCCTTAATGCGTAAGGATACAAGGAATGTACGAATGTGCCTTTTTACCTCAAATCTATGTTGGTATAAAACGTAAGAGCGCATAGTTTTGCGTGTCCTTTTCATCATGATGTGATCCCGATAAGCTGTTCCGGGATTGTCCGGAGTCTTGTCCACTCCCCCTCCCATAGGGAGTGTGGACGTAAACTGTTAGCAATACCAGCCTATATTTAAATAAACCTGTTAAGAACGTTTGATGGCTTATGACTGCAATTATTTCAAGCTAAATACAACACTGATAACAGGGTTGGAGCCCTGTTATTACATATATATATATATATATTATTTGCTGTTTTAGCTTTGTAGAGGTATTCGGGGGGCCGGGATTAAAAAATTAATAGAAATTATGAAATATCTATGGCTGAATTTTATTGCAGTTTACAAGCCAAAACACACAATATACCATTGTATATTAAGACATTCCTAATGCTTATAACAAGGAATATATTTCAAACATAAAAAAAATTAGAACTAAAAATAAGCATACCTTTTGTTTTACAAATCCAGGATCAATCACAAAAACTACACCATCAATTGTTAAAGATGTTTCTGCTATATTGGTTGACACCACAACTTTCCTCCCAATTGCACCATTAGGTTTATTTGGAGGAGGAGGTTCAAAAATTTTCTGTTGCAATTTTGGTTGTAATGTGGAGTACAGTGGAATACATTTCAATTCTCCAATTTCAGGACCCAATGTATCAAGTTCTCTTTTGATTCTCTTGCACGCTTCTTCAATTTCCTAACATATACAAATTGTATCGATTTCAGAAATAGAATTACATGAATTCTCAGGAAATAGGCAATTACAACAAAATTATAGATCACCTTAATAATGAAAACAAAAAATTATACAAATGTTCTTAAGGTATCCGACAATTAGAATGCATAGGGCATGTACAGAAAAGAGTTGGTTCCTGCTTGAGAAAGTTAAAAAAAACTATCAAAGGATTAGGTGGTAAAGGTAGATTGACCGAAAAGTTTATTGATATGGGCCAAAATTATTATGGTATTGCTATTTGTAGCAATGTTGGCAATCTACCTGTCATGCAAGCTGCAGTTATTATAGCGTTTTACCACTGTTGCTCCACCGATGAAAAACCTATGCATGCACAATGCCTAACTGGTGCAAATATCAGAAAGCCAAACATGAGGGAAAACAATATTTCCACCGTACAAAAGGCTTACCCACTGCAACCTTAAACAAAACTAGGACTTACTGGGACTTGTGCGATAAGAAATTCTTGCAAAAATGTTTGCATGGGAAAACCCAAAATGCTAATGAGAATTTTAAGCTACTTTTTTGTTGCAAATAAAAAAATTTTAGCAGGTGAAAAAAATATTCTGTATTGCATCTTTACAAAATTATTATTTTTTTTTATTGAAAAAGAAACTTAAAATATGTGTCATCTGGGGTTGATCTAGGTCTTATTTTTTGGTGCCCATCTTTGAGAAAAATGAAAATAATTTTTTGGAAAATTTCTTAATGAAAAATATTTAGTTATAGCAATCACTATTTTTATTTATTTATTTTGATCTATTTCTTTGTTAAAAGCAAAACATTAATTTGCATATAGCAGTTTATTAGTGATGTAACTAATCATCATGTATTTATTTGGATTAATAATCCAATAAATTCAATTTTAACAACTGATATTGATAGATATATCATATCTGCTATTAATTTCAGAGAAACTATACGAAACAAAAGGATCATAGATATTTGTACTGACATAGTTAGGTTTATTTTTTAATTAAAAAAACCTTAGAATTGTTTATTCTTATTGGTACTTTAGTAAGTTATAACAAATTCTTCAATTCCCAAGTTTGCTGTATATCGTTTAAAGGTTTTATATTACTAAAAATCTCAACATTTCACTCCTATCCAAAACTGAATTACATAACAAATACAGATTTTCTGTTTATTTAGCCAATGCTTCAGAACAAAACAGACTTGATATCAATCATAACAGTCTCGAAATATATCAGAACTACTAGCATATCATAAAATAAAAAAAACTACCTCTTGGTCAGTTAAAAATAGTAAAATATCCCCTTCTATTTCTTCACACCTATGAATTTGAATTACAGTTCGAATAGAGGCTTCAAGATAATCTTGTTCAGGCTCTGGGGTATAGAAGATTTCAACAGGATGTGTTCTTCCAGGAACAGTCATTAATGGTGCATGATCAAAATAATTCTAAAATATTAAGTAAAAAAATATTTAAAACAAACTTACAGTGAAAAAAATTAATATAACAACATAGTAAATTATAGCTAATAAAAATGACTTTTACTTTTTAATTAACATCAACATAAAAACAATTTAGAACTGTAAAACTCAATTGAAGTCTACTTTAAGTCAACTAACACTTTTCTTTTTATGATTCAACTACATAGAGAGAAAAACAAAGACAGGACAACTGGATTTATAACATTAAACCATAAAAATAATTTAATGCATAGTTCTAAAACAGAATTTTGCAAATAAATAAATGGAACAAAACGTAAAGGAACATAATAAATTGCAGTTTTTTTTAGAGAAAAATAATGGAGAGTATTAAAATACTGTCCCTAATCAACTTGCATAGAAAATTTTGGCCGTAAATCAAAATTGTATACTTAAATGTATACAAAATAAACCTATTAAACCGAAACAAAAACTTTGGACAAAACATCTTTACGTACCGTATATTCCGGCGCATAACGCGCCCCGGCGTATAACGCGCACCCGTAATTTCCAATGACTTTTTTTAAATTTTAAGATACATTCTTCGTACAACGCGCACGAAAATTTGGATTGTACATGTGCAATATCTCGTCTTTCAAGATTGTAAATAAAAAGTATTTTTCCCTATCTTTTGCAAAAATAAAAGAACTGAATTTGACATGTATGTGAGGGTAGAATTGAAAGAGCAATAATGTGATTCTGGATGGACAAAAAAGGTGTTAAATTGTGGGTAAAAAACATCTGGCAAATCCGTCCTGGTTGCGTAAGAAAACCAGAAAGCCTTTTAGAGTGGGACATGTTTAGGTCCTACCTTACAGATAATACAAAATTTTTTTTTAATTATAATACAAAAGAATTTTAATAATTGTAATTGATAACGGAAGACGAATATAATGAACTATTTATGTAATAACGAAAATCAATGAAGTATATAGGTAAAGGTATGTTATTTCTTTAAAATAAAAGTATTTTTCTATATTTAAATTTTTTTAATCTATAATTTTTTATATTCGGCGTATACCGTACACCTGTAAATTCCAATTTTATTTTTTGCATTAAAAGTGCGCGTTATACGCCAGAATATACGGTACATAAAATTTTGCAAGATTTAAGTTCAAAAGAAGAAGGAAAAAAAATATTTGCAGTAACCAATTATGATTCCACCAATAAATTAAGATTAGATTCACAACCTGTTATCAGTTTACTCAACAAAAACTATTTGCATTAAACTTCTCAAGCAGGATGGCAACAAAAATCATTGATACCTGGTATTTAAAGCGAAGCTTTAATAATTTATAAGTTATCCAACCAACTAATTTTTACCTTTGTGAAAAAATGTACTTTTATTGGACAAAGTCTATCATAATTTTTAGAAAAATGCCAGTTTTTAGGATAAGACTGGACATTTTTTTTTTTTTTAAATTTTCATTTAGAGTAATTTTGTGGTAAAATATCTGCTTTTGCTCCAGTTCTAGTAAAGGCAATTGACAATTTTAAACCAAAATACATTTTTTTTTTTGTAGAGCAACAATCATATTTGAAGCCAGTTAGTTGGGAGGTCTGTAAAACAGTTTAAAAAAATCACTCTTTAAAATAAAAGACACCAAGATCCAAACCTGAAATTTTCCAACATCAAGAGTTGCACCAATGACAACTATTTTCAGATCTTTACGCCTAGACACAACCTGTTTCAAAACACCCATTAAAATATCAGTAGCCAATGTACGTTCATGAGCTTCGTCAAGAAGTACAACTCCATAAGCTTCAAAAAGAGGATCACTCATGGCTTCACGGAGCAACATACCATCAGTCATGTATCTGAAAAATTAGTAAGGGTTTAATTTAAAAAGCATAAATTATCTCTCCAGCTAAGAGAAAAAAGAGTAAACAATTTAGAATAATGTTTTGAAAATTCAAGCCTATGGGAAGATACCCCAATGGATAAACTAAACAAACGTTATCAAAAGCAAACAGCATAATAATAAGAATAAAATCATTATTTAAATATTAATATCATCACATTGGTGGTACAGGTACCATAACTAGACTTTATAGATAAAAAAATACTTTAAACTATAACTACAGTAGAACACCGAAATTCCAAAAACAGACAATCTGATACTTTGAAATCTTTCTCCAAAATTATAAATGAGAAGATTCTTTAAAAAATATTTATAACATAACTAAGAAAAAGCAAAAAATTTGTGAATAATACAATAGAAAGACAAAAAAGGGATTCTACTTAAGCTGAAGAATATACAAAATTTAACAAATAAATCCACTCAAACTTCTCAGTTATTGTAGATAATTAAAACATAATTCCATGACCTTTTAAAGTATGATATAGTTTAAATAAGAAAGTAACACTGATTTGAGCTGCAATACAACATTAAAAATGCTATCATTCAAGTGATTGAACCATAATTCAGAAGAATATGAACAGCAATAAAGTATTGCTTTATGTTTGTATTTTGTTTACCATGTGAATAAGACTCACAATATACTGTCGATTTGAAAGCGATCAGCTAGTAACACACTTTTCTTTCATATTTGAAAAAATACAGCTTTGACGCATTAAAAAAATTATGGGTAAAATCCAGGTGCATTGGAAAATAAAGATTTAATACAGTGAAAATTTAGGATAATTCAGATTTTTTTGTATTCAGAACAGGTAAGATATAAAAAAGTTCAGAGTAACGTGCTCTACTATACTTATTACAATGGCTACAATTATTTGTTAAGTTTGTATTTATATGTTATTTTAAATGTTAAATTGAAAACTAGATTAAGATTCTTTTCACACGAGGTATTTCTGAGTTAAGAGTTGCTATAATTTTGAAACTTTTATCCTAATAGTAACTTTAACATTTGAAAATGTCAATTGTAACATTAGATATTACATCTTAATGGGTAGTCACTTTTATACACATACAAATATATAAGTTTTCAGCGAATTCTCTTCAAAAGCAATTATAACCTTTATAGAATACATTAAAAATTTTATGATTTTGAAAATCAATCAGTTGGGTAAAAGAAATCTCCAGATGATAGAACAATATACAACATATAAAACTTCCTTAAATTTTGAAAATAAATTTCAATTTGGCATTTTCACTACAAAATCTTCTCAATTCAAATCTAGATTTAAATCTTCCATTACAAAAGACCAAACAGAAAATTTACACAAATCATGACAATCTTAAATTTAAATATACATGAAGTTTTCAGTAAAGTAAAAAGACAATTAGAAACTTAGATAAAAAATGGAACATTAAAATACATACTTCAATATTGTTTTCATAGATGAACTATCTTCAAATCGAATGCTATAGCCTACTTCTTGTCCTAGCGTGACATCCATTTCTTCAGCAACTCTAGCAGCTACACTCATTGCTGCCATTCTTCTAGGTTGGGTACACGCCACACCCTTTCTTAAACCTTGTTCACGCAGCCATTCTACACACCATTGTGGAATCTGAAGTAATGTAAATATTTTAATTAATATTATAAACAAAATGTAGAAAATGTTTTTTTAAAGAAAAGATAACAGCTAAAATAAAAGTTTTGTTTCCAAAATTAAAAATAATCTACCTGTGTTGTTTTCCCAGATCCAGTTTCTCCCATAAGTACCATAATTTGATTATTCGTCAACATCTCAAAAAATTTTGGTTTATATTCCCACACAGGTAAAGTAATTCGTTTTTTAAGCAACTCATAGTAGTGCCCAGTGTGAGGTAGGCCATTAAACTGATTTATAGACTGAAAAAAATAAAAATATATTAATAGTAATGCATATTTTTTTAAATTAATACATAAAATAATTCCAAACAATTAACTATATTCTGTTAATGAGCCTAAAGTTGATGAAAAAAATTTAGTTTTCACAGGAAGTAAACTAATTAAATCTTTAGTCAAAAAGACAGTGTGAAATTCCTCAATATAGGACAAATTATAATTGCCTCCAACAGGGAAGAGATTGGCCGAAAGGCAAAAAAGCTGAATTCTAAGCAAGTAATTCATATGCACGTATAATCGTTTAATAATACATTCCAGACAATTTCAGATAATAAATAATTATGATATAAAATTAATTGCATACTACTTTATTAGTATATGAATAATTACATTGATACTTAACATTTAGCAAAAAGTAAAATAACCCATTGAAAAAATAGTGCTAGAACTTTTATTTTTCTTCAGTTCACACAAAGGAGACAATTATTACTTGAGAATCCTGCCTACTTCAGCACATTAAATTACTAAAAACATACATAAACATTCAATTTTTTTTTTTAATAAACACTTATGTGATTTATAGCAAAAATAACAGTAACATGATTTTTTAAATTATTTAGAAAAAAAATAAACTATTACAATTAGAATCACGTATGTTCATATTAAAATTAAATCTAGCTAAGGCCTTGTGAAAGTAATCAATACTTGTGAAGTAGAAACATTTAGTAACTCCTTATCATATAGAAATTGCTGTTTAGATCATTATTTTTCATTTGATAAGAATTTTGCTTTTTATAGCATAAATAACAGGAGCATTATTTTTTAAATTATTTACAAAAGAAAATAAACTTTTAGAAATTAAATGCACAAATTCATTAAGTACAATCTTTATAAGCTGCAATTTTTTTAAACATTGCTTTAATAGTTAAAGAATTGATTCTCTTTTGTTTTTTCATTTGAGATCCCTGTGTTTGTGTTGGAATAGGTTCTAAATATGCACAGGCATGCTTTACAGCTGATTTCCCATTAGAAGTGTTTGATAATTTTAAGTTTTTTTCAGTATCTGGTGAAACTTTTGCCATATCCTCTGAAATGTCTGCAAGAATTTGATTATCTTTACAGTCATTTTTGTGTACATATTTTTTGTGTGTTTGAGTCTGTCCTTTAGCAGCATTTGCACATAATTTTTTTACCGCCTCCTTTTACAACGCTTTTTCTTTTAGCATATTTATTCTGTTTTCTTTTTCTTCCTTCTTGGCAGGCTTTGCAATGAGAGTTCAAATTTTGAACAAGATTTTTATCAACTGGATCTTGCAAAAAAATCCTTCTTGGCGAAATAAGTTAACGAGGATTGTTTAACAACTAAAAGATGATACTTGATTGGAAAAGTGAAATAATTTCTAACCCCACCTGTTACATTGGTTGCAATTCTTTATAAATGGCAAGACTTTTTTTTTCTAAAGCCGATTAATACGACTACTCAGTGGCCATTATAGAAACTCGTTTAATAATACTAACACTGAACTTGTTGCATTAATTAAGTTTAAATCTTAGTACATTTCGAAATTATATTTTTTTTGATAATTATTAATGACCTCTCAACCAGAAGATTAAATACTTAGGTAAGTGTTAAATACTTTATTAATAAAATTTTTTTAAAAAATGAAAAAAACAGTGCAGAAGTAATTAGTGGTTGATCCCTATTTATAATTACTATGTAAAAATTCTGTAATTAATTATCGATTTTTTGAAAAAAAAATCATTGTATTCAATTGTTTTTTAAACCACGTGAACTCAAAATCAAAGAATGTGTGAATCAAAGAATTTTTGTATAAGATAACATTTTGTACAAGATAATAGTAAAAATAAATGACCCCTCAATTTCTATGATTCAATTTTAAGAAATTGCAAAGCTGTCTACTTTTTTTTAAAAAAGGCTCATAAACCTCAAAAATTCTGAAACAAAGAAATTCTGTAAGTTAGACCTAACAGTCTTGAGGAATTAGTGGACGGTCCCTCAATTTAACATAGAACTTCAAAAATTTTTTAAAATTATAAAATCGAATAAAAATAAGAGACACTAAAATTAATGATATAGAGAACAAAAAAAAAATTGTACAAAACAAATATTTCTTATAAATTGTTAAAGTAAATAAATAAATGATCCTTCCTTTTTTATGTTTAAATTTCAGTAATTTTGATTAAGAAATTGATTAGTTATCTACGTTTCTTTTTCTTTTTTTTTTTTTCAAAAATGGCTCATAAACCACAAAAATTCTGAAACATACAAAATCTATAAGTTAGATCAAACTGTTTTGAAGAATTAGTGGACGGTCCCTGAATTCGACACAGAACTTTCACGATTTTTTAAAATTGTTAAATCAATATTAAATATAAGAGACACAAAAATTTCAAAGACTTTTTACATACCATGAAAACTCGTTGACTTCGTGCTAGTGAAAAATCAAAATAATAAAATTAATATTTGATAAAAGTATAATAATCAAATATTGAGCTTGTTGGAAAAAAATTACGAGATTTTGCAAACAAACTTTAAAAATACGTATTTATTTCTTTTCCCGCCCTTATCACCGTTATTAAGAGAGATAAGAGTTAATGGGAAAATTCCCAAGTTCATATAGCCTCAAATTATTTGTTTCAACACTTGATAAGGGATCGCCTCTTTCTGCTTTTTTTTTCTTTTCCAGATTAATTTATTTGCTTATCATGCTCCGTAGTAGTTTGGTTTTCTTAGAAATTTATGTTATTCCAAGTAGATATAATCTTAAGATAATCAATTTCAGGTTAAAAGGAAATAGGAAAAGAAGAAAAAAAACAGCTTAAATATGAGTAGATAATGATTTATAAAATTATGTTCTTTTATTTCAATTAAAAATAAAATCTATTAAAAATGCACTTAATAAATACTATTCTACTTAACTTTGCTTAAAGATTCAAACCGATTACCATACAATCAAGTGTTTCTTAAACACTTGATTGTACACTGAAAGAAAGTGATAAAATAAACTTTGAATATTAAGTGTTGAAAGAATTGGACCAGGATGTGAATTAAAATAAAGGTTTATGCTTCAACACAACAGTTTTATTTTATTTTTAAATCTATCTTGCATTTAAATCCTAATCGAATTTGATAACATACCGAAGTTCTCTTGAGCCATGTCATATGTCATTATAGAGCACGACGAAATAAGCTTTACCACTTGTGTTTAATTTTCTGATAACTTCTTGGACGGAAACACCATCCACTTTCTTTTCTAACCAATCCCATCTCCACGGATTTTTTATATTTTGAACACATTTATTTTCTCAGAATGAGAAATTATGTCCGTTCTAACAGTCGCCATTGTGGTTAATTTTAATATATTAAAAATTCAATTTAAATATTAGATTAATCTATATGAACATTAAAATTTCTTTAAAAAAATAAATATGGTTTATAAATCCTTTTCTAAATATCTTAATCCCTTTCTAAAAGCTAGCTAAAACTAAAGTAGAATTGAAATGAACTTATGCACAAGCTCAAACAGGAGAAAAATAAATTACGCGATTTTCTTTTTTGTTGGGCAAGTTATAGGGTGAAATTCTTGACAACAGATAGAATCTTTTTTGACCTCCTCTCCTCTACTGTTTTGAAGTACTTCGGGCTGGTCCTGGTATAGCAGAAGTTTCAGCAATCGTACATCATGGGCAGTACGAATTTTGATTGATGAATTGGAAGCAGGGGCAGGGCGTAACCTCCGAGAAGCCAGGGCTGCAAAAACCCGTTTTTCCAGAAAAACCCAACCTGGGTGGGATTTTCATGTTTTATTGGGGTTTTTATTCAAAAGAGAGGGCAGGGATAGGTACCTTATTTTAAAAAAGCTTATATTAATATTAGTACTTATGTTTTTTTATGAATTGACTTAATATATATGTAATTAAAGTGTAATTAATAGAAATAAATTGGTGCAAAAGCTGTAGGGGTGGGAGTTACCAGTTATTGCACATTTCACCTGAAATTCTGTCAGTTGTGCTTGAGCAGCAGATAAAATACTGTACCAGATACTTGATGGTTTTCTACTTGACGCTTAACTTGTTACTAAATTTTATTTGATCATTGTGCTTTCATACATAATTTAAATTAAAAAAATGTCTAATGGAGGTGGTAGAAGAAGTGCTCCAGAATGTTTGGAGGTAACTAAATTGAACTTTGAGAATAAAAGGAAATGTTTATGCAATCACTGTAACACAGAAATAAGTGCAAAAATTGAAAGAATTAGAGCTCATCTAAACAAGTGTTTAAAAAGATCTCTGGGCAATCCTAAGAATACACTTGCCCTATAGCTGCTGAGCCTACAAGTGAAATACATACTCCACCTGAAACTGAAGGGGGTGAATTTAGTAGAGTTTAGCGACAATGCATGACGTAAGCACAACAGATAGTAAAAAAAATAAAATAATAATTTGGATTTAAAAGTTGCCAAGTTCTTTCATGTAAATAATATTATTTTCAATGTTGCCACGACTATGGAATTTAAAGAAATCGTGTCAGCTATGAGACCAGGTTATTCTGGCCCTACTCGCCCTGATTTAGGAGGGAAACTGTTAGATGAAGTACATGAGAATATAAGCAGAAATTAAGAAAGAAATGCAAAGTATTACTGTTACATTATTATTAGATGAACGGTCCAATGTAAATAGGGATGCAGTACTTGCAACATGCGTTCATACAGGTAACTCTTCATTCTTATGAAATGCTGTTGATTGTAAAAGTAACAAAAAACATCAGAATACTGTGCAGAATTAGCAGAAAAAGATATCGAACATTGTAAGAATAATTGGGGCTTAGAGGTTTTTGCAATATGTACCTATAATGAAAATAAAATTGTAAAACTAAGGCAACTTATTGAAGAGAAACACAAGGGTATTGTAACATATTGGTACTCTGCGCATTATATTAATCTCCTTGCAGATGAGATTACAATCATATTATGGATATTATCAAATCTACATTTTGGAATTCTCAAATTTATTGTATTGATACATACATTAAGAATTACCATAAGTATGTATAAATATCAACTGAAGTTATAGTAGAAATTCCTACAAACATTATACGGATTTTGGACATGTTGCAATATAATATATATAGAAGCCTTGCACCAAAAACAATTATCAGAACTGAGCGAAGTATTAAATCTGATGCAGACAGAAAATACCAATATATCTACTGCCGTTGAGCTTTGCCTTGATGCATTTAATAGTGAAAATCTTTGCCCTCATAAAAAGCAAATTGATAAAAGGATGAACCAAGCTCTTCTCCCAACTCATTATGGATCCTAATTATATAGTAAAAGATTAACCACTGATATGTTACAAAAAGCTGAGGAGTGGTTAGAAACAGAACACCCAAAATGTTTGATTCCCCTCATGAGCTATAAGCTAAAAAGACCCGAAAATATTTTCTTCAAGCATGTTTAATACTGATGTAATCAAAAAATCCAGTACACCACAGTGGTGGAAATTGGTTGAAATGCTTGTTAATGATAGAGATGACAGATTTTTGCAACTTTATGGTTGCCCTAAGCAAATGTCCAGATAGCTCTGTATTGTTGTATCTGGATGTGAAATTAACAAAATTATTAAGGAATCTTAATGCTGACATAGCGTTGTGTCAGTTTTTACAATTAATGTACTTTCATTTACCAGTTACAACAAAGTAAATAAGACTTATAAGATAAATTAAATTTAACTAGTACAATTACTATTTATAATATAACAATTTGTAATTAACTGAAAATTAAATATAGTTTATTTAAAAGAAATTAAGAATAAATCAAATATCAGATTACATTTAAGAAATAATGGTTACTGCCAATACAACTTACAAATCAGGTCTAACAATTAATCATAATTTTAAATTATTAAATATTATAATATATATATATACATATATATATTAAAAGAATAAAAAAAAAACTTATCTTAATTTTTTAACCATGGTTCGAGAGCGTGGCCGGCCATCACCTCCTGGGCAGAGTGTACTCTTGCTTTTCAGTGGCGCCATCTATGACCAAGAATCCGACTTCTGCCACATCATACGTCACACCTGTTTACAAGGCGGATCCATTCATACATCCACAGATCGTAATTTTGACCTGAATCAGAGAACGATCGCTCTCCAATCCAGTACCCCCCGAGGTATTGATTTGGTAAGGGAACATGGAGGACTTTGCGACTCGACAGAATTTTAATGTGCATCAGTCACCAACTTCGGCCGGCAGGGTTCGAACTCTCGGACATGGGCCCAGCGCCCTGCCGACCAGGCTATCACGGCCCAAGTAATGTAGTATTGATTATTATTTTTTTTAAGCATGAAAAAATTTTTCCAACTGTTACATTATTATTAAATATTAAAATCCAGCCAATCGTTATATTCTTTCAAGTTTTTTGTTGCATTGTTATTATCAATAATTGAATATCAAATACTTGTTTTCTTTCAAAATAAGATATATCCTCATTATCACATAAGCCATGGAGATAACCTGATAACTGGCAATGGGAGAAAAATTTAATAATTTTGAATGGATCTTTATGAATAATTCATTTCCATAATAAATGGCATTATTTATTTTGCTGAGTATTATTCAAGGCAGAATGGGTTGAAACATTTAGTGATTTTATACATGGAATGGTTTTTCTTTATTTTTTTTATTTCTTGCACTTTAAAACCTAATTTAGTTTTAATTATAACTTACTTTTGTTTATTTGCAATTTTCTTTCTTTTTTTGTGGTTATTTTAATCGTATAAATTATTTTCTTTTGTTGATTAAATTTGTTATGCGATAATTTTTAAAATTTGCATTCGGTAACTAATTTAGTTTTGAAAAATTTTTTTTTTAATTTTGATTATAAAATAGTATAATTTTTAAATATCTTTATGTATGTTGAATTTTAATTCTTAACTGTTTGTTTTTCTAAATAGTTTGTAATTTTATTAATCCCACAGCATCTTTTAACATCTGATTTATTTTAATTAGCTTCATTTAATTATGATGCTAAGCAAGCACGTAGGTATAACTTTTCCATGGGGGTGTTCAAAATTGACAAATTGAAGTGAGGTTAAATTTAAAATTAGGGTCTGATACTAATGCTTTATAGATATTTAAATCAACATATGTTGCGTTAAAATATTTAAAACTTAGAAATGCATTAATAAATTTAAAACTAAATTTGATTTCCAACTTGTAATAGAAAATTTATTAACGTTAGAAGATAATACTGAGAATATGAAATTGTTATACCCTATTTTTGTATAGTCCAGTAAAATTGGACTCGGAAATATATATGCCTAATATTTGTTTCAATAGAAAGCTTTTTTTTAAAGGTTATTATAAATGATAATTAAAAACTCCCTTACTTTCTTCTGTCTGCTTCCCTACCTCCTTTTTTTTTAAAAAAAGGAAATAGTGGTGATTTGTGGTGAAGAATTACCAAGCAAGTGAAGCATGTTTTCTAATGTATGTTCTTCCACTGAATATAATTGAATGAGACCTATCCCGGGACGATCAGGCTAATCGATAAGAAGTTATAAGGGTTTTATGTATTAAAAATATACTATTTTGTACTTGTACCTATTTTTGCTATGCAGCAGCCGGATCTATCTTGTAGGTCATTAGTTAAAGCATGTGATGCTAATCATCTGATGGTACAAAATAAAGGAAAGGGCCATATTTATTTAAAATTTTGAACTGAGTTGATTGTGTTAAAATATTCTATCCTACTTGTGAAATACACTTCATTGCAGTTACTGTATTTCTGATTATTTGAATAACTAATAAATACTGTACAATCTTCTGCACTTAAAGCAATTTGTTTTGCCGGAAGTTTTCTGGGTGAAAATTGGAGAACAGAAGGTAAACATTTAAAGGTGTAGAACAAAGAAGTCCAATAAAATAAGTATCAAACTAAATGTGATCTGCCTTTTAATGATAAAACAAAAATGTTCCCATAAGTCATACAAATTCAGAAATGCATAATTAAATAATGTACAAAAAAAGAAACACGTTATGATTCTATATTGTTACAAGTGAGTTCGCCATATGAGTTATTATCAATAAAAACAGTTCTTAAGAGACACAAAACATTAAAATCCTTCTTGGTAATTTCGAGTTGACATCTTGTTGACAAGGAATTCAAGCTGTCTCTTGGCTTCACAAGATGGGAAGCTATTCACATCATAATATAAGGATGCTATTTTCAGTAACCTTAAATAGAATTCACACACGTTAGACGCATAAATTGCAACAAAAGTGATTAAAATCAAATTCTAAAGCAACGGAAAGCTTTGTAATAAACTCAAATGTTCAGATTAAATTTTGTTCAGTTTGCTCACATAGATAAAAGAGAATATATAAATAAAAGAAATGTTTCACCACGCATCATAAAAGGGGGAAAAAACATCTGCAAAACTAATTTGTAAACAAAACGTAAATGAATAAAAGGAAAATAATTAATTATAATGTTTTATAAACTTATTTCGAGTAGATAGAAAAAAATACTTGGCAGAGCACAAAAACAAATTAAGTACATTACTTTCAAAAGACGTGGAAGGAATTTTTAGAAACATTAGAGGTTTATTACAAATCGATGTGCTTTCCTTTTTTATGCAAAGACTAACAATATTAATATTTCAATAATATAAAAATTAAAATGACAATTGCATAGAATCAGTTAAGTGTACTTAAATATTCCTTAACATTTTGAATGCCATGCTAATTTTACACGGCTTGCCCATCTGGCCAAACAGTAAATAACTACAAAATAAATTTGCAAATATTAGACAGATATTGCTAGTTTTTTAAAAGGTTTAGCATGACATATCTGAAAAAAGTTGAATTATATAAGCCTATGAATTGTTTAAAAATAGTGGTAGATAAAAATCTACTAAATTGAATTTATTAAATTAAGAATCACAATTAATAAACTACCACTTGAAAATATTTATTCGCAGTACGGAGCAAGTTGGCATCTCTGTGTATATGAATAAAACTATTTGTGTGTGTTCTATATGACGGAGCCACAATTTAAGTGCCCTACACGTAAGCTAGAATTTTAAACCAACTTTTCTTAACAAATCATGTTGGCTTTAAAATGGAGCAATAAATGTTATCTTTTCTAAAAAATGCCAGGTAACCTTTTAAATAAAAAAAAAATTAGATCACAAATGATTTTCGTAAGCACATGGCTTTTCTTCATTTTGAAGTTTTGTGCCATTTTCAAAATGAGCATAAAGGGCACTGGCTGAAGGTAGGCTTACCTTGCAACCATGAATAACTGTTACAAACGCAAAGCAGTTATGAAAATAGCATATTATTCCCCAAAGTGCGTAATTTCATATAAAGACAGACTTAGAAAAAAACAACCTCTTCAATTCAAAATTGTATTGAAAGACACATACCATTCTGGTTTAATATCTGTGACAGTTCGAATGTAGTTTTTGGTAGTCAAGACGAATTCATTATATACAACCCATTCTGGTTTGTGATCTAGACAAGTGGATGGGTGAAGCTGAACTATTTGATTATCTTTGATTGTAAGGTAATGGCCAGTTCTTTCAAGGTGAGCAACCTGAAAGAAGAAAAAAGAACCCATTAAAATATAACTATTTATGCTGGTTGCACAGGTTGTGCATCTGGGATGCACAACCTATGGCCCAAAAATGGTTCCCAAAGGTTTTTAATTTGGTCCCTGAACTGTCTAAATTATGAATAAAAATACAAAAGAAAAACAGAAAGTTACTAATTTAGTTTATAGCCTTTCTCAAATTATGAGAATGCGAAAATTTAAGATTCATTACGAAAGTTCTATTTATGCAATGGATTCAATGTTTACAGTGAATAATAACTTATAAATTTGTAAATTAAGTAAATAATTTCAAAATTCTAGCAACAGTCATCATATTAATTTGATACTATTCTGAACTATGGTGAAAGTTAACTTTAAGATTGAATGTAAAGTCCTTTTTTTCTTCTTGTAAGCCAATGCCTAGATAAATTTACCATAATTTGATCTAATAAGTATAATAGTTTAAATTTATGCAAAGAGAATCGAACTACTTCTAAACAGAATCTAAGTCTTTCTCACATGTTTATAGTTACAGCATTATCTTAATGTTGGCCCTCTGACTCTGTATTTTGTAGTTTTTACGGCCTACTACCCAAAAATGGTTGTGCTACTTTGCATAACAAGATTTCTAACATAAAATATGCCTCAGTTGAAAATTCAAACCAATAATAGAATTGAATTGATTTATTTTTTTAAAAAACTTTATGACAGTGCATGCTTATTAGATAGATAAATTTTATGGTATAATCACATGAAAATCCAGATTTCTTTGGGTATCATTACCATGAAAATTAAGTACCTGTATTATTTTTTTCAATATACTCTCAGCTATTATTACATTGTTGATTTCGATTATTTTTTCAAATTAAAATCCTAAAGTAAAGGCAGTATTTCGTTGTTATTCCTATGATATTACCTTCATTATGTGACATTTCATGATAAACATAAACAATGTTACAATGAATATAACTAAATTGTTTATTGTTATATTGTATTGTTATTTATGATTACAATTAACAATAATACAATATAAAAATGAACAAATAAGTTACATATTTTTTAAAGAATGCTTAGCCAATATGCAACAAATAGTAAATACAAAATTGTATAACATCATTAAGAATTAACTTTTTAGACTATTAATCATTAAACATTCTAAATTACTAATATAACAATATGATTTTCCCCCTAAATAACCAAAAACTACACAGGAAATTGTAGATGCAATTGTAGTGATATCTGAGTGAATTGATTAGGTTTAAACTTTATCCAAATCCTAACCTAACTTACCTAAATCTGCGTTAATACAATAAAACAGTTTGGGATAATTTAATTCAATACTTTTACATTTAGATGTAGCAATCTGTTTATATTTAAGTCCCAAAATTTGAATTAAACAATCTTGCAGATTTGTGAGCGAAACTCTTTAATGAACGAGGGAAAAAAATAGGTGAAATTTAGAATCACATCAAATTATGTTAATCATAAAACTATTAGCGTTTGCAGACACTATAAGTCAATTCTTACATCACTAACCATTCATTTAAATAACTATATAAGTCAGATTTAACATCTATAGGTTTATTGCATGAGTAACCAATATTAATGTTTAGAGTAAAGATTGTTGAAAAAGCTTTTTTAAACTTTTATCAGGAACAGTAGACTAGACAAATTCCTTAACAATGGAGAAAAAACTACTTTCTGCATTGTTTAAAGTAGGGGTGCACAACCTGTGCCCAAGGGCCACACGTCGCCAACCAACTGCTGATGTGAGCCCCGCAGAAGCTTCTTAACACAAAGAAAATTTTTCCTCCAAAAATTAAAAAACAAAAAAAAAATTATTGAGAATTTTAAATCTCTCTTTTTATAACTTTTTGATGTGCTCAATTTTTCCGCACGGTTTAAAGAAACCCAATATTTTTAGTATGATATTACAATACAAAAATTTCAATTCAAATTTCGTTTTTCTATTAGTCTTCTAGAAGATAAATTTGCAAGCACATTATATCTGCATATTTTACAAATATATTACTAAGTTAAGTCATAAAAAAGTTAGCATTTAGAACACTTATGTTTAATATGTTTGCCTCAAAATATCTAAATACGTGTGCGGCCCTTCGTTAGTTAACCAGCTGTGCACGTGGCCATTCACTGAAAAAGGTTATGCATCCCAAGTTTAAAGAATAAAACTGCTATTAATATGCAAAATATAACAGCATTTCTTAACAATCAAAGTTGCATTTTTTAACAATCAAAGTTCTTAAATTTCAATTTGTATTAGTTAAAAAATTTCTGAAATGACATAACTAAGAAACATTGATAACTAAGTCATCAACCAAAGTGTAGAAAATTATCAATTGAGATACTAACTTGCATGAAGAAGCCAGCAACCAGTGCTTTTCTAATATTAATGTAATAATCTTTGCTGCTGAATTCAGTAGATGTCCTTTTCAGACTGAATCTATCCATAATTCTAGATAATTGTTGACGGACATTATCAGCACTTTTCAAAGATCGATAATTGATGAAGTTGTCGTAGCACCATTGAGGATCCTCATGGTCTGAATTATTAAAAATATATACAATTAAAATATTTTAGAATAGATAAAGAACAAAAGCCGCTTTAATAAATTTCAACTTTAGGAACATTTACATAGTATATATACACATTTTTTCTACAACAAGTTTACATTTCAATTTTTTGACGAATTTAAAATTTTAAAAAAATATTAAACAAAGAATTAATTTTTCATAAATTATCAAAATTAACTACTTTAACAAAATTCAGATTAAATAAAAAAATAGAAAACAGAATAACCACAATCTGATAAATGATTGTAAAATAAATGAAAGTAAATTTTAGCCATATTGATATGAAATTATTAGTGTATAATACAGTAATTTTTTTAAAAATGTAATTAAGTATTGCTCTTTTCTGAAAATTAAAATTTCTAAAATGAAAGACTTATTTTGGTAGTTGGCAAGGCTGAAACCTTTAAACTAAAAACTTAAAATAAAATTATGGAAAAATGTGTTTTACTTAATCTAATAACGTAGAGCAATCCAGAAATGTAACAAATGTTGAATGAAATAATTGAAATTGTTTCAGGTATATTAATTGAAAAACTTAGTGGAAAAAAACAGGTGACATTTTTAGAATATTATAGTTGTAATTTATAATAATTCTTAATTAAGAACTTATAAAAGAACTATTTTAGAATTAACTATTTCAGAAATAAATAACTTCTAAGCTACTTCTTTATATTAATTTTTTTTCTCAAACAAGAATTGTTAATGAAATAAACTTTTAAAAGAAATAACAAATCTTACTGTTTGCAAAGATAATACGTACCACTGAAGGAGTTGAATAGGTATAACTTGTCAACCTTTTGTGTGCAACAAAATAGTTTTATGTGTTGTTGTTGTAAAAAAAACAAATATTAAGCAATACATATAAATAATTTTAAGCCAAATTGGAAATTTTCTAACTGCAAAAAGCCATAAAAAAGTTGAAATAACTAACAAGTGTGGCCATAAGATAAATTGTGAATTTCACAAACTCAATACTTGCAATGCTTTGCAATTATATGTATTACTATAAAGTTAATCTTGTTTATTTATCCTAGTCATGATAAATTTGCACATGATACATAAATTAAAATACAAATCAAACCATTAAGAAATTTTTTGCATTTTCAGGGGTCTATTTAGGTTTTTCTGAGAGGTACCTATTTTGTGAAAAATTAAAAAATTATATTAAAAAATCATCACAAAAATAGGGATTTATCGTTTCTTAAGGTATATAAAAATAAAATTTTAAGAAAGAGCATTTTGTGAAACTACCCTTTTACCTAAAGTTGAATTTGTGAAGCAGTGTTTTCACTACAACGCGAGAATCTCGCATATTTTTTCTTTTCTCGCATTAAAAAATGATTACCGCGAGAAATTCGCGCATTCTATAAACCAATTTCAAAATTCACGAATTTCTCGCATTTTGAAAAAAATTTCTCATTGCACAAATTTAGAATAAAATCCGTTACATTTTTCTTCCTGGATCTTTCATTATTTTCAACATCTGTCCATTATCTAGCTTCCCTATTTACCTGTATTGTTCAGAACCTTTAAGAACAACAGAACACCATCCCTCCGAAACACGAAACCTCTTTCAGAACGCATTTCTCTGCTACCACGCGTTTACCGTAGTTAAGGTTTCTCCATGTAAGAAGTTCAAATTTTTTGCCCATTAATGTAAGATGGACAAATGCCTTGTTAAGGCAATATCTTCTACCACGAAACGGACAAATGAAAATGAAACAAACGTGGGTAGAAACGATCAAAACGAAACAAACACTAATTTGAGTAACCTAATGAGAATAGCTGATGAAAAAGTAGATGTAGAACATTTTGCATATGATGATGCAGCAAAAATATTCAATCCTTAAAAATTAGAAGATGTTAAAAATGTATTATAATTAAAGAAATGATTTTTTTTCAAGTCTCTTTGTGCTTTTTATTTTTAGAAATCTCACTTAACTTTTTGAAATCTCACCCTGTTTTTGAGAAAGGGTGAGAAATTCTCACCCATTTTTTTTCTGCGATGAAAACACTGTGAAGGTACCGCTAAACGGTAGTAAATTCGGCCCGTACGAACCTCTGATTATATAATCATCCCCAAAAGTAAAAGTGTGAAGAAACATATAAAGAGAAAGCTATTGGACAATAAAAAAAGTAGACAGAAATTTCTAAAAAATTCAGAACAAATTTCCTTAAAAAGTTATTATACTGAACAATAATTTGTAATTTAACAAACTAAAAGAAAAAAAATCAAAAATGGAAGCATGAAGTTAGAGATAAATCGTGCTTCAAAATCGTGTGAATATAAGCTGCGAAATGCAATTCAGATTTGTAGTCATGAAGTCAGGTTTGCAATTAATTTCACTTATATGAATTGGAAATATTGTTTACTAATCATTATGTAAGAATTGTAATTAAATCATGCCCATATGAATTATAACTCATGCTTCACAATCATGTTATAACAAATAACAATATGCAAGAGGAGAATCTTATTAATTTGAAACACGATGAGATTCATAAATATGTTAGATCGCAATAATATTGTCACGATTCTGATTCCTCTCCCACGCATTAGATTGACCCCTGACCTGAGGGTCAGGGGGTGAGGGACACAGGAAGTGTCGTTCCCCTAGTGTGGGGGTGGAGTAAGGAGAAGTGAAGGACATTTTTTGTGAGAAAAAAGATTTGAAATTTAGATTGAAGGCTGAGACGAGAGAGACTGGATGCAGAGAGGGAGTAGGGAGCAATAGAGCTCCAGAGTTACGTTATGTAGTTTATGTACCTGTTGATATTTAACTCTAAATATAAAGACTAAATAAAATACTAAATTAAAATATTATATATGAAAAGCTCTTGTTATCCTTGGGAGTAAATAATTGAGCGAACAGAGGTTAAACCATCACACATAAAGGAGAGACGTCAGAAATATGAACTGCCAAGTGTAATTATGCTATCTGAATCGCAAACTCTGACAGTAGGGAACCGATTATCCGGAACGATCGGGACCATCGATATTCCGGATAACTGATTTTTCCAGTTTTCTGAATCGCTACAAAAAGCAGTTTTTTTTACTGTTAAACCCAACTAAAAAAAATAATATTTGGAAATAATCTTAAAAAGAAAAAAACGAAGTAATACACTAATCATTATTTCCAAAATGATAGTAAGGTAAACATCTTTCCAAAAAGAAAGAAAAATCCTAAAATCTTATGAGGAATTATTATTATTATTTTTTTAAATGGCGGGAAAATGTATCGAATTTCGTTCCGGTTTTTTGGTTTTCTGATTTCCGGATAACGGGTTCTGGACTGTACTATAAAATACAAATTATGATTTATTAATTTACTAGTTCTAATTTCAATTTCAATGACAGTCATAAATGCATTTAAGCTTAATAAAAATGGAGATAAAAAAAAGAGAAACATTAATTTACAGTGATAAAAAATGTCGAAATAGAAGCCTCAAGTTATTGTTGCACTTTGTGCAGTTGGGCACTGTACCCATTAAAAGAAAAGGTATTCACATCAACTGAGAATAGAAGAGTTAGCATGCTAATGAAAAAAAAAATTCCTTTTATACTTTCAAACGTTCATTTATACTTCCAGAAACGGGCACATTTTAAATATACATATTTTCAGAAAATAGATTAAACCATCAATTTTTTAGGCTGAATGTATTCCTGCCTTAACACTATAATAGTTAAATGTTTACTGTATAGATAAAAATAAATAAATACATAAAAGAGGAGACTTACTCTGCTTGAAGGCGTGATAAACATTTAGAAGAGTCAGGTGGTCTCCATCGATATGTGCAAATCTCATCTTAGCATCATCTGCAGCTTTCTTTGCTTCATTGGGTCTCACAAAGCACTGTGGAACTAAACAGTGTTGGGTGGGGGGGCCGCACAAAATACAAAGAGGAGCAGCCCCACATCCACTAAACTTAATGTGTATGTAAAGCAATACGCACATACCCTAAACAAGAACACTTGTTTAAGGTTTCTAGAAAAAGATGTCTCAAATAAATACACCTTTTTCAAGCAAACATCACAAAGTACTTTATCTTGAATTAACTCTTATCGGAACCCATTTTTGAGTAAGAGGGTAAAAATATTTTAAAAAATTAAAACATTAATGTGTGGAATGTAAAATTATCCCAAAGAAAAATTTGAGGTCAGATCTTTTAAGCAATGATTCAGAAACATACTTAAAACTTTTTAAAATGAATTTTCTAATAGCAAATCATGATAATTAGTTACGATAATTTTCCTAAATGATAAAATAAATGTATACTCATAGCACACTTAAAAAAAAAAATTTTTTTTTTACTATTATAAAAGCTATTTATATTTCTCAAAGAAAAACCTCGGCCTAAACCACAATTTCATATTAAATCTTAATGCAATCAATTTGTAACATATAATAAGTGTATAATCTAAAAAAAAAAAAAAGCTGTTGCATTTTTGAGTTTCAACTATCTTAACAAAAAAATTAAATGAACAGCCCACATTTAATTTTTAAAAAATGAACACTAAATACAAAAACATATGAACAATTTAATAAAATATTTTGTTTGAAGAAAGATGAAAAAACTAAATAACTAGATTTTAAAATGTTTTTAACATAATGGAAAATAAATCAGTAATTTTAATTCTTGTTTAAAATATTTATATTTATAATAACTGATATATATATATATATATATATATATATATATATATATATATATATATATATATATATATATATATATATAATTTTAAATTGAGAAAGCTGCAAACAATTTAAACTTTAAATGTAAAGTAAAATCTTTTTAACAGAAAATTTTCTTTTCTTATTTAACAATGAACGTTTAAAAAACTTTTGTCAGACAATAAAAAATGTTTAAAAAAAATTCTAAATCTGTGATAGTTCACACAAACGTGCATAAAATGTCACTTTTTAACTATGAAAATATTTTTATTAGTTTTAAAAATAATTGTTTCAAACATTATAAAACATTAAATTAGCATCAGAATTGAAAAAAGAAAAAAAATTAAATTTATGTAAACATTATAATTTTATCAAGTTATAAACACACTTTTACTGTAAGAGAGAAAAAAACTTTCTTCATAACAAAAAGTAGCATTTAAAATATAAAGTGGGATTATTTACACAATATGGAAACTAAAAAAGACATTTAAATAACTGATGTCTCTGGCAAAGCGATATCTAGGACTTTATGATGAGAGCTCTTTATGGAATACTTTAGAGGCTAGCCCATTCACAAGTTACTGATATCGGTTGCAATTCACAATTAGCTTTGACGATGATGTGTAATGAAATACTTTTACAAACATTAAAATAAAAAAACTATGAAAACATTAAATTCTTGGTAGTTAATAAAAATAATTTCAATTAAGCTGTAGACATAGCTATTTAATTTATATGTAAAACGGGAAAAACATGCAGAATCTTTTAAAACACTAAATACTCTAGCCACTCAATAAATAAAATAATATTTAAAGGCTGAAGTAAAAAACGGTAATTTAGGTTTAAATATAGGATGCTGCGGGGATATCTTTAACAAGAAGACCTTGGCTCACCTTAAGCTGTCGAGCCAAATGCGATGACAATGAAAGGTAAGATATATTGTAAATAAATATTTAGATTGTATAATATACATGTTATATTGCGTTAAACAAATCTGGAGCTAACACCAATTTCCATAGTTGGAGGGGGCAACTAATAACTTTTAATTGAAAATTAAAATATTTACATTCTTATAAAATGTAAATAGAGCTCAACAAAATATTTGCCAAAAAAGTAAGTAGAATAAGTAAGTGGGAAAAAATGAATAAAAGGGGGAACATTTTAGAGCAATCATAATCTACTGCTGCCGCAATTGTTTTTTTTTTTTTTTTTTTTGTTTTTTTGTGTGTAATGGTCAATTCTTACAAAAAACTGGAATTATAAACTACAGCTCAAACTGGCTTACTGGCTTCACCATAGTAAGCACCATAAGCAGAGGTTAAGTAACTTGCCATTAGTTTTTAAATAAAAAAATTTCGGTAAAAAAATCCAGATGCAAATTGAAAATAAGCCATATAAGCGCAATCCCTCACTCCGTGGTTCCACCTTGCAGTGGTGAGTTGAACCTAGAGAGCTAAGAGGAATAGAATCAACCATGACGGACAGGTCACTCGTTAGACACCTGTAGATATTTAGACTTTAACAAATCAGGACAAATCTAATCTAGTAATCTTTGAAAGGAAAATTTAAAAAGAATTTTTGGACCAATTCAAGTAAATAATAAGTTGAGAATAAGAAACAATAGTGAATTGACCATTTAATCAAATGAAAAAATATAATTTGTTTTTTTAAATTCAGGCATTAGGTATGGCTGAGGAATATTGAAAGATTATATAATAGAAATCTAAGAAAACTTTTAAAATGGAAACTTGAGAACAAAGGGAAAACCAAAAAAAAAGATGGTTGAATGATGCAACAAATGATTTAACCACCTTGAAGGTGAAAAACCTGGAAGTTGAATGCCAAAAATAGGAAAATTTGGAGCTACATTGTTCGGCAGTAAATGGATAACAGCAGGCTGTAGTGCTATACAATAAAATAAACCAATCTGATAATACTAAACAAAAAATTGTAAATTTAGCCAGCAAGTAGTATAGTATCTAGATAAATTATTAACAGAAATTTTTGCACAGCTTTTGCAAGAATTATGGTCTATTACAGATAGCATTTTCACCATTAATACACACTGTTGTTTAATTTAATGCATTCATAGTTTCTATACTAAAAACTCAACAATTTATATTGAAACTAATAATTAAAAAGATTACAAATCAACACAATACATTTAAAAATAATAAAAATTTTATTTTCTAAGTAAAATTCCATAATACCTGATAACATAGCAGTAATTGAAAGAATTTCATTGGAACAGTTAAAGTCACATGATGAGATAAGCATTTTAGCCAGCTGTGGATCTAATGGAAACTCGGCCATTACAGCTCCCAGATCTGTAATATCTCCCTCATCGTTTAAGCTTTGTAAGTAGTTCAACAGCTCTAATGCCCTCATTAATGTTTCAGGAGCTAAAAATTAAAGTAAAAGTTTGTTCCCATTACAGTGCAATTCAATCAATTTTAAAAGTTATATTTTACATGCCAGTACATCACATCATATCCATAAAGATAGAATATAAGTAGAAAATGCCCACTGCAAGATAATTCTTGTCTCCAGAGTAAAATCATGTGACTGGGGGATGAACTGAGAGAAATTTTCAACTCTCAGTTTCTCCTTATCATTTCAATGGACTAAAATCATCACGGGAATTTTAAACTTAAAATATAGTGGCATATTGTGCTGCACTTGCATACTTGACAACTTATAAAAACAGGTAACAGCAAAATTTTTTATAAAGAATTTAATGAAGCTTCATGGAAATAAATTGAAAAGCAGAATTACATTACAAATAAAACAAATACATCACAAAATTGCAATGTTATTAAAATAATAAGCAAATTCCTTTTAATTTGTTTAAATTTCAGTTATGTTTAGTGATTTAGAAAAAGTAAATAATAAAAATACATCTCAATCATTTCAATATTAGAAACTAATATTTATAAAATAACTAAGACTTATCAAGCAATAATTTCTAAGGAACAAAAAAAGCTTTTCCAATAGCCACCAAAGTTAAGAGCAGAAATTTGCCCTTTGTTGAAATTTATCATATCTTATCATATTTCAAGCTAATATTTAAATTATAAATTTATGAACTGAAAATCGTCAACTAAAATTATTATCATAGTAATGCTACTTTAAATAGGATTTTATATATTTCATAGATAAGTTAATTTATCGATTTTTGGAATTACAATTGCTTTATTTACTAAATAAAAACTTTCGGCATGTTCTTTTTATTCTTCTTTACAACATTATATGAATCTCAATTACTAAATTTTATCCATTCTAAAATTCAAATCTATCTTGCAAGTAAATATAAATGGATACAAACTTGTGCAACTTCAAAAAATGTGTAAACTTCAGCTACTTCAAAAAATTATTATTTAATATTAGCTTTTTTTTTTGAAAATGGACGACAATTTTACTAAAATAAGTTTTAACAAAGGTAACAATTTAACAAAGGTAGTTCAAGTTTTTTTTGTTGCTAACTTTCAACTTTTGAAGTTATCATAAACTTCTCATTTAAACTATTGAAGTTATAATAGGAAAAAACCTAGATATTTGACTTCAATTATAAATATGGACAGTTGTTTTGTTAGTGTAAATTATGCAAAACATTCATTTTTCGAGTGGAAAGAAAATTGAATTTTATTCCACATTAAAAACAAAATTACTTTTTTCCTGATCCAATATATGCTTAATTGATTGTAGTGAGATTAATTCAATGGAACATGTGTGTTTAACTTAAAATCGTAACACTTATCAAAAACTAACTTCACAATCATTATATAAAATGTATTAATATAACATACCGTATATTCCGGCGTATAACGCGCACTTTTAATGCGAAAAGTAACATTGGAATTTTCGGATGCGCGGTATACGCCAAACATAAAAATTTATAGATTAAAAAATTTAAATATAGAAAAATACTTTTATTTTAAAGAAATGACATACCTTTACCTATATACTTTATTGATTTTCGTTATTACGTAAATAGTTCATTATGTTCGTCTTCCTTTATTTCTTTAGGCACGTCATCACAATCTGTTTCGTCTTCATCATCTGTGTTACCCTCATCCATAAATAAACAGTCATCTTCTGATCCATCCAGATTATTTGAAATGTTGTATTTTTTGAATGATTTTCTAACCATCTCAGGCTTAATTTCATCCCATACATTTAATATCCACTGTTTCCAAACTTGCATGACGCATATGTCCTCCTTTCGTAAAGGTTTTCTTGCCCTCCAACATCCAAGTGTTCCACTGCTTTTTTTAAAATTGCTTTAAATGGTTTGCTTAAGCAGACGTTCAATGGCTGAACTAATGGTGTCAATCCGCCCGGAATAACTGCCATATCGGTGTTACATACTTTCAAAACAAAACATGTCCCACACAAAAAGGCTTTCTGGTTTTCTATAGATACTAGACGAGATATTGCACATGTACAATCCAAATTTTCGTGCGCGTTATACGAAGAGTATACCTTAAAATTAAAAAAAAGTTATTGGAAATTACGGGTGCGCGTTATACGCCGGGGCGCGTAATGCGCCGGAATATACGGTAATTAAAAATACTTAAATATGCACATCACAAATATTCTCAGATTTCAAATAAAAAAGTACTAACCAGGAGGGTCCATAAAATCAAAGTGAACCAAATCATCAATACCAAGCTTCTTTAATTGCAGAACAACAGTTCCGAGATTAGAACGCAAAATCTCAGGGTATGTTTGTTCCTGCATTTCAGTCTTGTATGCTTTTTCAGTGTATAAACGAAAGCATTTCCCAGGCCTAGTTCTACCAGCTCTTCCAGCACGTTGCTGAGCACTAGCTTTACTAATAGGTGATACTAACAAAGATTCTACTCTGATCCTAGGATTATACACCTGTGAAAAAAGAATATAAACATGGATTAACAATAGTTCAAATTTTTCAAAAGACAGAACTAATTTTTAGACGCCAGTGCATCATAGCAGTCGTTCATAATTTTCCAAATATGGAACCCCAAATAATCAATGTTCTTTCGGTGGAACCCTAACTTTTTGAACAAAGTATATGAAGACAATTGTGTATGCATTAACCAATAAATGACTATTTTATTATGAAAATACTAATTTAAGAGAAATTAAATTTCTCCATCAATTTATTATTAAATTAAGCTTTAATGTTAGGTTGCAATCCAAGAGCCGAATCTAGAATTTTTAACTGCAACTATAATAAAGGAATAAATTAAGAAAATAAATGAATAAAATAGTTTCTGCTAATATGAAGTGTTATGAACACTTGAAATGGTTATAAGGGAAACATATCTTCATTAATGAATTTAATTATTTTATTGGAATTTGAAAAGTGTGAAGGAAAATACTAATGCAATTTTTTTTCCATAAATGCATATCTTTAATATTTTTTCAATATGTTAATAGAAGAATAATATTTTTTCATTGGCATTTTTTAAATAATTTTACAAAGACCCCCAAAATATTAAGTAAATTATGAACTATTGAACAATCTAAATATAATAACAAGCTAGATATATTTTTTATTTTAAAAAAGGCACAATTTCTTGACACCCCTTTAACTCCGTGCATAGAACTGTAGGGTTCTGTGGAACATCATTTGCGAACCATTGTGTTTTAGAATGGAAAATAGAATTAATTACTCTTTGTCTTACTGAAATTACAAAAAAATTATTAAAGTGCTCAGATGTAGGAAATAAAACAAGCATGCAATTATGCATGCTTATTAAATCCTATTATATTCCAGCACAATACTCAAGTGTCTTTCAGTTATTGAAAACAAATATCTGCCATTTGCTTAAATGTTATGTTCGAAAAGAAAAATTAATAGCTCCCATAAAATATTTAAACTTTCAGGTTTGTATAAAAAAAATAATAAAAAAAAGGATATATATATATATATATATATATATATATATATATATATATATATATATATATATATATTATATGCTGTTTTAGTTTTATAGGGATATTCGGGGGGCCGGGATTAAAAAATTAATAGAAATTATGAAATATCCATTGCTGAATTTTACTGCAGTTTACTAACCAGTATAGCATTGTTATAATAAGACATTCCTAATGCTTATAACAAGGAATATATTTTACATTTAAAAAAAAAAAAACTAAAAATAACCATACCTTTTGTTTTGCAAATCCAGGATCAATCACAAAAACTACACCATCAATTGTTAAAGATGTTTCTGCTATATTGGTTGATACCACAACTTTCCTCCCAATTGCACCATTAGGTTTATTTGGAGGAGGAGGTTCAAAAATTTTCTGTTGCAGATTTGGTGGTAAAGTGGAGTATAGTGGAATACATTTTAATTCTCCAACTTCAGGACCCAATGTATCAAGCTCTCTTTTGATTCTCTTGCAAGCTTCTTCAATTTCCTAACATATACAAATTGTATTGATTTCAGAAATAGAATTACATGAATTTTCAGGAAATAGGTCATTTCAATGAAATTCTATATCACCTTAATAATGAAAACAAAAAATTATAAAAATGTTCCTTAAACCACTTTTTTGTTGCAAATAACAAAATTTCTGCAGGTGAAAAAAATATTCTCAATTGCACCTTCACATTATTTTTTTGAATTGAAAAAGAATAGGTGTCATCTGGGATTGATCTAAGTCTTATTTTTTTTGGTGCCCATCTTTGAGAAAAATGGAAATAAATTTTTGGAAAATTTCTTATTGAAAAATATTCAGTTTTAGAAATCCCTACTTTTTTTTAAATTCTGATTTCTTTCTTTGTTAAAAGCAAAACATTAATTTACATATAACAGTTTAATATTAGTGAAGCATCATATATTTATTTGGATTTAAAATTCAATGAATTCAATTTTAAAAACTGATATTGATGGTTACATCATAGAATTAGGATACTTTGTACTGATATAGTCAGGTTTATTTTTTAATTAGAAAATCTTAGAATTGTTTATTCCTATTGGTACTTTAGTAAGTTATCACAAATTCTTCAATTCCCAAGTTTGCTGTATATCTATTAAAGCAGAGAGCATAGCCAAATTTTTCAACAAAAAGTTAGCACCTTTTCAGCACTTTTCAAGCACTCAAAAAATATTTTTAAGGACTTTAAAAAATATCAGAATTAGACAGGGTTGACAAGTTTCTGACAGATGATGGTTTTACTTACAGTGACGAAGACAATGGCTTGTCACAAACGATGAAATTAACAGGAAAAGGGAAATTTTCTTTCACTAATAGAAAAAAATTTATAATGTTTAGTTGGTCCCCATAATCAGCAAAAATTCAAGAGATTTTTCGGTTCTATTACACAGGATTGAAAATGAAGTCTGGAATAGAGAATCTCTTGCAAAATGGAACAGGGTCGCACATGAGAGTTAAAAATCCTTACCACTGAATGCAGCTCAGTATATCAGGGGTGATTGTGAGCCCAAGTCAAAATTCCGGAAAATTTCTTGAGTTTTAAAAAAAAAAAAAAAAAAAACAGTAGATTGAAAAAAATTTAAACAAGGGTTTTTCCTTTTTCTCAATATTTCTCAGTTAACTTAAAATATATTTAAAATTTTACATATACCTATACCATTTACACATACCTATGGTGACCTAGAGAAGTAATTAAAATTTACAAATATGTCTTTCTTTCTCGAGTTTATGATTATAATAACTATTTACTGATAAAAATGAATATTAATCATGAATATAAGCTTATAAAGTATCTCTCTGGATCTCCCTTAGAAACAAATAAAATAAACTGTCATGATCAATGATTTTTTGAAATGTCTGGACCTTCGAGATCACTGTCAGCGAAAAATCCAGAAATCCGGATTTTTTCCGGAGCACAATCAGCCTACAAGTGCGGACCCACAAGTATTTCATCAAACATGTAAAACAAACGGTGTTTTAATACACTACTGACTGGCGGTACGCCGAAATAGATTGGGATTGAATTAATTGTGAAAACGTTGAATAGGAAAATGCGTTTTTGCTCCTTTCGGAAAAAGGAAAATTAAGTACTTTTAAAAACACCCATGGAAAAAAGCACCCTTAAGTCCTTTAAAAAACAAAAATAAGCACCTTTAAGCACTTTTTAAAAACACTACACACCCTGTAATGGTTTTAGTAATAAATCTCAACATTTCACTCCTATCCAAAACTGAATTAAATACAGATTTTCAGTTTATTTAGTCAATGCTTCAGAACAAAGCAGACTTGATATCAATCACAACAGTTTCAAAATATATCAGAACTACTTGCATATCATAAAATTAAAATAAAAAATACTACCTCTTGGCCTGTTAAAAATAGTAAAATATCTCCTTCTGTTTCTTCACACATATGAATTTGAATTACAGTTCGAATAGAGGCTTCAAGATAATCTCGTTCAGGTTCTGGGGTATAAAAGATTTCAACAGGATGTGTTCTACCAGGCACAGTCATTAATGGTGCATGATCAAAATAATTCTAAAATATTAAGTAAAAAAATATTTAAAACGAACTTACAGTGAAAAAAAAAAATTATATAACATAGTAAATTATAGCTAATAAAAATGACTTTTACTTTTTAATTAACATCAACATAAAAACAATTTAGAACTGAAAAACTCAATTGAAGTCTACTTTAAGTCAACTAACACTTTTCTTTTTATGATTCAACTACATAGAGAGAAAAACAAAGACAGGACAACTGGATTTATAACATTAACCATAAAAAAATTTTATAAATAGTTCTAAAATAGAATTTTGCAAATAAATGGAACAAAACATAAAGGAACATAATAAATTGGGCACCTGGCTGTTTTTTTTCTTTTTTTTTTTTTTTAATTTTTAGAAAAGTAATGGAGAGTATTAAAATACCATCTGCGATCAACTTACATAGAAAATGTAAACATTACTTACATAGAAAATGTAAGTAATGTTTACAAATGTTTTACAAGATTTAAGTTCAAAAGAAAAAAAATATTTGCAGTAATCAAATATGATTTCACAATAAATTAAGATCAGATTTACAACATGCTATCAGGTTACTCCATAAAAACTATTTGCATCAAATTTAAACTTAGCTCTCAAGCAGGATGGCAATGTCGAAAGTCATTGATAACTGGTGTTTGAAGCAAAGCTTTAATAATTTATAAGCAAAATGCTAGGTTTTGGAACAAATTGGACAATTATTTTTATTTAAATTTTTCAATCAGGCCAATTTTGTGGTAAAATATCTGCTTTTGCTCCAGTTTTAGTAAAGGCAATTGACGATTTTGAACAAAAAAAAAAATTTTTTTTTTTTTTATAAAACAACAATCATATTTGAAGCCAGTTAGTTGGCAGGTCCATAAAACAAATTAAGAAAAACATTCTTTAAAATAAATGACAAGATCCAAACCTGAAATTTTCCAGCATCAAGAGTTGCACTCATGACAACTATTTTCATGTCTTTACGTCTAGACACAACCTGTTTTAAAACGCCCATTAGAATATCAGTAGCCAATGTACGTTCATGAGCTTCATCAAGAAGTACAACCCCGTAAGCTTCAAGAAGAGGATCGCTCATGGCTTCACGGAGCAACATACCATCAGTCATGTATCTGAAAAATTAATAAGGCCTTAAATTAATACGAAACAAAATTTATTACTTCAGCTAAGAGAAGAAGGAACGCAACAGTCAGATTAATGTTTTGAAAACTCATGGCCGTGGGAAGATACCCCAATAAATAAACTTATCAAAAGCACAATAGCAAAAATAAAATCATTATTTTAATATTAATATCATACATCATCACTCAGATTAGTTGTAGAGATACAATAACTAGACATGGATAATAAAAAAATAATTAAAACTACAACTACAGTAGAACCCTGTAATTCAAGAAACAGACAAATCTGCCAATTTGAAAACTCCTTCCAAAAAATTATAAATGAGAAGATTCTTTAAAAAAATATACAAAACATAAAAAAAAGCAAAAACTTAGTGAATAATACAATGCAAAGACAAAAGAGGGACTTCTCAGTTATTGTTGATGATTAAGAAATACCATAATCTCATAAAGTTTGATATAGTTTAAATAGGTAATCAACACTGATTAGTGCTGCAATACAATATTGAAAATGTTACCATTCAAATGACTGAACCATAATTCAGAAGAATATGGAACTGCAATAAAGCATTATTTTATGTTTGTAATTTGTTTACCACATGAATAAGACTAGCAATACACTGTCTAGTTGAAAGTGATCAGCTAGTAACACACTTTTCTTTCATATTTTGAAACAATATGGGTAAAATCCAGGTGCATTGCAATATAACATGACTGGTAGACGAATCTTTGCTTTCAATTAGGGTAACAGAAATTGTGGGAAGGATTTATTACAGTTTAAATTTAGGATAATTCAGATTTTTTAATATTCAGAACAGGTAAGATATAAAGAAGTTCAGAGTACCCTGTTCGACTGCACTTATTACAATGGCTACAATTATTTGTTCAGCTTGTATTCATATGTTGTTGTAAATGTTAGATTGAAAACTAGATTAAGATTCTTTTCACACGAGACATTTGTGAGTAAAGTTTGAATCATTTATCCAAACTACCTTTAACACAATTATTAGAATAACATTTGAAAATATCAATTAATTTAAATGTCAAATGTAACATCAGATAAGACATCTTAATAGGTATTCACTTTTTCACAGGCAATAGTAATATAAGTATAATATAAAAATGTAAGTTATTTTGAGCAAATTCTCTTCAAAAACAATTAGAACCTTTATATTACAGTTAAAATTTAATGATTTTAAAAACCAATCAGTTAGGTAAAAGAAACCTACCGATGATACAACAACATACAACTTATAAAACTTTCTAAAATTGCAAGAATAAATTTCTATTTGGCATTTTCTTTACAAAATCTTTCAAAAAATTTTAAGAAAAACTCAAGACTAAACAGAAAATTCATAGAAACTAAAACAATCTAAAATTTAAATATACATGGAGTTTTCAGTAAAGTTAAAAGACAATTAGAAACTTAGATAAAAAAAAAGAACATTAAAATACATACTTTAATATTGTTTTCATAGATGAACAATCTTCAAATCGAATGCTATAGCCTACTTCTTGTCCTAGCATGACATCCATTTCTTCAGCAACTCGAGCAGCTACACTCATTGCTGCCACTCTTCTAGGTTGGGTACAAGCCACACCCTTTCTTATACCTTGTTCACGCAGCCATTCTACACACCATTGTGGAATCTGAAATAATGTAAATATTTTTAATTAATATTATAAACAAAATGTAGAAAATATTTAAAAAAAAAAGAACAGCTAAAATAAATAAAAGTGGCTTTCAAATTTAATTTAGAAAAGAAGTAAAAATAAACTACCTGTGTTGTTTTCCCAGATCCAGTTTCTCCCACAAGTACCATAATTTGATTTTTCTTCAACATCTCAAAAAATTTTGGTTTATATTCCCACACAGGTAAAGTTATTCGCTTTTTGAACAACTCATAGTAGTGTCCAGTGTGAGGCAAGCCATTAAATTGATTTATAGACTGAAAAAAAGACAAAATATCTAAATAATGCATAGTTTTCAAATTAATACACAATATAATTCTAACCAATTAACTACATTCCATTAATAAGCCTAAAGTTGATAAAAAAAGCTATAGTTTTCACAAGAAGAAAACTAATTATATCCTTACTCAAAAGGACAACTGTGAAATTACACAATATAGGGCAAATTATAATTGCCTGCAGAGTTTCAGAAAGCTATAATAAAAAACCTTGCTTAGTTTGCAAACCTTGCAATTCCAGCTTTAATTGACCATTAAATTGACCAATATGTTTTTAACAGTTAATAATTCTTGAAACTCCTTGACAATTTTTCAACACACCTTCATAATTTTAAGTTTATAAGTCAAAGATTTTAAGCAGCAAAGCAAGATGTAACGTAAAGTAAAAATTGATAAAAAAAATCACTTAAAATTGTAATAGCTCACAAATTGGAATTTTGAAAAAAAACATATGTTGAGTATGAACATTGCAGCAAATCAAATTTTAACAAAGTAGTTGCTTTCCTAAAGCCAATAGAAAAGATCATACGGTATTTTGAAAGAAAAGTTAGTTAATAATTCTCGAACTAAATAACATATGGTCAATTTTCATTTCATCTAAATCCCTGTACACTTTTCAACACACCATAGTATTTTCAAGTTTTGTAGTCTTATAGTTCTTGGCACAGTGAAACAAAATGCAATGTTAAGGTAAACACCTAAAACACAGTTGGCCTAAAACCTTCTTCAATACAGTAGTTCTTCAATTACATTGCATTAGAGCTGCACAAAGGGCTACTCGCGACACTCTAGGGAAACATAGCTAATGATAATTCAGAGATATGCTATCATAATTTTGATCATCAACAGAGTGGATGACTATCCTCAGCCTGACAACCTACTTGCAAAGCCTAACAATTCACGGTAGAACAGCTTGAGGAGGAATGGTAAGCAAAAACACTCAACGTTAAGTTCATAAGAGTACTTTCAGCAAACTAAATTTCAACACCGTAGCTGCATCCCTGCAGCGACATGCAAGTTATTTTTTCTAACAAGTTCAACACTAAGTAATTCTTTAATTATCAAATGTTTATTAATTTTTTTGTTTAATTTCAACTCAATATATATTTTTAGATACACCATAGTCTTTTTAAGTTCTTAAGCCATAATCTTTACACAGTTACACAAATTGCAACATTAAGATGAACATCCAGAACAGCATCGGCTTCCCTTATGATTTTTCAATATATAGACACAGAAATCAGTAAATGGTGTACACATTTATCCAATAACGAAAGGTAAATCAAGCGGATGACGATTGTCAAAGTTTATGATTCACTAGAGCAGAATAAACTATGATGTACACATTTTTCAGCAGCATGTAACATAGCTCGATTATATTTTTAATAAAACTAACAACTCAATCAAAATTTTTTAACAAAATTAACAGAACAGAAAAGGTACAGAATGAATTTCAAAAGCAGATTAATAAACATACAGAACAATTCAACCAATTCCCTCAACATAAATAAGCCTTTACTCCTTAATCTCAAACATCAGGAATAGAAAATAAGAAAATTTAGTCCAGAGTCCAAAGGACCAATAACTAAGATTTCATTAATTCATGCACCTGGTATTTTCATTGGTCTATTCACATGTCTCAAAGTTTTTCTCCCTTTTAAAAAAAACACATTTAAAAGGCATAAGACCAAAATCAATTTAACAAGAACACAATTGTAATTCTTGTGAACTATACTGCAATGGAATTATGTATATTTAACATTGCAATTAAAACTTTAATTCACATTAATAGAAGTGTTAAATGTTGCATATTTAGCACAAACAGATCATGCATTCAGTATGAAAAAAAATTTTTAACGTGAAAATAGCTGAAAATCATTAAGTGAAAAACAATCATACAGGAGTATGCTATTTCGTGAAAAATACTTCTTCAGCATGACAGCCCCTTACAAGCCTTGGCTGCCTCAACTACGCGTAGCCTCCAACGCCTCCTATCCATGGCGACTTTTTTCCAGTTGTAATCTTTGTTACTTTGAGATCTTTAGTAGTGCCATCTAGTTGGAGGTCTTCCTCTGGTCCGAGATCCATAAGGATTTTTAAAGGTGACGATTCGTAATGCATTGTTTTCTGGACCTTTCCAGATATGACCAAGCCATCTTAATCTATTGCTTCGGATGACCTGCACTATCTGTGGCTGTCCATAGAGTCTATATAATTCAAAGTTGTATTCAACAACAGCCTCTTTCCTGTACTTGGCCAAAAATATTTCTAAGAATTTTCCTTTCAAAAACACCAAGAGTACGCTGAGTGTATGCGTTTAGTGTCCATGTTTTACTTGCATAGAGCAATACAGGTAGAATAAGAGTCTTATAAATTTTAATTTTGGTTTTTCGACTTAGTAGGCTTGATCTTAATTTCTTTCTTAGTCCAAAGAAACTCTTGTTTGCCATTTTAATTCGGTTGTCTACTTCGTGAGAAATAGACAGAACAAAAAACATCATTTCTTTAAGTTAGGTCAATGGTAATCAGTTGCTGATACAGCAGATCATGAACAATCATTTCCTGGTGGTTCATGTTAAATTTTAACGGTTTTGATTCAATGGACATCAATAATTTCAAGAACATATTAAAATAAATACATATACATCAAAACCTTGCAATATTTACCTTTATAGTTTGCCCAGTAGGTGGAAGGGGATTTTCTTGGTACAGAGCACTATTGGGACTCTCCCTTCCTTTGTTTCTACCAGACTCTTCCCCATTGTTTTCCATCCTATCAGTAATTTATAAAAAATATTTACATAAACTTTTTAACAATTTACATATAATTTCACATTTACTTTATTTAATTATTCAAGATTTAATTGGTTATTAATGTAACAATATATGATATAAAAAAATTAAGAAATAACGTCAAACATTTCTATCGTTAACGAACTCTCTTTAAAGAAGTATTAAAAATAAGTATCAAACATCTCGTTAAAAGCTTGATGTTTTCTTATACTTAATTAGAATCTAATTAAGTTTGGACATTTTATGTTTACAAAGTTTACAAGTGTTACAAAGTTTATGACAGCAAAAAAAGAATGAAAACATTGCTTTAACTTATGAAGCATTAATTTTATGCTATTATATGCACATAAAAAAATAATATTAATGAAGTTTAATAAAGGCAAACGCTTGGGAAAAAAAAAGGAAAGCTAGGAAAAACAGCTTACAAATCTTAAATAAAAGCTGATATAATGTCTTACCTATATAAAAATAGTTATAACAATAAAGTTAATTACAAAAAATATTACAAAATACTTGAAAATCATACTTAGGTTTCTTGACTGCTACAGAATCTTCATCATATTTCCTGTAAATACAAAAATAATAATTAATTTTAAAAACCTATTTTGAGTTAAAATATAAAAAACTTTTCAAAGACAACATTAACCCATTGACGGTTCTGCAAGTAAAAAGTCTCGATTCAACTTGCAGTCGTCTCTACGTAGCAAAACTAGTTTTTCCATGTTAGTAGATAGGGGAATATTTATTGCTAAACCACCCATTTTTAAAAATGCTTAAATCACCATTTTTTAGCAAATTTTGCCCATTTGCTAAACCGTCAGCAGGTTAAAAACAGAATAATCAATTCCAGCTTATTAAATTTGCAGATTATACCAGCCTTTTCATAGTATTTGACAATAAATTTGATTTTATTTTCTTAAAAAAAATATCTAGCATTGTTAAATTTATTAAATATTATATTTTCATCAAGTACACACAGTCGTAAAAAACTAATTCCTGGGATTTAACAAAGCATTATGAAAAAATTATTGGTAGATTTAACTCATATGAATTGAAAGATTTAATTCATAACATTTAAGAAAATAAAAATAAATAAATAACAGAAAATTGATATCACAAACCTTTTAGCATCATCATCATTCTTTAGACTTGGACCATCATATCCTCTGCGATTAAAATAATTCATCATTAAAATAAATAACAAGGAATAAGATTCTTTAATAAAATAAGATACACTTATTAGAACTGTGTTTCCATAAGTAAAAACCAATAGAATAAGCAGCAATAAGTCTTAAATATAAGCATAATTAAGAACAAAGTTTCATGAATTTAAAAAAAAATTTAAACAATAAAGTTGGTATTTAAAATGGCAGTAGAATACAGAAATTTGTCAAAATGAACCTAAATCCGATCTTAATGTCCAAATACGTTGATGTAAAAAGAGAAAATTTCCTTTAAACATATCACTAATTTAAATAATTCTACAAAAAAATTAGTGTTGTAAAATAAAGGTATTTCATTATAAGATAAATTTAAGCTTAGTTTTTAACCTAAAAGTTAAGTTTTTTTGCATTTAAGTAAGTATTTATAAGGTCAATCAACATCTTTTACAATATCCATTCAACACTTGATAAAATAAAAGCACATCACTTAGAGTTAAAATATTCATTAAATTTTTTATTGCAGTAATAAGTTAATTACATTGCATTACTTTAGACATCTTTGAAGTATGCTACATCTAAATCTTTAGAACAAAAAATAAAAAACTAGCCTTACAAAGATAATTTTATAAAAATGTGTAAAAAAAAAAATAGGTAATAGTTTATAAAAAGGTATCCCTCGTAATTTGATAATTACTTATGTTTTGGCAGAAAACAGGAAAAATGACTAAAAGGTAAAATTTCTAATAATAAAAAATCTTGATCAAAGTGATATAGTAAGGGCTACAGTTCCCAATCTAAGTTATACCCCATTTTACACCTTAACCAAAAATTTTAATTAGTAGTGAAACAACCACAAACGTCATTATTTGCCAGAAACGTACTATTGAAACAACCACAAACGTCATGCTATTTCATGCATTTAAAATATAAATAAAAAAGTTTACCTTGGTTTAAGCCTGCAAATATACAATTCAAAACCATAAATACCAAACTCTTAGCTTAATTTGTTTTTTAAAAAAAAATACTACAAAATTCTGAAATATTATAAACATAACATGATTTGCAATCAACATATCGCTATAACCACAGCAAAATAAATTAAAATTTTATATTTCGGATATGTTTATCTCAGTGAATAAGAGATAATAGAATTTAGTCTATAATAATACGACGACATTCATAGAACTAATATTAAATTAAATAAAGAATGTTTCTAAGGCACAATAGCATTCCGGTGTCTAGCTTTTAAATGTCAACAATATTAAGCCTACTAATTTCATTTTATCTAAACTTACTTTCTAACAATTGGAGTATCAAGCTCAATTCGTTGCTTTTTTCGAGACATTGAATTTTCTTAAAAATTTTAAACTCTGCTGTTAATAACGTGTTCAATTTACGTAATAAATTAAGTTCTGAAATTTTTTGTCTACAATGCCCCGTCCATCAACATCAACAAAAATTTATTAAGTGGCTGTTGCCATAAAGCGTGGAGTGAACAAAAATAATAATCATAGTTACCACTTTTTAAGGATCATTCTTACTAACTGTACTCATCCGCATGCGAAGAAGACAAAATACTGAAATACCATTCTCGCTGTCCATGGACATTTCGCGTATGCAAATTGAATGAAAATTTGATGGGTGAAATACATTTACTTCTCTGAAAAAACAAACCGACCATATTCTCTGAATTGGGTATACTATAGCCTACGTAACAGATCGTGTTATTCCTACTAAATTTAACTAGTAAACAGCATTTTCTTGTTATAAGTCGCTACTCGCCAGGTTGGAATTGTATTAGTCTAGTTCCTTTGGAAATAATTTATATTGTTGTTTTAAAAACTTCCCTTTCTCCTATTTTCTTTTCCTTTTTTGCCCCTCCACATTAATTAATTAATCAAAAATATTTACAGTTCTACTGGCCTTGCATGCGATTGAGATGAAGACAGTACATCGGAGCATCCAGGGTTAAAGCAAGATTCTCACCCGCAATCACCACGCTTCAATGCATTCAGCGGAACAGAAGCACCGCTTAGATAATAAGGCCCCTAAATACAAGCTGTGGCTATAAATGTCCATGACTATAACAACGAAACTTTTGAGATCCTGGTTTTGAAGGACCAACAACATCCAATCTACAGAATGTACATCAATTCTAACATTGGCAAAGAAACTATCGTGGCTTGCATTTTGACACAAATCAACTCAATCGTGGCTTTCGTTTTGACCAATGTTACCAAAAAAAAAAAAAAGAAACAAATACTTATTGCACTCATATTATATAAAACATAGAATAAATTTGCTTGTTGTACAACAAAAACTGAACTGTCTATGTACGTACAAAAACACCGTAGCTTGCGATTGCTTTCGTACAACTTCTTTTGCGATGTTTTTGGCGCAAACCCTTTCTCTCTCCTATTGTTGCCAACACTACTGCGAAAGGGGTGGGAGCCGACTATCGATCAAGCATGTACTTTTTCTGAAAATGGACCCGGCATCCAGAACGAGAAATTCGTGCCGGAGCGTCATGTTGTTTAGAGTTATTAGCCCAAGATCGTTACCCGGTAACGTCTTTGGAGTTTGCTTCGACATACGCTGACTCAATTTTATCCTCCCATACACAAATATCGTTATTGTTCTGGCATATGGTCCATGGTATGGTGCTAGTAAATAGGTTTTCTGCATGAATAATGTCTCAAAAAGACGTTCAAGAAGAATAAGTTTCCCTGGATCAAAAATTGCTTAAATCGTGGATGTTTGCGAGGACTTCTAATGGATTTTTTGTAGGCCGAGGCTTGCATTAAGAGGTAACTCAAATTGACTGCTTGGTGTGTATTTATCAGTCCCGGAACACCAACTCTTGGTATCCACTCATGTAATAAGTGGTTGCGACAATTTCAGCAGTCATATGAGTGATGGGATAAGCTTCTGGCTATCTAGTATAACGATCAATGGCTGTATGCAATAGAGAAAATCCAAGTGAAGATGGAATCGGTTCAACGATATTCAGATGCCAGAGCCAAATTTAAGTTTAGTGGGGCCCATAAGCTATTAAAGATAGTACGGCCCTTAAAAGTTCAACGTCATTTTCCATATTTTTTTTTTATTGTTAATTACTAGACATCAAATTGCTTACTCGATAAAGCATTTGAAAATATTATCTTCTTAGATAAAAATTTCGTAAGAGCCATTGTCGCTGTTTTAATTGTTCAAGTCCGCATTAAACATATAAAATATCCTCAGAGAACGACGGATCATGGGTTAAAATGCCCTTTGCCTTCGGGTTAGTTCCATCAAAAAGTCATCCATGGACGCAAATTTGCACCAATGTCTCTTCTAGATTGGGTTTAAAATTACAAGGCTACGAAATTGAACACACATAGTCATAAACTCAGAATTTGGTCGCTGTTCAATGCCAGCTATGAAAGAAAAATATAAAAATTATGGTATATACAGAAAGTATGGGAATAATAAAAAAAAAATTATTAACTGTTGGAAAATGTAGCAAAAAGTAACACGCACACCGCAACAGTGAAATTAGACTTCGAATTTGACATACTGGAAGGCCATTTTTAATAATAAACTAAGCAAAAGCTTTTTTTTTTTCTTGTTGAAATTTTAATTTCCTCGAAAGTATTGATTAAGACTTATAAACTTGTAACTACGAAAGTAAAAGGAGTATGAGGAGATAAAGAAAAAAAAAATTCGATTCAAGAATAGTTAACCAATGTAAAAAATGACACATGTGCTAATTTACTGCTGGCATAAGTGCAACTGACAGTTTTATTTATGGACTTAAAGAAATATTTTTAAAACTATAATTTTCTCAAAAATTATTGCAAATTTAAGTGCTTCTTTTCGGGAATATATATAGATATAACTTCGTTTTTACTGTAAATAATGATTATTGATCCATTGTTGTTGAAAAATAAAATTTTTCTTTCTAAAGATATATTGTTTAAAAGCTCGCACTTGACTTGACATAAAAAAATTAAAAAAGAAGAAATTAAATGTTTTCAAAAATAAATCTAAATACTCAAGGAGCCTAATGGAAGAACCAGGTAAGTGACACTTACAGAGTATCTATAATCAGGATAAGAAGAAAAAAATTAGAATGTGAAATATTTTATAATAGACAATTTTGAAGGAAGCTAATAATCCCTTGTCTACTTTATTTAATACTATCTAATTTGAAATAAAAATCAAGCAAGTATACTTGAAACTCATGTGAATTAGTTATGTTATATAGTTTCCAATTTAATATAATATGGTTATTAATTTCACATAAATAATATAAGGTTATGATTACAAATAACACGTAAAATTAATTCTCATTTATAACTTTTCATTATGTCATACATTCCGTGTTCCGCTTCTCTTAAAATTAATTTTGTAAATTTTGTTACTAAATTTTAAGAGTTTCTAAAAATATAGACCAGTATGCATAATTATACCTTTTAGAATTGATAAATCCAAAAGGACAATATTTTTTATTTTTTACTATTTACAACAATAGGATTTTTTTACAGAGCGTTTTATGTTCCAAGCTCAGCAGTCAATTTGTGACACATCTCTTCATACTTAGAAGCAGGGAACAACATAACTCTTCGCTTTCTATGACCTTCTTTATCTTCATCTGTCCAAGCACCACTAAGACCACTGTCCAGTTCACTTGCCACAGAAAAATCAAAAGAAATAGTGGCTACCTGTAATTAGTATAAGTTTTAAATAAATATGTAAAACAGAATGACAAAAATATTTAATTAATAGTTTCACATTTTCAAAGGAGTACTCCACTGTGATTCAAAAAAACAAACTATAGCATTCTTTTAAAATATATAAAACCCTCGAACTACGTTTAACAAGCTTTTAAACTAAATGTGTATGGTTAAAGGCAACCAAAACCAATAAGTATGACCTCAGTTAATCATAAGAGTATACTTATATTCAGCCAGAGCATTATTCAGAAAAGTTACCTTTCTTTTAAACCTGATTTTGCAACTTAACCAATAATTATTATTTATTAATTAGCATATCATAATCTCTCTGAAACATTGAACGATTGAAGATTCCAAGTAGTATATAAAAATCTGATTATTAGCTCTAAGGTAATTAAGAGCTACAGTTCAATTCAATTTAGCTGTTGCTTGGTAGTCAGTAGTGTAATTTGGTTATAGGATTTGTTTTCAAGTTTTTGAGCGTTTTTTTCTTATGTATTAGTCTTGATTTTATACTTTTGTATTTGCTTAATGTATTTTACATTTTGTAATGTATTTCCTTTGGCAAAAACTTTGGGGTACAGAGAGAGCATTTAGACACTTGTCGTGCTCTCTCGATAGAAAAGGTTTTGTACTTATGGCTTCCGGAGCAGGTACCCCATGAAGACGTCAGCTTCGGTTGTCGTATTTTTTCATAATTTACACTTTTTATTGTTTCTTTAGTTTCAACTCCTCTTGGAATTTCTGCTGCATAGCGTATTTTTCCACTGGAAGTATAGTTTTTAATTGGTTTAATCATTTTGAATTCTATTCTAATTACGTAATTAAGAGCTTTTAATTCATTTTAATAGGCTGCAAAAATTTGTGATTTAACTATGCAACTAATTGTAAAATTAACAATAGTTAATATTTATTTATTTATTTTAAAAAATTGGTTGCACGTAATTCCAACTTTCAATTATTACTTTCCTCAAAAATGTGAAAATTAAAAAGATAAACACAGAAAAAAAAAAAATCCAAAAAGGATGAAAAATTGAGAAGATATATTCATGAAAAAATTTGTTTCAGGGAGACTCTTTTGTAAGCATGATATCGAGATTCAATGCTTATGTTTAAATATTGACATGACAAACCTCAGAAATGAGCTCTTCTTCAGCATTTGCATATACAACATTGTATGTTTGTTTAGCTTCCTTGAAAACAACTATTTTGCTGATCAGAATGTAGTAGTCAAATTTAAAGTTTCCACCCTTAGCTGTAGCTTTCTCCATGTCATAACTAGAGGAATAAAAATACAGAACTATGAAAACACACAAATATTTCAATGTACTATTTGTTAAAATATAATTACAACTTTAAATAGAATCTTACCTTAAGCCTGTATAGAGAGGAACAGCAATTTTGGGAGGAATGTTCAACATTCTTTCACTGATAATGAGACCAACATTCTTCTCTCTGTTTTCTAAAATATTTCTTAACAACTGGAATTGTTCATCTTTGGAGGACTTTTTGCAATGGCTCAGTAGGTAGGCGGTGATTTGCTTCACAGAATCTAAATTCTACAAAAAGAACAAACATAGCTTACTCAAGGGTCTTTTATTATACCAAATAATGCCTTTTAAGAAGTAGCTTGTTATTCATATAACAACAGTGGCTTGAAACAATTATGTATAACTGTTAGTCCAGGTATTATTGTCTACATCTAGTTAGTGCTTTTTATGTTAATAAGGTAAAGAACACAGAATTTTCAAGAAAAAAGGTCTAGTTCTTTAATAACAGGGTTCATATTCAAAAAGAAGTAATTTTTTCCAGGTCAACAGGAATAAAATATATGGTATTACATTATCTTTTAATAACAACTATTTTTTAAAAACTATTTTAATTTTAAAAGCTTTTGCGCAAGTTAACTAATATTACTTTATTTTTCAAGCATAAAAAGTAAAATATATCATTTTCGAAGTCTTTCGTCCTCTTTGGTAGTAAACTTTAAATATTGTCTGTTTCTATTTTTTGTTCAGATTGAAAAATTAGTTTTTCTTTAAGTAGAAACATGAAGAGGTTTTAGAAAATTCAAAAAATGTAATAAATTTTTTTTTCCGCCCACAGCTTTAAGGCTGGTAAACAACCTAAAATATGAATTGTCAAGCATATGATCATGAATATAATTTGAAGTTTGGGACACTAACAGCTTTGTAAGTACTGATATTCATAGGATCAAATAAATTTTTTAAAAGAATTTTTTAATTTCAGCTGATTCTTTTTTAAGAATAAATCAATCACACCAAAAATGACTGATACTTAGGAATTTTCTTCCATCCTCAAAGGTGGGAGCATTTAATAATGGGAGATAAAGAAGGAAATCCCTTAGGTGATATAAAAAATTAAAAAAAAACATTAACTTAATTTAATGATAAAATACAAAAGACTAAACAAACTCTATGCTATTTTATTTTTTAAAATTTAGAATTTTATTAGGTTTTGAATAATTAATAAAATACAGGTATTTATGCCACGAGTGTTTATCTGATAGCAGAAATGCTGCAGATAGGTGTAGGAAAAAAAAAAATTGTTTAATTACTTTTCTACATTTTAAAAGAAAACATTGAAAATAAAACAGAAACAAGAAATTAAAATGTAGATAGATAAATGAAATAAAAACACAGAATTTTCTTACTCTTTTATCAGTAAGATTAACTACAGAAAACACACCAAAAGTTACATCTAAATCAGAGTCATCGTCATCCTCATCTACATTCATGCCATCATCATCAGCTTGCTAGAAAAATTCAAGTAAAAAAAAAATTTTTTTTAAGCAAAAACACATCTATTGCATTGTACATTTAAACAATACAAAAAAAAAAAAAAAAAAAAAAGAAGATATAAAATAGCTTTTTTAAATTGTAAGGTAAAGTCAATGTGATTACATATTACTTCCTATTGAATCTTACAAGTATTATCTGGTGCAAAATAAATTTACTCCTTTTTTTTACATTAAAAGGTATAGTCAACACAATATTTATTTCCTTTCCTTATAGACTAAATGATGCATTAACTATGTAACTGAATTAACACATGCATAAAAAGTTAACAACAAGTAGTAAGGTACAATTTCAATGATTACCAATTTTCTATAGTCTTATTCAAGAATCATAAATCAATCAAACTGAATTGAGACAAATTAAAATACAATGGCCATAAACCAATTAATATGATGAAAAACAAAAAATAAGATACAGATACAATAAAAAGATAAGGACTACTTAATATACAAGAATAAAAGCAGTACAAAAGACACAACTATACACACCACAATTGCGACAGAATCGTTGACATACACAAATAATTGTGCACTTATTTTTGTAAACTGTAAAAATACTATTATAGTAAAAAAATACCTTAATAACTCCTGTTATTTTCTTTTGATGAATAAGCAAGTCAGTTAATTCTGATGTGTTGATATGAGCTTTCAGAAATAACTGGAACAAATATATTTTCATATTAAATAGAGAAAAAGTAAACATTGATGTGTTTTTAAATATTAGTGAAAGGGATGACAATCATCTTCTACAGTGGGGGAAAAAACACAGAAAATATTGCCCTGGAAGAAATACAATAAACCCAAGTAGATGAAACTTTCTAACAAAAAAAGATCACACATTAAATTAAAATTTGAAACAGTTCATAATTGTAATCAAGTTTAAATAATAGTTAAAATTCCAAGTCATTAAAGAATTTTTTTTTTTAAATAATTTTTTTACAGAATTGTTTAATGGTTGGAATATTATTTTAAATTATTAAGTTACTTTTCATCTAAATGCTCACAAAGTTCCTACATCAGGACCTGCACCAAAAAGTTGCCAAGCTGGGCAAATTCGTATAATAGCGTGCAAAAAAAAAGATCCTTGAAGTGACCAACTTTAGTGATTCAAAGTCAATCTTTAGGAAAACAACAGACATTTTTGTAAAATTTGTATAAGTACAAAGATTTTTTAGCTGTGGTGTTTGGTGGGAACAGATATCGATGCCAAGGAGAACTGTGACACAAAGTGAAAAACCCCGAAAATTTGTGTGCAAAAAATCTATATCAATTTATGTTCCAAACATGTTTTATATTTAACATAATTTTTTGAACTAGTATTTAGAATTACTACTGAATAAAACACAATACTTTAAACACTTACTACTGAAGAATATCACACCTTTCAAGTAACTAATTCAAGGGAGCCTTTTGGAAGAAGAATCACACGCATGTAAACCTCTCAACAATGGGATTTAGTAGAAGATTCAAAATTTCGCTTTGACATACGTAGAATTCTGTGAAACATTTGCGGAAAAATCACATACTCTGTTTCTAGTTTTAAGGGGGATATTACTGTATCTTGATCTATCACGCCAACTACAACAGCCAAGGTGCCAAATATATTTTAAACTTGCAAATTTAAAAAAAAAAAAAAAATTGAAACCTGTAGATATTTGCCCAGGGGTGGCAACAAGTTATACTTTTCGATTTGGTCCTTTTCTGTGGAGTTTTTTTTTAGTTTCTCACGGGCCACTGCCCGTAAGCTGCCCAGACTTGGCCATTATTCTGCCACAGAGCACAATATGGAAATCTCCTTGTTTTTAGACGCAGGAGAATTATAAGAAAACCCAAAATTCCGAAATACAATCACCTCCACTTAACGGAAACATCTCCCGATTATATCCGTACTAATAAGTTTCTAAGTAGATACTATAGGATAGTAAATTCAAAAATTTTTAACGTAGCATACATACAGTTACCAGGCAGCAGTCAATAAATTAAAATTCATATTATTTAAAACTATCACACAGTATCAAATAATTTATTCAATAAAAGTGTATCAAATAACTGAAATAAGAAAAATCAAACCATGAATAATAAAGATGTAAACCTGTGTCAAGAGATTTTTAATGCCATGGAAATCTGTCACTTCTGGCATTTTTACATCAAAATCAACTTCAATCATTTCCTGCAAACAAAATTTCCTTTATAAGTAAAAATATTGATAAACAGCTTTTAATAGAATTGCATAATCGGGGAACTGTTAATTTTTTAAGGAAATGATGAGTAAAAAATATTAAGCACATATGAATCACAACATTAAATAATGAAACTAACCATTTCCTCACTGCCAGTTCCATACATATCCTCATTTTCATCGGAACTGCTCATATTTTCATCTGGATCATTGTTGGGTCGTTGTTTTTTAGTTGGAGCCATAATTAACGATTAAATTTATAATTTTATCTTTATATTTTTAACACGTGAAACAAAACAGAAGAAAACAATGATTAGTTTGGTACGGTAACTAATTGAAAGTATTGTTTGAGAGAGAATAGTAGCATATAGCTTGCTATGAGAAAAAAAGTATTAAATCTGCGCCTAATAATTTTTAATTTTGCTGTGATATTCTTCTAAATTATTCTACACATTTTATTTTATGATTAATTAGATTAGTAATTTACAAATAATTAAAATCATGCGGAGAAGAGATTTGTTGTTAGGGTCCTTCTCCTCTAAAGCGGTGAATTTCGGTTTGTTTACCATTTCAATAGTCGGTATTTCAATCATTTCTTTGCAGGGAAATTTAAATAATGTAATGTATTGTTAATTATATTTTTTATTTTATCAATAAGTAAAAACTGTTTTCAAAATTTTGTTGTCTCTTTAAATTTAGTCTTGAGTTTCACGTTTTTTAAAATGAAATCTTCACATTTAAAGCAACAATCAAGTGTGCAATTATACTTATTTGCTTAAAATATCAGTATCTTTAAAAATTTATTATATTTCTTTCAACAATACAGCTGTGAAAAAAATCAAATATCTTTGCATAGTGTCTGTAGATGAGACTAAAATAAATTGTAAATTGAAATAAAACGCTTTTTTGGGGGGTCTAGTATGTTTTGTGTTTATGCAAATCTAAAAATTCGAATTTCTAGATTGATTTATTTCTAATCTAAGCTTGACCGATCTCCTTTGAAAACAAATCAAAATTTTGATAAATACAAACACTTTATTTTATTCAGTATTTGAAATAAGAGTGTTTGTTTATGTTTTTCAAGGCAAAATATAAAAGTGTTACATTTATGCCTTTTTTTTAGCATTTGTCATTGAAACACTTGATTATGAATGCATTACTTAGGGCATATTTCCGTATCGTGATCTGTCGCACCAACTATAACCGCTAAGGTGCCAAATAGGGTTTAAACTTGCAGATTTTTAAAAAAATAAACAACATGAAGATATTTGCCCGGGGGTGGCTACGAGTTAAGCCTTTTTGAGTTGGTCTTTTACTCTGATTTTTTTTTAAGTTTCTCGCAGCCACAGCCCAAAAGTTGTTGCTACAGATCATGATACGTAAATCTCTCCATTACTTACAGCTTTCTTAAATACAGAAATGTTGTTAATGATCTTGCGAACAAATTTCTTTTCTTTCAAAGAGACTTTTAAAACTTCGAAAAGTTGAAATTATAATGAAATTTTCCAGAACCAAATATTCTGTAGGGAAACTTACAAAATCTGTTTTCTTTCAAGAATTTTCTACTACATTTAGTGGTGAATCCAGCGGGGGTCATAGAGGTCATGGCCCTGCCCCCCCCTCAAAAAAAAAAAAAAAATAAATAAATAAAAATAATACTTTTTTTAATAGTTTACAAAAGAAATAAAATATTTAAAAAATTATTTTTAAGGGGGCATACATACCTAGATAGGTCGGAAAAATTGATTTTTTTCCCATCTAATTATGTTCTTCACTTTTTCAAGAATCTTAATCCAAAAGATTAGAACGAAATTCCTCATAGTTTCATTGTAAACATTAATAATGTTGAAGCTCCAAGCGCTCTTCAACAGGTTTAACCAAAGATTGTATAAAGGTGAAGATGGGAATCTTGCGAAACTCGACTAAATACTCGACAAACACAAAGAAATAATAACCAGACCCCAGAAGAATATTTTCGGAAGGCAATTTATATTCCTTTATTTTAACAGATTTAAAGGACAGACTTTCCCCAGATGTGATGAAACTTTGTAATCTACGAGTTTTTTTACTTCGTCAAACTGTTTTAGAAGATGATCTTATAGCCGTTCGTGAAACTGCCGAGTTTTTTAAGATTCTCTTAAATGCTTCCATAAAAGTTGTCGAAACAGAATTTCGTCTTTGGGTGGCAAAATGGCAGCGTGAAACAGAAGCAGGACTTTAAGTGCCTAACGATCTTTTCAAGATTATTAATGCCTGTGACATTGATTTGTACCCATCAATCAATATGTTGTTGAGAATTTTAATAATTCTGCCAGTTAGTGCAGTAACAGCAGAACGCTCCTTTTCAACATCTCAAGACTTGGCTTAGAGCAACTCAAAATGGACTCGCCTTATTAAACATTCATCGAGAAATTGATTTTGATGTTGAAAAAATCATTGACAGATTTGCCGAAGTCTCTAAAAAACGCATTACATTTATTATTTAAAGATGTTTAATACTTGAATTATTTATGTACTGTTCTATTGTTCATTATAGAACTTTTTTGTTATTCACTTTTTTTAAAAAAATAATTTATATGTAAGAAAATGATCTATCCATATTTTTTAATTTTTGTAGGGAGGAAAGTTTTGTTTCCCTTTTGGCAGAAAAAACACCTCAAAGGAGTGCTGCTAAATCATCATTTGTGCAAAAATGTATTACTTTTGGAAGTTCAAAAAAAGGTGATATTTTTTTGCTTTCCACAACATTTTTTAATTTTGCTCTGTATATTTTTTAAAATGTTTGAATAATTATCACAATTAAATGGAAAAATTTCATATAATGTTGAGTGTTTAATATAAATACATTTTAATCAATAAATGCCTTATTTAAATTCACCTGCTAATGGAATTGGAATATGTCATCCGTCATTTCCTTATTGGACTTGTCTAATTGACTTTCCAGATAAAATCTGATCGTTGAATTTAATAATGCTCCTTTTTCTTGATGTTATATTTGTCTTAAAGTATATAAGTATCTATTTGCTTTACTGAATTATATTACTTCTTTGACATTTGAATAAATATGTAAAATGTTTCTTTACGTGTTTGACTAATGTTTAAACATTTTAGAGTTTACATTTAACTTTAAAATTTTTATAAAAATATATTTTTTTAAGACTTGCATTTAAAATTTTTATATATATGCATTTTTTTTATTCTTGCTTGCATAGCAATTATTGACATATAGATGCAGGAATACACTTTGCATATTGACTTTCACTATCATTTCATTTCATTAATTAAGATTAAAAATATTGTTATAGAAATTTTATATTGCTATAAAAATTTTATATACTATAATATAAATATTGTGATTAAAACATGATTGCACAATAAATTGACATATTTTTTGTAATTGTTTTAAAGGCTTCATGTTTTACCGTTATTGTTTTTTCGTTTTTAAATTTTTTGTAACAATCTTTTTTTGCTTATTAAAATTTCATTAAAATTTTTTCAAAAAAATTAAAAAATTGTTTTTGTAATAATTTAATGTAGGGGTGCACAATCTGTGGCCAGCGGGCCACATGCGGCCCGTCGACTGTTGATGTGCGGCCCGCGGAAACTTCTGAATGCAATAAAAAAATTTCTTTTAATTTGCTTTTTGTTTACGCATTATTAATTTTGTTTAATTAAAATATTTAATTCAAATTTATATTACTCTGTAAAATGCGTATATTTTTTGTACTGCATTCATTCTGAAAGCTTCTTTTTGGTTAGAATGTATATCCCCCTCCCAATATTTATGTATATACAGTGCCCGCCGCTAATAAAATCACCGGATAATAAAATCAAATCGGCAAGAACCGAATCGTTACAATATTAATACATGTTAAAAACATCCTTTAATAAAATCAATGCCGCTGCTTTTTAAAATCAAAATTTTGACTACATAATAAATCAAAGGTGCACTATTTCAGCTTTTTTTGTTCTTATTTGTAAAATTTTATTTTTTCGAAGTTTAAAGATTTTTTTAGAAGAAGCAACAGTTTCTCACAAACCTGTGAAACAGGTGTGGTTAGCACTTTCCTGCTATATACATAGTGTAAGAGTTAAGGAAAAATGTGGGTGGTAAGCGGCGAGTTCATAGAAATCAATTTATCAATGTTAATTCCTTGACTTGAATGAAGTTTGGAGAAACCTATCTCACTCAACAGGGGGTCGAATTCTTATCTTACTTTTTATTGAATGAACCATAGAAGGGAGAGAAGTTTCTTTTGTAATCTATATTAACAGAGAACCTGAATAGATTTCCAAAAACTGTCTGTGCACAAGCTTCCTAAATGTAGTCAACGTGAAGCATCAATTGAGATGGGGCTCATAACTGTTTCAAAGAAATGATCAGCAATGAAGAAAATGAAATGGACGAGAATTTTTCACGTTACGTAGCTATTGACGATTACCTGCAAACATCAGGAGAAAAATCTGATTCTAAAATTGTTACAGACATCAAAAATTGCAAAGTTATTTCCCATCAAGAAATGGAGGAATCAGACTCAGAAGATGAAATAAAAATAAACTCATCAGTACCATCTTCAATGGAAGTCAGAAAAGCACTTAATGTATTGCGGCAAGCTTTAGAACAAAGAGGAGGAATATCGAAAACTATAAAAACTTCTATAAACTCTCAAATGATGTTGAAAAGTTAATTATAAATACTGCAACTAAAGCAACCATTAATCGGTTTTTTGCAAAACTTTTGTAAATTTAATCTTATGTAGGGTTTTACTTTATTAAAATAATTAAATTAGTTAAATTAGTTAAAATAAAGCATTAATGTGGTCATTATTTCAGCTTTTAAAGTGTGTGCATTTTTGATATATTGTAAAATGTGTTTTTTTTTTTGTTGTCAAATGTTGAATCACCTCTTAATAAAATCAGCCGCTTAATAAAATCAAAAGAGCATAAAACGAAAGTGATTTTAATAAACAGCGGGCACTGTATGTATACATTTATACCTTTGATAAATTAATTACTATGAAAAGAGGAACAAGTTTTTTTAAAAAAACGTATCAATTTCTTTAGTTTTAAATAAATTCAAAAAATTAAAAATATTTAATTTTCTGCAGATTTATAACATATTTGCAGAAACTGATAAAAATTGTTTACTGATAAAAATATTTAGTGCTTAGAACACTAATGTTTTTATAAAAATTATCATATTTGCTACTAACATGATTACGTATGCGCACGACTCTTCGTTAATCGGCCCTTAGTTTTATTTCTTTTTCATCTGTAAAGGATACTAAACACTTATGCCCGAAAAAAAATTTATGCAACCAAATTTTTTAATTGGAAATTAGAAGTATTTGTTTAAGAATTGTATTCAGTAAACATTACAATAATTACAATGACAGAAAAATATTATTATGTTCTTAAAAGAGTTTGAATACTTTGAAGTTTCATAAAAAAAGTAATAATATGTAAAAGTATTCCCAAAAGTATGAAATAGGTAAGAAGTATCTTTAAAAAATGTAGTATTGCACCTTGCTTAAGTGGATAAGCCAGTTCTAAATGACAAATATTACGAAATCACAATTCAAGAAATCTCTTTAATTAAAGTTAAAGAATTAAAACAAAAGTTTTATTTTTTTACTTTTAATTGCATATTACTAAATTTATTTTAAAATTTAAATTTGTTTTCAATTGATTTTTTTTATTAGGATTATCTTTTGATGAAACTGGACTTAGTGGCACTTTACCTTCTTCAAGTTAGTATATCATTTATCTTTATTAAGTTCTTCATGAACATTGTGTTGTATTCAATTGATAAGTTTTGGCTTGTGAAAACTTTTTTTATTTTTCATTTAATTAATTTTTAAGTATTGATATTTTTTTTCAACTGAAAAATAAAATTAAAAAATAGCTAAATATGGTTTGTTAAATATTGTTCAAATGCAAAAATATAGCTCAATGCAAAATATTGTTAGATTTCTAAAATTATTATCACCAGTTATAAAATGTGCTTTTAAAAATAAACATAGCAAGATTTAAAAATTTTTTAAACACGGATTCATTTATCTAATACAAATAATTATTACAAAAATATGGTATTATATGGTTATATAATAAACATCACATAAAATATTGTGATCATCCTGACCACGGCTCTGAAAATTACAATCACCATAGTACTGAAAATACAGTAACTGGCTTCTTATATTGAGTTATTTTAACAATTTCTTTTAGTCCAAAAAATCTGAATATTTTCGTTAAAAAAAAAACTATGTCATTGTTTACTTTGGGTTCTATCTTATGATCTGTTTGTTTTGATTTATAGCACTCATGAGAAATGTTTCAGTACAGAAAAACAATGTTGCAAAAGACTAAAAAACAAAATAAAAGTGTTCAACAATCGTGTATTGAACTTGTGCAGTAGTTAAGCTTATGAAAGAGAATTAGCTAAGTAAAATATAAAGAATGTAGTAATTTTTTGATTATAGTAGATTTCTTGGTAAAAATTTCAAAGCAATTTTCTCACCCTACTCTTGTTAATAATGTTTAAAAAGGACTAAAGAGTGATTATGCACATGAAAAGTGTAAGTGCAGGACTGTATATATGTAAAAATCTTTGTAGTGCAATGAAATAAAATGTGTGTTAAAAATGGTTGACTCAGTATTACAGTATAGGAAAGTATTATTTCTATAGCTTAATATAACAAACTATTTATAGACATAAAAAAAAACTGGCAAAATATTATAATCTTGATTCATTTTTATTTTCAGATAACTTTGAAATAAAACTAATTACTGTTTTGTAATTTCATAAAGCAAAAGAAAAAAAATGCTACTTTTCGTTCTATATAATCTTTAAAATGTTGAATTTTCGTAGAAGCTGTATGGAAGCCAATATTTTGTGTAATAAGTTTAATGATCTAAGATCAATTTTAAATGGATGAAGTTGCATTAAATTGTCAAAAATTTCTTTTAGGATGTTATGAAAAATCAGCTTTTGTATCAAAAAGTATTTTGGAACTGTTTGTATAACTATTTTGTATTGTTAAATAATTTTTGAATGCAGTATGAATAATATTTTTTAGGAAATATATATTTAACAAATATACATGTTGTATTTTTCCAATTTGCATACCATATTAATGACCAGTTAATTCATTTTCACATTTCAGGAGAACAATCACTATCTGTTTTCAGTCAAGGAAATGAATACAACATGAGTGGAATTTTTGAAGTATGTTATTTTCTTTCTTTCTTATCTCAATCCTAAAATTAGCCTCATCTATATTCTTTACTGTAATCATCTACACATTTAAATTGTGTGTACTGATATTATCTATTGTATACTGAGATAATGTTGTAAATGTATTTAGCATGGTAGTGGGTAACCCAGACAAGTGATGGTAGAAAAATAATTAAAAATTATAGAAAGTTTTGAAGCTTGAAAATTTCCTTAATTTTCATTTTTTAAAAAAGAAATTTAAACTAAAATTAAAGTCATTACATCATAAATGATATAAATACCAAGCTTTTAAACATTTCAGACTTTCAAGTGTAAAAAGTCTTTTATTCCTTCCCATTTTTCAGAAGTCTTTAAAGTCTTCAGTTATTCCAAAAATTATTATCAGAAATGTCATTTGAAATGCTTTCTTGCATTTGTGTCCTGAGTAAATCAGTTTTTATTATAGAAATTCAAGTAATTAGTTAAGAATTTTTGTAAAAAAATATAAATCATATTGGAATAGTGATTTTAATGTATAGTAAAGTTAAAATATTATAATTTTTTGCTGGATAGTGATAATAAATTTTTAGGCTACTGAATCCATGAATGTCTGGCTACTGAATCCATAATGATTATAAAGTATTATGCTTATAATAAGTTTTTAAAGAATTAGTTATATTTTTGTAACTTTGCATTATAAGAGTTGTCTTGTTACAATAATTTGTACATCGCAATTTTTTTCACTTTAAGTGACGATAACTTCTGTTATAAACTGAACTCATAGACTCAGGATGCTAACTTATGTTCTGTAGTTTGAACAAGCAGATTGCTAATGCCTCATCAATGTTTTAACTGTGGCAGGTGAAAACTTATGAGAAATAAAAAATGTTTTCTTCAGGAACTTTTTCACAAACTGTAAAAACCCTATTCATATGCTATTGAATGCATAAGTGTTTGAAATTTCCAATGAGCAATTTTTCAAATTTACACGATTTAGCTATCAGAAATTGTTGTAGGTTCAGATCAACATATGTTTGTGAGCAAATGTTTTTTAGTAAGAATGTAATAAAATCTAAATATCATTCACAGAGATAAGTTTTCTATGCTTTTTGGCGGAATTCCTCCCCCTCCCTTCAATTTAACTATAAAAAATGCTCTGCTTTTTGCAAAATTTTTTTCTTACTTATGTTTCCGTGGTTTATTTCATTCTTGCTATTTAAATCACACACCGTGATTTCTATTCTAACATTTTAAAACTACAGAACATGCTCTGTATTCACATGATTTAAAATTTTGCTTCAGGTGTTCAAGCAATTTGAAAATAGCATGTATAGATTCGTAGTCATATGTTTAAATATCACATCATGATTCATATTCACATAATTTAAAAATCACATATAGAGATTCGTATTCACTCAATTGAAAAAAAAAAGCTTATAATTTAAATGTTGATAATATTCTGTGAAACCTACATAAATTTTTTCTTACTTGAATGTTAGGCATATTTTCAATGAAAGTTTTTGGATTTCCATTTTCAGCTGTTTTAGATTTTTTTTTTTTAGCAAACTCACCTCTGCATTCAAACTTGACAGATATGCCCATAAAACACATAATTTTGTTAGAACTAATCCTAATATAAATTTACTTGGGGAAAAACAAAGTCAACTAATTATTGCCGGTTTGTAATTATTTTGAATTCATTGTTTCAAATTATTCATTTTCATTTTATACCTGCATGACTTAATTAACCAAACTGTTTAAAATTTTTAATAACAATAAAATCCAAATGTTTACCTTTATTTTATTTATTATATATTATTTTTACACGCGCACTACATGAAAAAAAGTGATATTTGCATCAAAATACTATAATCAGCTTAAAGATAACAGTCACTCACCTTTTTATCATTTTTAGTATGTCTGAAGAGTTGAAAGTGGCACTTATAAATTTTTCATTCAGTTAGTGGTACTTACCCCCAAAAAAGATGGATATTCTGTTCTAACAGGAAGTGTAGATTACTTCGTTTTAAAAAGTTATCTTATAGTTCTCTGTTATCAAAGCTATTTGAACATCTATAACCTGGTAAAATAACCTGGTTAACACTTATTAAATTACAATACTAAACTACTCAGAAGTGCAATGAAATTATGATTTTGGCTCAAACTGTATTTATATAATGTGTTTTATTATTTTTTTTTTTAGTTGGATAATAATCGTGAAAGTTCATCAGTTTTTAAAGTAAGCATATTTTTATAAATTTCGTCTGCTTTATCTTTTTTTAAATTCTTCTATGAAGTTCAAAATTTTTGTTTTTATTAGTTTGGTGTTATTTCTTAGTTTTCATGACGTATTTGCTAGGCTTTGGTCTACCAACCAACTCTTGTTTCATATTTATGATAGTATTTCATCTTTATAAGTATCAGTTGGATTTTATATCTTAAAGCATTTAAATTCTTAAACTTATTATGAAAATAAAGACAAATATGTTTATTAAAGTTAATTATTAATTAATTTAAACTGTGTAAAGGAAAAAATATACATATAAAGTGTATTAAAATATATAATGTCTAGTTAAAAATGTTTAATGTATAGTTGCCATTGTTATGATTTTATTTATATGTAATTTGTATTCCAAAAAAAAAAAAAAAATGAAATAAATTATTAACCAGGTTATTTTACTTGAAAGATGTTCAAGTAACTTTTATAACAGAAGGCTGTAAAATAACTTTTAAAAAGAAGTTTACTTCTTTTAAAAAAAGTTATTTTATAGCTATCTGTTATCAAAGTTATTTGAACAACTATCAAGTAAAATAATCTGGTTAACGCTTATGAAATTTCAATACTGAACTATTCTGAAGCGTTATGAAATCATGATTTTGACTCATAAATGCATTTATGTAATTTGTTTCATTATTCTTTTTAGATGGATAGTAATCGAGAAAATTCATCAGTTTTTAAAGTAAGAATATTTTTTTTTTTGAAAAAAAAATTAGTCTGCTAGTCTTTTACAACAGTCTCAAGGTTTTGGTCTACCAACCATATATTGTTTCATATTTATGATAGCATTTAAACTTTATAAGTATCAGTTGCATTTTATGTCTTAAAGTATTTAAATTCTTAAACTTATTGTAAAAATAAAGACAAATATGTTTACTAAAGTTTATAATTAATTAATGTAAACCTGTGTAAAGGTAAAAAGATACATATAAAATGCATTAAAATATATTGTGTCTAGTTAAAAATGTGTAATGTATAGTTGACATTGATTTCATGTGAATGTAATTTATATTTCAATAATTTCTGCTCCAGTGATTTTTCTGTTAAAGTCGTCATCATATTATGGCTTTACAAGATTGCACCTCTTATACGAAATATCTGCATTCCATTTGATTTAGTATTGTGACTACAAATTAATTACTTCATTAATGAAAAATAATTTACTAATATGCTAAAATAATGAATAGTATTTGCACACAAAATGAATAATAACTGATGGGAAAAAAATGGATATTCATATATTTATATACATAAAAAAAAAATGGGACTTATGAAAAACTTGAATATTGTTTTAAGGCTGTCAATTAAAAGATAATCTTGTTTGTTTCCCTTTTCTATTCTTTTATGTCTTAGCCTCAGACACAGTTTATAGCACTTTTTTGTACCTGCAGTTTGCTAAGATTGGACCTTGTATCATAATCAGCATTGAATTAATAATCTCAAATATATTTAAAATATTTCTATTAATCTGTATTTGAACTTTATTCTTTACCAGGATGATTTTATGACTACAAAGCTGGAAATTGACAACACAGTTCTCATTGATGTTGATCCAGGAACTTATTGTAAGTCCTATATGAACAGACCAATACTAATTTATCAATGATAAATGCCTTATACTATTTGATTTTCTTTTCAGCTCAAAAATTGTTTTTCCTTCTTCATATTAGATTTTTTTATCAAATTTATTCATTTTCCTTTTAATATTGATATTAAGTTTAATTCATTGTGTGATAAATTGCTTTTTTAAAAATCATTTTATACAAACTTTTTCAGTTACTGACTCACTTGGTGAAGAATTTTTGGAATTTTTCCTAAGCTATGCAGGAGAGCATGAAATATTTAGCTTATTGTTAAATTATGAAAATGTAAGTTTTTTAAAAAAATCTATGTATTTAAATATATATATATAATTTTTTTCAAAATACATATTTTAAAATCGTAAAATTGCTTGTTATATCTTATGTTACACACTGTTTGAACTTCTCTGTTGTAATTATTTAATGTTCATTAGATTAATTTAAATATGATATTTAAATACTTTAGTTGAAAACAAATATATGTGATCATCTTACTCATACTTATTATTTTAATTGAAGTGTATGTCAGAAAGAGAAATTTACTCTCGGTTTATAAATATACATTTCTATCCATAAATTTATAAATTGAATTTAAAAAATAAAAATAATTGTAGATATGTGATTTATAATAGAGTATATAAAAATTCAAAATGAAACAAGGAATTAGAGAATACCTATTGATATTTATGGCTACAGATTAATGCTGAAAAAGTAAAATAATACACACTGTATTTAAAAGTAGATTTTAAATTAAACAAGTTTGTTTTAATATACCATATAAATTGAAATAATTTTATTAGAAGAAATGTTTCTTGAACTAATACTTTTCAAACATCTAACAGTATTTAGAAATTTATATTTAACATAATAGTTTTTAACTAGCTGTTATTGTGAAGAGCTTATGTTCGATCTTCAGCTTTTCCAGCTTCAAATTTTTGAGTATCAGCTTGTCTGGGAAGTAAAGGCAGTTTGTGCACAATGCTGACCTCATTGCTGCACATTTATGACACTGGTCACAAAGTTGAGGAAACTCAACATGCTGTTATGGGAATGCTTTACTTGTAATTTAATAATTTTTGGTTTTATCTAGTGATTTTGATATTTATTTTTTTATTGTCACACTATGTTTGATTTTTTTAAGTAATATATGTGCCCAATAATGTAAATTATTCTATTAAAATATGCAAAATAATATTTAGTTGACCATGTATTTTAATAATTTGTTTTATTATATCATTTTACTATATCATTTTACTATATCATTTTAAATATATATGTATATTTCATTATTTTTTTCATTTCATTTAGCTTTGCTGTAAAGGAATTGAAACATTAGCTAAAATTTATTCTAAGAATGCTATGACAGAAAGGTATGACAAAATCTTTAATATTTTTTCATTTATATTCTCTACCTACATTTAAGATCCTTTTGTTTAATTTAGATATTTTAAAGTTTTAGAATGAAAGCTTAAAACAGAAAGAGGGACAAATTGTGTCTTATTAAAATCTAAATATAAAAGTTGGTCTATTAAATGTTAGCTCAAAAAATTTTGTATAAAAGTTGCAAGCATTTTGTATATTTTGATTAAAGTTATATGTAAAAATGTTCAATGTTTTATAATACAACAGTTGGGCTATTATATGTAGCTTTAAATGTGTGCAAAAAAAAAAAAAAAAATCTAAGCTTTCCGAACTTGAATATTTAGATTAAAATTATATTTAAAAGGGTTCTTTGTTTCATAAAGAATAGTGAAAAAGTGCTAAAGAAGAATTCAAACTTTAATTATAATTTTAAAAGATTTAGGGAAAAGCATTAAAGATTATTATTTATTGTCTTTATCGCGGCTTTTTAAATTTATACTGACCTTATGTGCTTTCCTGTTATTATTTTTTTAATTGTTAAATATTAAAAAAATAATTATTTTTAATCAAACTACTTATTTCCCAATTCAGTTAAATCTTAAACTATTAATTTTAAGCAAAATAATAATTAAATTCCTAAAAATTTACTTCTTTTATAGGCTAGTTTTTAGGATTTTATTAGAACCTTCTCAGTTGTAGTATGCAAACTGTCATTGCCTTTTAGCTTCTTAGTTTGATGCATTGAGATTTAAAGTTGAAATATTTTAATTGTTTACATTTATAGGCTTCCTAATGCGTTAAGAACTTTGAATGTTCTGCAATTGGAGCGTAATACCTGGCGACTTATGAGAATTTTATTTCAAGATCGCTTGGAGGGAGAAACAGTTGATGAAGGAGATTCGCTTCTATCGACATTGGTATCATTATTATTTTTTTAAAATTTATAATATTTCATTATTTTGCTGAATAGTACTAAAGTTCTTGTTTTATATCTTGATAGTACGAGTTATTTTAAAATAATATATGCGTATATGTGCCCTATAAGCTATTGTAAAATAATTCCATTGTCCCGACTGTATTAATCTATTGTTTACTTATGTTAATGTCATACAATTACTTGTAATACACTACATTCTTTGCATACAGTTTTTAATTTGATTTAGAAATTTTATTTTTATGATATCTTTTAGTATGTACAGTGCATTAGTGTTGCCCAGACGACAATTAGTGCATCATTTTGCTATTCTGTTTACATAAATGATATTATGATTTATATCGTATTCACCATCCATAATTAATTTTTAAATTTGACCTTGAATTAAATCCCTTTAATTTAGCTTTAATATAAAGCTTTTTCTAGTCTAAAGAAATTTTCTAGTCAACAAATTGGTCAATAATTAAAAGTAAATATCAATTTATTATTTTTTGAAAAGTGTTTTTTTTTATTTATTTTAATAACAGGGTGCATAGCGTTTTGAAAAAGTGCTTAAAGGTGCTTATTTTCGATTATCGATTTTTAAATGCCTTTAAAGGTGCTTTTTTCATTGGATGTTTTTAAAAAGTGCTTAATTATTAAAAGTGCGTATTATGCAGAAAGACTCTGTTTATATTGTTCTGTTCAATGTTTTCACAATTAATTCAACCCCAATCTATTTCGGCTTACTATCGGTTCTTAGCATATGAAAACGCCTTACGTTTTATGATTCAAAATTTCATGATTTTTGACAATTGTCAAAAACTATGCCTGCAGAACTAAATTTTTTTTTTTTTTTACATGACCGTTAAATCTGGATAAAACCATCAATTTTCAAGAACTTGCCAACCCTGCCTAATTATATATATATTTTTTAAAGTGCTGAAAAATATTTTTGAGTGCTTGAAAAGTGCTTAAAAGGTGCTTATTTTTTGTTCAAAAATTTGGCTACGCACCCTGAATAAACTTTCTCCTTTTTAAAAAATAAATTTATTGATCTATGTTTCTTACTTGACCAACAAGAAAAAATTTTGTACTTCACTTTTTTTTACTTGATGAAAGAGTGACTGAAATTTAACTTTGTATTGAGTTTGGCTGTATGTTGGCAAAACTGTTTTCTTTACATTACAAAGAATCATGAGAAAAAAATTATATGAAACACTTATGAACACTTCTTAGCAGGGATAGTATAAATTTCTATTGTATATTTATAGAATAGTTAAAATTACTTATTAATTCGTTATTTTATGAAAAGTGTCATTTTTAAAATAAATTTTTTTTATATTAAGAATGAAATTTGTTTGTTTTTTACTTTGATCTGTGGACTGAAATTCAATTTTGCATTTTGTTTGGCTTTATATTAAGAAAACTGTTTTCTTTACAATACAAAGAACTTTAAAATAAAATTATAAGAAGCACTTCTGAACACTTCTTAGCAGTGATGATATAAATTGCCATTGCATTTTTAAAGAATAATTAAACGTGCTTATTAATGTATTATTTTATAAAAAGTGCCATTTTTAAATTAAGAATGAAATTTGCTTGTTTTTTACCTTTATCTGTGAACTGAAATTCAACTTTGCATTTTGTTTGGCTTTATATTAACAAAACTGTTTTTTTTTTATATTAATAAGAATTTTAAGATAAAAATTAGGAGTAGCATTTATTAACATCTGTTAGCAGAGTAGATATAAATTGCGATTATATATTTATAAATTAAATTGCTATTTTTTTTCAATAAATTCTGTTTTGGTTAAGAAATATATTTGCTTGAATTTTTCTTTGAACTCTGAACAAAAATTCAACTTTGCATTTTGTTTGGCTGTAATTGGTAAAACAGTTTGGTTTATATTAAAATGGGTCTTAAATAAAATGATAGGTACCTGTTAACATCTCTTAGCAGAGTTGTTGTAAATTAGTATTATTTGCATTTTTATCTGTAAGTAAATATTGTTTGCATTTTTGTGTATTGTTTATTTTAATTTCCTTAAAAAATATGTATTATATTTTTCAGGGAAAAGTTTCTGACAAACAAATTGTGGATAATTTATATCAGAGGTCAGCATATATTCGCCAAAATCAGGTTAAGAATATTTTATTTAATGATTTTAATGAAATACATTTCTGTATACATATCTGATATAGTGTTTTATTAAATATAATATTGATATTTGAAATAACATTGTTATTAAATTGTTATGAACTAAGAATAAATAGTATGAGACCTGGTATTATGCTAGACAAAACACTTATGTTATATGCTGCTTATATTATTTTTATTTTTGATAAGATATTCTTAACTTTTGTTTGAGTTGCAATTGTTATCTAAATTTTAAAAACTTTAAAATGTTTTTGTGATTTTAAAATTATGTTATTTCCCTCTTAAAAATGCCTTACAATAAACATGTCTGCCAACTTGTACGGTTTCGCAGTACAGTGTAAAATATTTTATCCGATGATACGGCTTTACAGGCGCATAAAAGAGTTAAAATCATACGATTGCTTATTTGTTTACAGTTCTTAAGTTTTTTTGAGAATAAAAAATAACAACATGCTTATTTAAATCTTGAATTCAATAGTTTACAAAATTTTAAATACCAATTATAAAACTCTTCACTATAAAAATGAGTCCGAGGCAAGTTGCAATCAAGTTGATTTTGGAGGTCAATCATGTGAAGCATAAACAATCAGTAACCAATGAGAGTGAATATGCACCACAGCGACATGAGCCAGTAGTACCTCATATATTTATGGGATCATGTGACCGTGACTGGTAATATCGATGGATAAGCAATGCTAACTCATCTTACGCCAAGGTTAAGTAAAACTAGATTAAGTAAAACTAAATGCCAATAATTGTCTGATCTCAACTTATAATTTTTTTATTCTCAATATTTATTATTACTTATATGCGGAGGAGCAGAAAATGGCTGATCACATGAACAAGGTTTTAAGGGAAATTCGGAGAGCCACGAGGAAATGTTAGGTCTAAAAAAATTCCTGCAAAAATTTTTCCTAGTTAAAAAATATATTTTAATTTGTGTATTTATTAGTTTGAATTCTTTAAGTGTATAAGAGGGACATTAAGATCATTTTTATATATTATTACTATTTCAATTTCTATAGTGCTTAACACATATGCTCGTTTATTAAGAATTATGTAAAATCAAATTAATTTTTCTCTGATATAAATTATACTTATCATAAATATTTTGAAAAAGTTATTGTACTAAAATTTTGATCCGGTAGAAAAAAAATAACAACTTTGTTTCTAGATGCTTTTCGGCAGCGATGATGTTATTTGTGTTTACAATTTGGTGCGCATGGATTGCAGCATGATATCGTTTTAAAATTTGTAATAATGCCCTCTAAATTTTACAATCAGGCATTTTTAGAATCTTATTATAAAAGCTTTACTTGCATAATTAAGTCCAAAAAATTGCAGCACTATGTGTTTTGTAATATTTGCGGACTAGATTTTAAAATAGCACATGGTAGTAGAAGTGATATAAATGATCGTAAACGCACAAAGAGACTTAAGGGTTTAGAGGAATGTGTAAATAAAAATAAAAACGTCAAGTATTTTGCTTCTGGAAGAGTTGACGATGTAATACGGACCAAAGAGTACCTTGCGTTGTTCGTTGGAGAGCACAATCTAGCTTTTAGTTTTGCAGATCATGCGGGCCCTTTATTTAGGAAAATGCTCCCTAAAAGTGATGTTGCAAAGAAATATGGTGCAGGACGAATAAAAACTGCTGCTATTGTGTCAAAAATAGCAGATGTTAAAAATGCTTCCATTGTTTAATCTCTTCAGAAACAAATGTATGCTGTAGCTACTGAAGGCAGCACTGCTACAGATGCGCAACATTATCGTATAGTTGTGTCTTGCTTCGACACAAAAGCTACCGCAGTCGAGGTATCGCTGACCACAATTTAGATACACAATCTACGTATTAATGATGTAATATTGTATTATAAAATAATTAGTCAAGAATTAAAAAAGAGTTTTTTAATATTGCTTTCAAAATGAAATTTTTAAAATATATATATATATATATACAAAATTTACTAGTGTATTTTCAGAGGTTTTATAAATTTAGTAACAGATAGTTCTTAATTTTGTTTAAAAATGCCCTCTAATAACACTTTCTGTATGACACTATGTCTAGTAAAACACTTGCCCAGAATTCTAAGGCCATGCAGATTACAATGTTGGCAGGTATGGGTTAATATTTAGTTAATTAAAGGAAACTAATCCATTTGATTTTAGCCTAAGCATGTCTTAACATATGCAAGCGATAAAATGAACAAAAGGAGCACTTTTAGGCCCATGAGTAATCAACAGAGGGTGTATTTATAGTAAAACTTATTAAAAAAATTCCTCTTTAAAAATTGTTTCCATTTAAGTAGTTCTAGTATAGTAGTTTATATTCTGGTTACTGTTTTATGACTTATTTTAACAATACTAAGATAACCTTTTTTAAGAAATGGTGTTTTTTATTTATCCTGTGCTGAAGAGTTTCTTAGACTATCAACTAAAATCATCTGAAAAAAAGTAAACTTTTATAATTTTTACAAATGAGACTTATTGCGAAAATAACCTTTGCATTCATAAAAAAACTCTTGGCAGTCTTGAATTGTTCTTAAAAGAGGGATTTTTTACTATTAATTTTAATTTTGATAAATTATTTTTTGTATGTAGTTTTTTTAATAATATTTAAGTCTGTTAATATCAAAGTTAAATTTCAATTAGTATTACAGTGTATGACTGTATAACATAAAAAAGAAGTTCTGCAAACCTTTCTTATAATATACATTTATGATTTTTTATAAAAATAACTTTTGTTTACATGTTTAGAAAGCTTTACCTTTTAAGAAATTTTTCTTTCACCGCCACGAAAAGCTTCTTGAACAGATTTTATTGTACTTCAAAATATCATCAGAAAATTAAATTTACTCTTTAGTGGAAATGATTTTGTTGTTTTATTTATAACAAAGATACAGTTATGTTTTTAAGTACTATATTTAAGTATTTTATTTTTTATAGCTTATTGTTGATTGGCTTGAAAAGAATGCAGATGAAGATTATCAGCACAATCAATTTGATAAGTTTGAATATTTTACTGATGAATGTTTTGCATTGTAAGTGATATTTATGATATTTATAAGTTATGATTTTTTATGTGCATACATTAATGTCACTTTATTTTCATTATTATAGAGAACATACTATGAATGAATTGATTACTTCAAGTATCAATACGGGAAAATTTAGCTTCGAAATGGATCCTGATGCTCGTTACCGCCATGATCATAATATTTTACATGAAACTGATAAGGTAATGATAAGTTCTGCATGTGTGACAGTTTTAATAGTAATATATTTCTTTATTAATAATTAGAAAATTTAAAAATTAAAAGCTTTGTCTGTACACATTGTTTCCATCCTAAACATTGCATTTATAGACAAGGCATAGATATCTAGCACAGTATTTGCAAATTGTAATGTAGTTTATGAAGCTGATTTCAAATCTGGAAATGTTTTTGCTCTATCATGTCCGATAATTGAATTGGAATAGGGAACTTTCATGCACTGGGCACAAGGACTACATATTTTTGTTACAGATCCTTGAAATAGATTTAAGCAAAATTTAAATTTAGAAAAGTTCTACTGGTTTGCAATGATTGAGTATGAAATGAGGGATAGTAAATTGTAATAGTGTAGTTAAATCCTAAAAAATTAAAATTTGTTAAATTTATATTAGAATGAGCCTTTTAAGATTCGATGGTAATGCTGATTTAAATATTAACATACTTACTATATATTGGGAAAAATATGATTTGTGTTATTAATGTTTGCAATCTGGGATATGATTCAAGTTTTTCTACTAAGATTTCAACTTTCATGTCAGATAATAAGAAACTCATATTTATATTTAAAATTTGAATTTATTTTCTCTGTTATTTTTATTAAACATTGTATAAAAAATTTTGTTTACTTGTCTTCAGATTTTGTTAATCTTTGGCATTATTTTATTTTAAAGGAAAATGAAGATCGTCTGTTTAAATTTATGTTCATGTGTGTTCGAGCTGGAAAACTAGATGCTGTAAGCATTTGAATTTAACTATTATTTTGAAGAATTGATTATGTATGTTACGTTCTTTAAAATTTTCTCTGATATAGTTTTATGTAGTATAGGTTTTGAAGGCAAAGTTTGTTTTCAAGAAATGATATGGACACTTCAATTACCTTACCACAAATATTCATTTTTCTTCAGCTTTCATTGTAAGGTACAGCTTGCCTGATTGAAACTTTTATTGAGACTTGCCTTCTGACTGATTCAGATACTAAAATGGATATATCATAAAATTTATCATTACGTCAGAACATTTACATTCATGCATGGTTTTTATTTTTTGAAACTCAGTGAAACTGTTTGCAAAGAAAATATGCATTGGTCATCAATGCAACTATGCCTTAAACTAGTTAACTTAAACAAATTTATCTAATATGATTTGATAAATCTTACTTTTGTAAAACATTTATTAGTGACAGTACAGTAGAGAACCATTTATCCGGTATTCAGATAACCGGGAAAAATTTTGATCGGTTTTCCTGCCATTTTAAACTAGAACTATTATGAAAGAAAGCGGAAATGAACTCATCCTTGAAGTTGAGTAGAGGAAAATGTAAGGAAGGGAGAATTTTTCCCCCCGTTTACCCAGAGAAACGTCATATCCTCCGTGACCTTGAAGGCAGGGATAGGAGGAATGCTTTATTTTCTCCTTTAGGCCGTCAATCAAGCTCAAGGGTGTGGCATGCTGATTTCGTTTTCTGTTTAATTTACGAGGGGGATGGGGAAAATGCATTGCATGCATATCAGTGAACAGAAGATGAAAGAGAAAAATATATTTATCTATTTGACATCGACTAATAAAAATAAAATCTTTTTCTTCTGAATAAATTCAAGTGCGGTATCATTTGCAAGTTTTTATTGATGTGGAATCACATCTGCTGTAATTAAATATCGTGTTTTTCTCAACAAAAAAAAATAAATAAGAGGAGAATTGTTTTTAATTTTATGAAGCAGATTGCAGTTTTGTTTTTCTGATTCCACTACGCTTGATTTTTTTTTCTTTTCACGATAAATTTCGCACTCAATAAATTAATTCTCTTTATTCATAAATTTTATCATTAGGTTTTTTTTTAAAATTCCGTTGATCTTGCCTTGTTCCGGGTTTCAATATTTATGCTAGTGCCTTCTTTAACTATCGTTTCGGTTCGATAATTTTCAAGTGTTTTTATTTAGATTTATAAGTTTTCCTTTTATTTCATCGTTTCCCCCGTATAATTAGGTATGAAATCTATTGCATTATTTGATCATTGGTTTTGTTTATATTAGTTAATTTAGGAATTATAATTATTTTTAAAAAATAAATACGAAAATTTTGTATTTTTTAATCTTGTTTTTCTTGTCTAAACTTGCAAATTTTTTTATTCTTTTAAATGTTATTTTTCTACCATTTTTTTTCTTTTTAAAGTTAGGAGTACCTTTCTTTTTTCTCTTACTTTAAGCATTACACTTTTTCCTTGTAATTCGGGTTGATAAAACATCGATTAACGACATTTTTTGGTTGATCCAGAAAACCGGGAAATTCAGACATCCGGGATAGCGATGGTCCCGAGCATCCCGGATAATTGGTTCTCTACTGTACTTTTTTCCAGGAACGTCTTATTTATTTAGAAATTTTAACTCCTGTATATTGACTTTCACAATATAGTTTTGCAACTGTAAATTTATATTACGGAACATTCTTTTGCTTTAGATTGAAGCTCTGTAAACAGGACATCCTTACATCCATCTGTACATTTACGTTGAGAATTTTCTCAACTACAGTTTTGGTGCTATGTAATAGACAGTCACCTTTACATTTGTTTTCTTCCTGCTTTGAGAACTTTACTAACTGTTTACCTTTTAGTTAATGATATAAACGTTTCATCTTTACGTCTGACACCATTTATATTTCATGTTCATATTATGTTCCAAATTTAATTGTAGGGCATGTAACAACTGTAATTTATATTGTGCTATATTCTTCTGTCATAACTTGAAGCTCTGTATATAGCACATCTGTACATTTACACCTGCACATTTATATCAATGCAACCCAGGGTCACTCTCGGGGTTGTTTTATTTGAAGGTGTCCTTTGCTCATCACAATCTATTCGTTTTCTTGTACTGATAAGGCACAAGTGTGCATTTCTCGAATACCCCTATAGGTGCTGGGTTAAGTTAAAGTTAAAATACATAGTTTACTCTTTTTCATTTCTATGAGGAATAGTGTTTCAATGAACTAAAAACTTAACTTATTGTAGGCCCAAAACCTGGCTGAAAAATTCGGGCAACCTTGGGCAGCTGCAGTCCTGGAAGGTTGGAGGTTGCATCACGATCCTAATTTTGATACAGACGTAATGGATGGACAAGAACTGTTACCAGTTGAGGGAAATAAATACCGAGATTTGTGGAAAGGCGCATGCTGGGTTGCAAGTGAGCAGGTAATGTCCTTTTTTTAAGCTTAGTTTTATCTTTATTGGGTCGTGAGTTATTGATATATAATCTTGAAGTGTATGTCTGATTTGTACAAAGAATTTAATTTAGAAAAAGTTTGTGAAATACTAAAAAATTTTGACAAAATCAATACGAGTTTGAAATTTTCATGTTTTCTTTTAAAAGAATATTTATGCAATAGATTTATATTAAAAATTCTATTAAAAAAATTTGATATATGTTACATTTTTTAAAACACTAAAATGAAAATTTTTATTTTTTATGTCAGGTGATCTTTAAACATGATTCTAATTATGTTAATATTGTTGCAGAAAAAGTTATTTACATTTGTTGTTTTGAAAATATTAAAAGTTTATGTGCTAGCATTATTTAATTTTACAAACATTTCCTGTAACAATTCTATGTCATATTTGGGACTTGGTTCTTTATTTTTTTCATGATAGAGAATTACACATTCTGGGAAAGCGTCATAAGTTTTGTTTCATCTTCCTTATAATTTTTTTTGTGCATTTGATGCATTATAGAGCATAAACGGAATCACTGATCTTGGGTCGCCTCATCACTTTCTCTAAATAGCATCTTTTGATGCTTTAATATACTTTTAATTTAGATATTTTTTATACTTTTTATTGTACTTAATTTATGTACTTATTATAGTTTTAATATTTCTTAATTTATTTATTCTTATACTTTGAACCAAAAAATTTGTAGAGTATTGGTATTTTTCTCAAAAACTAAAAGGCATATGTAAATATAATACAGTCATATAATTTGATTTTAGTTTTTGTATTATTGTCTGTGCATTAAAATTGTACACCATACTTTTGACCACATCACTGGATATTAGATAACATCAAATTAAGAATAATAATTGTCTTTATGTGATTTTCAGAGATGCTAACTTTCCAAACTAGCTATCAGTAATCAAAAGTATAATAACACCAAAAGTATATCATTTCAAAATTTAAATTTAATGTTAAGGTGTATATATTTAATTTTATGTAGGCATTCTTTATTAAATTTTAAAATCTAGTTGATTACTTCCAATCAAAGTTCTGGTTTTTAGGTTAAATTAGAACTAGCCCTTATTGATATTTTATTATCCTGCATTTAAACCATTTACTCACAGCATTTCAGATTTGAGTTTAACTTCTTTTTCTTTTCTACAAGTAGAAAAGATTGAGCTTCATGATAGCTTGTTGGAAAGATGATATCTTTGCTTTCTTTTATTTCTTGTTTCTATCAAATTGTTTTTACGATTGTTTAAGGAATAAAAACAATTATCTTTGGTTAGTTGCAAATATCAAAATTTTTTAATTATTAGTATAACTTTTAATCTTTTTTCTTTGTCTAAAGAATTAAAAAAAAAAAAAAACAATATTAACAGATTATTACAGAAATTTTCAAAAATTCTAATTTTTGTTATTCCATCTTAGCAGCCATGATTATGAAATTGTAATAATTAAGGATAAATCATCATAGTTGACAATTCTAAATTTCATAAAGAGACTGTTATGCTGCTTTTCATTCCATAACCTATAACTCTGACCAATATTATTTGACGAAACAATTGTTACATTTCTATTTTCTTTATATTTGCAGCCTGTTGTTCCCATGCATGAGCAAGCCTTGTACGGATCATTATGTGGAAACTTAAAAGCTGTTTTGCCTGTCTGTAAAACATGGGAGGACTACTTATGGGCATATACCAAAACCTCTTTAGATAAACTTATTGAGCAGGAAATTCGTAATTCTTACCAATCAGATAGAAGCTTAGAAGACCTTCCTGCAGAATATTGGGATAACATGTAAGTTTTAGATTTTGATATTTTAATGAAAAATAACTTGTAATGAGATTGTTTAAGAATTTTTTTTTATCTGAAGCTTTAATTCTATGAGGTATCAGTTTCTATTTTCTTTTCATTTTTAAATTTTTTATTTCTCTATAGCATGGGTGTTGCAGGGCCCCAATTTTTGAGGAGGAGGAAATTAAGTAGTCATAATAGTTCCCTAAATTTCACATATAAGAAAAAAATTCTTAAATGTGCTTTTTATCTGAAAAAATATTAAGTTTTTTTTATGTCTGTTTTTAACTTAAAAAGAATTTAAATTAATGATTATTTACATATTTTTTTATTGGTTCAAAATATTGAGGGGAACTTTTAGAGGTTTCTTATTGAGAGAGAATGATACACCCCTCCCATTAATGATCCTGTCAACCATTAATGAGCCTAATCAACCATTTTAGTTAATGTGTTGCATTTCTGCACCAAGAAATGCGTAATTTAACAGGCCGTAAATCTTTGTAAATCTTTTATATTTATTATTTTTCACATACTAATAAATTGAATTGTAATAAATAATTAATAATGTTTTATTATAATTTTTTTAGTTTCTACACAAAGAAATGTGTAATTTAACAGGACAATATTTGTAAAGGTTTTATCTTTAATACTTTTCTATTATTAATAAATTAAATTGTAATAAATAATTAATAAAATTGTTTTTTAATGTTGGTGATTATTTTATAACGAGCAAGTCTTAAAATTTAGTCTTAAATACTTTTGTTTTACAGAATTGGGCAAAAAACAATAATAGCATTAAGAGATTTAAAATTTTGACCACTCTTGACTAAATTAATGGAACTAATTATTTTCTAGATAAAGATTACATTCTCTTTATAAAGGTTTCAGGTTGCATCATTATTTGCTGCAACTACTATAGAATCTCTATAGCGTCAAAAATATTTTCCCTGACAGTAGTAGATTTAAAATTTTATCTTTTATAACTTATATTTCAAAGAAATTTTTCAAAAATCTATCACTGCAAATCACTGTCTATCACAACAAATAATTAATTTAAACGGATATATAAAAGTTTAAATAACAGATGTTGAAATACTCAAGATCTGATAAAAAGTTTTAAAATTTTTTATTTGTTTTAAAACTTTTTGTTTTTGTTCAATACGACTGGGAAAAAATACTTCACAACAACCTCAAATGCAAGGGCTACCAACTACTAGACCTTTTGTAAAATATCTTAAAGAGTGCTAAACAATTAGAAACTATAACTTTTAGAAGATTTTGTAATCTTGCCTCCTCATGAGAGAGGTGGAACAAAGTTGCATTTTATGTGAATTTGTAAATTATATACACGTAGTAGCATGGAAAATAGCCTTAAATCAAATTTACAAAATAAAGAATCATATGTTTAAACTTAGCTTCCATTAGAAGAATTTTTCACCAAAAGCGTAGAAAGTTGACAGCCCTGCAAATGTTGGTGTGTGTGCAGTATTAAAATCTACTCAGATTACTCTATTAAAATTTTGAGAAAAAAAGTTATCTTTATTTAGAAAAATATGCAATTTAATGACCCAGAATATATTACGTGTGAGGACTACAATTTCTTAATTGACAATAATTTTTGTGATGTATTTAAATTAGTAAAATTTGAAAAGACTTTATCTTCTTCTAAGAATAAATTTTTTTATTTTATTTTAAATACAAGACATACATTACGTACAAAAATCTAGTAAATAAAAGAATGTCATCGCAATAATAAAACATTTAAACACGAGATTTTAGAATATTTTTTATTAAAAATATTGTAAAATCTGTATAAAGAAAAATTTTTTAAGTAATTATATTTATGAAATGAGTTGATTTCTTACATCGTGACTATCTACAAAAAATGAATCATATTTAAAATAGAGCAATCAATCATGTTATTAATAATTTTATAGAAAAATATTAAACAAGACAAATTTCTATGACTCTAAACATTGTTTAAATTGCTACTTCTTTCATCATCTAAAATATATATATTTAAGAATAAGTCATTTAATTTATAAATAGTTTCATTATTAATGTTTATAATTTAAAAAATTGATATTTGCAATTAAAAAACCCTTTAGCTTTCTAATTATGATAAATTTTATTTAAATATTCATATATTCATTAGTTTAGTTTGGTCATTTAGATTTTATTTTTATTATTTATAAATTAGTTGTAGAATTTATATACTTGTGTTGAAATGAATTATATTTATACTTTTTTTTCTTATGTATTTCAGTTATGATACTGAATATATATTTCAAGAATTGGAAGCTAGTAATCTTACTGTAAGTTTAGTTGTTTAGTTTATTTTTAGTAATTTAAATTATAAGATTTAATTTATAATGGTTGTTGAAGAGGCAACTCATTTTTTGGAGAAAAAGACTATTAATGTTAATTTTTCAACCCTTGTAATTTTGAACTCAACCCAGAAGATAAAATATGCATCAAGCGTAGGAAACTTTTGATCACGATTTTTTTTCACGAAAGTCTTTTTGATCTAACTAACCTACTTTTGTGTAATATGGAGAAGAAAATCACAAAGAGATTTCATGGTTTGTCTAACGGCAAGGGGGCTCTAACCCATGATCTGTCTAAAACTGATGACATTTTACGTTAACACTGTGGTTGGTACCACTGGGGAGCAGAATATGTATCAACCAGACAGCTTTGGGATTCGAACCTGGGTCACCTTATTGGGAGGCAGGCACAGTATAGATTTTGTGTAGGGTAATAATTAAATGAAAAACATGTTAGAAAACAATCAAATTTCAGGTTAATATTATGTCATGATATGTAAACATCATTTTATAATGGAAGTATAGATCTCCATGGATGATGTCATTTTGAAGGAAAAATCTATAACGTTTTATTTTTATGCTTTACATTCACTGAAGTATCTCTAAATGTGAATCTTTGAATCATGAATCTGAACCGATTTATTATTTATTTCAAGTACTTTCCTCAATAGCTCTTTACCAGATTTTGTATACGCACAAAGAGATTAAAGGATTTAGCTGAATGTGTAAATGAAAATATCAAGTATTTTGCTTCTGGAAGTGATGACGATGTAATACAGACCGAAGTGTACTTTACGTTGTTCGTTGGAGAGCACAATCTAGCTTTTTTTTTACTTGCTTAAATATTAATTTGTAACTCGCACTCTAAAGAATTCTAAAAATATATAGCAAGTTTGACTCTTGGGCAGCATCTGTATTTTTTTAAAAATATTTTGTGAGTGCTTTATTATAGAGTAATTTCTGATAAGTGATTTATCTTAAACTGCAATGTAACGCTTGTTTTTTTAGAAAGTCAAACAAGACTGCAAAAACCCTTATCATGTGATACAGAAATATATTATATTGTATGATTTAGGCGGTAAGTTGAATATTATTACCTTATGTATCTGTTTAATTGTTATTACATAAATTTTTACTCTTTGATCAACTTAATGGTGTTTTTGTGAAATTACTTTTTAAAAATACATTTACAGTAGTTTCTCTTTTCTGCTCTTATTTATAAACTCTTATATTCTTGTGTATAATTCTTATATTTTGTATAAATCTTATATTCTTTTGTATAATTTTTATATTCTTATGTGATAAATGTGTATGTAGATTGGTGGAACTTAACATTACAATTTATAGTGTGAATTTTGATTGCAATTAATATTTGTTTTTGTGAAATCTTACGAAATTTTCATATTAAATTTTTAGGTCTTATTGAGGAAATGTACAGTTGGTTAAATAATCGTGCTTTAGATGGTCATATATTGAGGCTGATGGCTCATATTATCCTCTTTTTGCGAGTCATTGGACGATCTACCAAAGAAGAACTGTGCATTCCTATATTAGAAACTTATGTTCAGGTACCAAAATTGTAAATTTTTTTTGACCTTACATAAAATCATGCAGAGGATTTTTATTTAAATTTCTTTTCATCATTTTATTTGAGTTTCATTTTGTTTATGTGTAGAATACAAAATTATTGAAATTTTTTTTTAAAATTTTTACTAAATTTATTGAATTTTACTCCATTTATACCAAATGTTAAAGTCTTGGTTATGTTAATTATTTCTTTTTTTTATTTCATATTATTAAAGGAACTTATAAAATCAAACAAACGAGCTCTTGTGGCCCCATATACTTCAACTCTACCTAAAGAACAACAAATAATGTGGTACGCCAAATTCCTTGAAGGTAAGGATTCCTTTTCATTCAATTACTAATAATGATGATATACTTTTTTTGTTTTTATAAAATTATGAATACGATTTTTAAATAAATTTGATGTCTTAATTTTAAATAATTTTACGATTTTTAAATAATTTTGATGCTGTAAGGATTCATTATCTGTGTATCAATGCATGTAGACCAAAACATTTATATTACTGATTGTACAAGATAAGTAAATATATATTGTACAAGTTAATAACAATTCCTAACCTTTAAATGAATGTTATACAAGAAGCAAAAGTAAGATTTATAAGATAGTATTTGATAACCTGATCATTCATATTATTTTCTAATTCTTCAATCATTTGATGATATTATTTCATTATAATTATAAGCTATAATAATCTAAATAGTTAAGAAAATAAAATTAATAATCTAAATAATCAGAGTTGGCAAGGTTTAGGACAGAATGGATTAAACCATGGTTTAATCCAGGGTTTAAACTGTCTTGTCTAAAACCCCTTTGTCCAAAACCCTTTTATTCAAACTATGTCATAATTTAAGAAAAATATTGTGAAAAATAAAAGGTTAATTTTTGAACAAGAAACAAAATGAAGACAAATTTTTATTTTGTTAAATTAATTTTTATTTATTTTATTATTTTTTTAATATTCCATTATTTATCCTTATACAAAAATATTATTTATCATTATTAAAAGAATATTTATTCATATTGATAAGGTATTCACTTTTGTTGCTCAATAAATAATCCTCCTAACATGAATTAAACTAATATGAGCCATTGAATGGTGAAATAAAACTAAATTGCTAAATTAAACTATTTATTAAAAACTTTAAAATAAGAACTGAATTAGAACATACTTCAAACTTCCAAAATAGTTGGAGAAAGAAAAGTATGCACCCTGAAATTCACATAAAATCCAAAGTAAACATGCTGTAGCGAAATCGCTAATCCAACTGACAAGCAGGCAAAATATTCTAGTTAGCAAGAGTTTCAGAGCGCATGCGTTACAAATCAACAAATAATAAATAAGAAAAGATTTCTCCTAACACGTTATTGTTAGATTATTCATCTACGGCTGAGCATCCTTTAATGAGTTAAAGCAAAGTGTATAAAAAATATCAAATATTTATTAATGTATATAATTATCATGTGTACAATGATTATACATTTTGCCTTTTACCACTTGTTCAAGGTTTTGAACACTTTAAGACAGTAAATTCTCGTATTCTGTCCAAAACCAGTCTAAGGGGTCCAAAACCCCAACCCTGTAAATAATTAATTGATATGTTAAATGTAATACATTTTTGGGATTTCAAAATTTGCATAATGAGTAAATTGATTAATTGTAAAGCCATTTATGGAATATGATTTTCTGGATAATAAAATGCTAGAAAATAAATAAAAAGTAATAATGATGTGATCCTTGCAAAGGGTACAGGGGTTCGAAAGGACCCCAATTTAACAGAGAAGTAACATGACTTACAATGAAAATCACCAACTAACCTAATGATGCATATTATTTTTTAATTTTTTAATCATATGATTTTGAATCATTTAATCATATGGCAAAGTGATCTACAAAGTCCAGTATGCGACTTCTATGCCCTGGGGCTTTTAAATAGTTTTTTCCTTTTTAATTTTTGGTTGAAGAAAAAATTGCTTTAAAAGCATCCTTCTAAAAGGGATTTATAAATAAAACTTTTTAATTTATTATTAGGAGTGACTGACAACAGTGAGCGTCAAAAGTGCCTTCAATATGCAGAAGATGCTGGGTTGGATGTATCCCAAATTACAAAAACAGTTGTTAAAAACATTAGAGAGAAAGAAGTTATCAAAAAGGATAATGATTCAGATTTGACTGCTGCAACGACGGAAGTAAGCATATTAATTACTATGCAGGTATAGTTTGTCTAAAGTAAGAATTGCCCCAACCATTCGTCTGGTGGTGACTATGGCTACAATGTCCAACTATTTCAAGTAGCGGTGTGGGGTCATTGTTTACGACAGGTTTTGATTCTGTTGGCGTGAGGATGAGAATTTTTTTCTTCAGTGTATTGTGTTAGCCCTAGAGTGAAGAGAAGCTACCCTCCTCGAAATGTGCTATTCTTGTTCTCATAGCAGCAGACGCCCTCATATTTTGTGGCGGGGGGGGGGGGGGGCGGTCTTACCGTAAACAAACTATGGCAATTACGTATATAAATAAATATTTAACTGAGAGTCAAGTAAAAATGTTGCATTCATTTTTTTTATATTTTTTATGTTTTGAGATTATGGTTTTGTAGAGAATTAGGGGGAGTTGATAACTAGTTTTATAAAGTAGTATAAAATAAAATATTTACTTTTATCTTCAACTCTTTTTTTAAGAATTACTCACAAAAGAGTTTGCTTATTAATTTGCCTTGTGCAATTTAATCTTATTATTGTGGATAATTGTTATAGTTGTGAATATTTTTTCCCTCCAAAATGTGAATCTATTTAGTGAAAGTAGGGATTACGAAATGTATTATTATTATTTTGAGTATGACTTTTATTATTCTATATAGATAATGATTCAAGCTTTAAATAATGTTCTTTAGATGAATAAAGATACATGAGCTCAGGGGCGTACGCAATGGAGGGGTTTAGGGCTTTAAACACTCCCCTTGAGCTCAGACAAAATGGCAAAAATAAAAATTTTAGCAGAAATTATGCGGGCTATTATTTTTTAAGACTATATATTTTTATTTGCCTTATGCCTACTTTTTTTTTTCTCACGGTATTTCTCAAAATACTGAAAAAACATTTACTATGATAGAGTTGTACTATTGAAACCAAATTCGCGTGATACTGTTATGGACTGGTTCTTTTCTGTCCTGCCAGTCGCGATAGTTTTCGAGATTGGCAGTCATTTGCGAGGTCTTTACGCGTTGATTCTGGAATCATAGACTTTCTGCCGTCTTTGAGACAATTCGAGAATTTTGGAGATGCGGTGAAAAATTATATAAAAGGGCGAACGGAGTACATTGGAGTTAGCTAGTCAGACTAAGAGTTATCTCTGCCGCTTGTCTTTCGGAGCTCGTCGCTAAATCTGTTTCGTTTTGTCTTAACAAAAAGTTAATTCAATCGCCGAACCCGTCGTCGCCACTATTTCGACTAGTGAAGAAATCAGTAACAATACCATTGGAGATACTGTGCTCGTTGAAGTTATTCATTCCAGCTCAAAACTTTGAGATCGTAGCATAGCGGATATTTCTATGGCAATAAATATATGAATATATTTGATGTTCTTGGATCTTTAGAATGCCAAAATGCAGGAATTTAACAATTTTTAATCATTTTGAGAAAAAATCACGACCTGAAATTAGTGAGGTGACAGCATCTGGTACCAATGTAAGTTTTTCTATTGAACAGAAATGTGATACTTCCGTTGAAGAAAACGTTTCTAGCATAACAAAATCTGATGAACGTAAAAGTGGCCTTCAAAGTGTTACTTCCCACCCATATGACATTGGAATTTTTTCAAAAGATATTACATGTGAGAAGATATTACACTATGTTCTTAAACTTAAGAAATCAAATCAAAATTTAACTAAACATTGCTGTCTAAATAAAAAGTCAAAACTGTTAGCTGTCTAAATTAGGGAAGTAAAAGTGCTTTATTACATACTCGAATTTCTTTTAGTAATTTCAAAAAATTATGAACACCCCCCTTGAAAAAATTCTGCATACGCCACTGCATGAGCTTGATTTGCTTTAGTGTGATCATTCTTTCTTTGCCTCTCTCCATTTTCTCTTTGTATCAGACATAGTTTTTAGTAGTGCTTAGTTTTACTTACAGTATGTAATATCATTATCTTTTTGCATGGTATATTTTAGTAGTGCTTTGTTTTACTTTCAGTTTGATATATGTTTCCATTAGGCTTAGTTTTTAGTAGTATTCAGTTTTACTTTTTGCACCTTGCATAACTTTTAATAGTGCTTAGTTTACTTTCAGGTTGTAATATTTTCTGTTTTTGCATCAGGCATAGTTTTAGTTGTGTTGAATTTTACTTTCAGTCCATAATATTACTAATTCTGTATAATGAGTTTGGCCCAGTATAGTTGTTCCTGATTCTCAAGTCATTTAATTTTACATTTAATCTGATTCTATTTTTAATGAAGACATTGAAAATAAATGCTTTTGGGTGTTCTGATACAGAATTTAATAATTTTGAGTGTAATTTTCTTCATCAAAATGAACCATGAAATTTTCAACAGATAAACAATTTTTGCATAAAATATAAAGAACATTTATGTGTTAATTTTAGTTTTAAATAATGGTCCCGAATTTGGTTTTTTTTTTTTTATGAAATATTTTTTTCTATCTTTTTGTTTTATTTTATGCTTCTTGTATTTCTGTTATTTTATTAATTTTCTTTAAATTTCAACCAAAATTTAATATGAGGATTATAATATGGCTATGTTTTGTTTTGTTGAAATATTAAAAATAATCTATATAATTTTTTTTTTAAAAAGAAGAAGTTTATTTTCTTTTTTTTTCTGGAACATCGCTGAACTTGATTGATTCTTGCTTCAATTTCATAATAATTTATAAATATAATTTTATATTCATTTTTCTGTTTTACTCAATTTTGTACAATTTTCTTGCATTTATCAATAGAAATTCCTCTAAAGGCCATATTTTTCATGATTAAGCTTAACATTTTATAGAATTCTTAATTTTTCTGAAAAATTTCATATTAGTTTAAAGGTTTCTTGTACCCTTAATTCTTTAAATTGTTAATGATAAATTTAGCTCCTAGTAAGCTCTAATTACTTTTCCACACTGTATACCACTTTTTCTTTATGTTGCTATATAATGAGAAAATTTGAGTCATGCAGCAAAATCTTTCTTCAAATTGAAGTGTTAATGAAAGTATGGATTGGAAATTAAAATTTATCCTTTTACCGCGTACAATTCTTTTTAAATAATCACTCCTAATGATTAAAATTTTTTTTTATGTCATTTGTCCTTATCAGTACTAGAATTATATAAAATTTTAAGACTAGTCAGAAGTAGAATATCGCTTAAATCCTTTTGTACACATTTTATGTATGTTCATTGTTAAATTTATTTAAGAAATCATATTTATTGAGGAAAATTGAATTGTATCATGAATCACGCTAAACTACGACTGTGTTTAGCAATGAATAAAGGGACCCAAATAGACAAGATTGTGAAACAAGGTGATGGGGATTCTATGGTAGAAAACATTATTTGTATATTAGACATAAAAGCAATAAAATTTAAAAGTTAATTTATTTAAATTTAATAGAACTACTATTAAGATGTAAGTTTAATTATTGTAGTTAATTGTTAAATGTGAATAAATAAATATTTCAACATTTTAATTACCCAAAGTAGTCTCGATCCAAGTAACTTCAGATAATTAATGTTTGAACTGTGCTTTTAATTTCTTATTATTTCTATGGCTGTATTTTAGATATTTTTTGATACAAAGTTTAATTTTCAGGAAGATTTTCAAAAAATTCATGCTATTGACTGGTTGATATTCAATCCTAATCAAAGGTCTGAAGCTGTGAAGCAAGCTAATGCTTTATTGAGAGTTTTTATCGGTATGCAATATTACTTATTGATATTTTCAATCTTGTTTGATTATGTTAAGTACTTGTTCTGTAATTCAAATGTTTTCCCCCCCTTAAATGTAGCCCAGAGAAAACTTGATGCTGCTAAATTGTTGTTCTCCAAAATACCTGAAGATTCTTTGGCTCTCATTATGCAGCTATCAAAAGCAGTATGTTTACCTTAGATTTGTTAGCTATTTATTCAAATGATAGATCTGAAATTATATCTAATAATTAAAAGCTAAACTAATGTCTTTTTTTATTATTGTTTATTTTTTTAATTAACTTAGTTTTTAATGGCTTTAATGCCTGAGTAATGCTTATCTAGTGTATAAGCATATTCATTTTTTCTTCTTTTATATCCAGTAAATTTTAAATCAAGTATTTTACAAATGTTTGTTGTGCATGCTTGATAGATGATATTTAAATGTTTTCCAGACATCCAGAAAGATTTGAATTTAGTAAAAAAATAAATAAATAATAAGTAAATAAATGTTTGTATTTTTTTCACTATTAACAATACATATTAGAAAATTTTCAGTTCTTATGTGGCCTCTGAATTATATTATTTATTATTATTTTTTTTAATAGAGACATTTAGAAATTAAAGAATTATATTTTTACTACAAGTGAAATATCTAAAAAGGTGTTATTACACTGATCATTAACCGTTTAGTATAAAGCATCAATTTTTTGTTTTGTTATTGATTTTTGACCAGCCTGCTAATAAGATACTTTTATTATTTTCTTTTAATTCCTTCCTTTTTTCATTATAATAATGCATATTAGGAAATTTTCAGTTATAATTTCAGTCATATTATTCGATAATTTTTTTAATAGAGAGCACTGTTCTTAAAAAAGTAATCAATATATTTTTTTTTTTACATATGAAGCAACATAAGTGAAATGGCCAAAAAGGTGATATTACTCTGGCCACTGACAGTTTAGTTTAAAATGTTAATTTTTTTTGTTTTTGTTTGGTACAGTCTGCAATAAAGAAATTTTTTTTCCTTTCTTCAAGAACAAGGGGGAAGAATGGGTTATGTAAAATTTTCACAAAAATGATGATTAGGTCGCCTCCTATTGCATTTTGAAGATCAGTTTTGACAAATCAATAGCGTAAAAAATTGGTTATCCCCCGAGAGTTATTACCCAGTGAAGATCAGTCATTCTGCAATAAAACCGTTCCTTTTTGCACAAAAAATGGTGCTTTCTCCGAATCAGTTTTTATGAACATAAATTGTTCTTCCCCAATGGCTCTTACTTGTATTTTATATCTATTTAATTTTATGCGTTTTTTTATTATTTGTGTTTTTTTCATTGAATATTATTTTATAGATTAGTATTTGGTTAATTTCCTATAATTAATGATAAGTATTTAAATTATGAACAGGTTTTTTTGAATTTTTTTTAGAAAGGTTATGAAGAATTGTCCGCTGATGATGACAATACTACCAGAGAGTATCTTTGCTTCAAAGCTTATTTGGTTAGTTAATTTTTTTATCATGTGAAATCTTATTGAATAATTTTTTTTTGAAATTTTAGTTTCCTTTAAAGATGTTTACAATTAGATATTTATTGGTGATGTAAGTTGTTACTTTATTAATTTATTTAGGAGGCCATGGATGCTTTTAATGCTTGGTTTCACCACTCGCTCCATGCTAAGCCTAAAGAACCTCAGGGTCCTGGAGATCATGTCACTTTTAAAGAAAAAGTTGCTCATGAACATGAAATGCAACAGTATGAAAAGGACTTGAAAAGGTGGAAAGATGTTGTTAGCATGCTTGGTTCTGTAAGTGTAGATATTTGTGTCATGGTTTTCTTTAGAATTTTTTTTTTTTTAAATAAAATTTTTATGTGATAACAAGACATAGATATTGACAAGTTTAACTTTACAGAAGTTATTCACACAAATTAGCTGTTGGTAATTAGTTTATAGATAGTAATTTTAATCTTATTGTCTTGCATATAATCTTATTGTCAATGCTAATAATAATTATTCTTATAAAATATTTGAAAAAAAAATTAATTTATAGAAATTTGTTTTAAGATTTAGCGTTATGATCCTTATCAAATCATACAGAAATAATTCATATAAAATGTATGATTCAAAAAATTATTAATTTGTTAGCTATGCTATAGCTTTTCTGCAAAAGCACTTTAATTAATGTAATGACATTCTTGTAATTTAAAAAGATGTTTAAAAGATAATTAAATGTAACCTCTTTCATAAATCAGCTATTTTTATGTTCTGTTAAGGTTTCTAAATAGGTTTGTTGCATAAAATTGTCTTACATAAAAATATATAAAATCTGGTTTGTTTGAACCATAATAAAAAAAATTCAACTTCTATAGAAGATAAAAGTTACTTAGTTTGAAATATTGCCTTTACAAAATACTGTTACTTTTGTAGTTACTGTCTATACACAATTTGCTTTTCTTCTATTTCCATGTTGTAAAGGTGAATATTGTTGTTAGGACTGTTATTTACTTAACTATCTTTGTCTTTAATTTTCTTACAAGAAATGATTTTATGTGCAGCGTTAAAATTTATCAAGGAAGGGGTAAAAAAGATTTTTTTTGTATTTATATACGACCTAGGCACATGCTTTTTTGTCGTATGAATAAGGTTTTAGTAATTATAATTTTTTTTCAATATAAAAATATACTTTTTTTTTATAAAAACCAAATTTGTTTATTATTTTTATATTACTAGTTTTAAAGTTTTGTACAGCTATTAAATGCTGTTCAGTACAAATTACAATCGAAACAATTATGTGCATATCACATTTTATCTAAAAATTAAGGAGGTAAACATAAATTAAAAGCATTTATAAATAATATTGTATAATATAATAATAATATATATGTAATGTAATATAATATTTTTTCTCAATAGACTGCATCGGAATGTTTATATAATGTCCTACTCTTTGTGAATGGAGGATGGATGGTTGATCAAAGAACAGTAAGTGGAAATTTTATTTTTAATTTTACACTTTGGAAAAAATTATGTAATATTTTAAAAAATCAACCAAATCTAATCAACTTAATTAGTTTGATAATAACGACATGAAGCAAATTTATGATTGCTAGTTATACTTTGAAAACTGTTAATTCGATTTTTTGTTTATATTTTTTAATTTTTAAAAATTCTTTTAATAGCACATCGCATAGTTTTTTAAAATTTTTTAAAAATTAAATGTATATTGAGTATTTAAAGTGGCTGAACCAAAATGATGTTTTTATGAAGTGCATGTAGAAGGGAAACTTCCCATTGAGTTAAGGGTATTTCATAGCATTTATAATGGAACCTCGATCGATTGTTTCTCAAGGTACCATACATCGTCAGTGTTTTCACAACAGCGCGAGAATCCTCGCATATTTTTTTCTTTTCTCGCATTAAAAAATTATTACTGCGAGAAATTCGCGCATTCTATAAATCAATTTCAAAATTCGCGAATTTCTCGCATTTTGGAAGAAGTTTCACTTTGGAAGAATCCGTTTCACTTTTCTTCCTGGATCTTTCATTATTTTCAATATTTGCTCCGTTATCTAGCTTTCCTATTTACCAGTATTGTTCAGAACCTTTTCGAACAACAGAACACAACCGAACCACGGAACCCCTTTCAGAACACATTTCTCTGCAACCACGTGTTTACTGTAGGTAAGGTTTTTTCATGTAAGACATTCAAATTTTTAATGCACTAATGTAAGATGGACAAATACCTAGTAAAGGCAAAATCTTCTATGATGATGCAGCAAGAATATTCAATGCTTTAAAAAATAGAAGACGTTAAAAATGTATTATAATAAAAGAAATGAATTTTTTTTTTGATTTTTTGTTGTGTTTTTTTAGTTTTTAGAAATCTCACTTAACTTTCTGAAATCTCACCCTGTTTTTGAGAAAGGGTGAGAAATTCTCCCCCATTTTTTTTCTATGATGAAAACACTGATCGTGAACTATAGATATGGGAAAACGGGAAATTTCAGTTCACTTTTTTCAATCTTTCAGGTTAATTCGTAAATACCAAACAAAAGCAATATTGAACTAATCAGTATTAAATAGCTGGTGGAGAAGTACAATTGTTTTATTGTTTTGGCAATAAAATTTACTTTTTCTATTTATAGATGATATTTTTTAGTTTAGCAGTTTCAGTTATAGTTTAGGGAAGTTCTTGCATATGTTTTAGACTTAAATATCAAATTTATAATTGTACTTTTTTTTAGAAATATTGAATATTGTAATTATTGAAAAAGTCTTTCCTTTTATTTCCCTAAAAACTGAAAAAGCTTAAATACTATAAATCTATTTTTCTCCATAAACACTAAAGCCCACGTAGAGTTTGTGAAAAACTGAAGCATAAAACATCACAATTATTGCTGCAAAAATTATAACAATTTATCAAGTATCCATTTTAGTTTATTATGTTTTTGTTCTGCCATTTGATCTTTTTTTACAGGAATGACCTGCAATATATTTAGTATCAGGGTGCATAGCATTTTTAAAAAGTGCTTAAAGGTGCTTATTTTTGATTTACGTTTTTTTAAATGCCCTTAAAGGTGCTTTTCTATTTGGGGTTCGTAAAAAGTGCTTAATTTTCTATTTTTTAAAAAGCCATTTTTTCCTTTGCCATGTCGATTGTGGTTCTGAATTACAAAAAAGGCACGATTTTCACATTTTTCTCCGCAATATTTATCAGAAACTAGTTATTTAATCATGATTATGTAAAGTTTCTGAATTTTATTGAATTTATGTTTCTAAATTAAGAACTTTAAATGATAGAGAAAAAAAATTTTTTTTTACTGCACAGATCTTAATTCTGTTTTTTTTTGTTTGGAAAATGATTAAAAATATTTTTTGAGCTCTTGAAAAGTACTTAAAAGGTGCTTAATTTTTGTTGAAAAGCCTATCTACGCACCTTGAGTATTTTTAACTTTTTTAAAGAATTAAATTTCTGTTTAGATCTAAATTTGCTATTTGTTTTTGCGTTTACAGGATGGCACTATTGATGAGGGCCGTACTCTCCAATTAGCTCATCTCCGTAAACAATGTATACCACATGTTTCTCATTTGTTACAAGATCTTTTAACTTCAGAAGAGAGGTACAAGGAAGCTATTCAATTAGCAGACATTTTATCTTCTGAAAGATATGAGCTCTATAAGGTAAAGGCAAATAAGCATTTATTTCAATTTTAATCTATTCCCTGTATGATAAAAGCAGACCCTTTGAGATTTGAATTCTTGATCTAGAAAAAGAAAAACAATTAAGTTTTTTCTCCTTATTTTTAAAGTTTTATATTTATATAGTTGTTTGTATACATGTTTATTTTTTTATGTTGCTATATTTGATGCATGGGTGCAGAGCCGGATTATACCTTTCGTAGGCCCTAGGCATAGCCGTTTTTGGGCCCTCCCCTCCTTCCCCTACTCCTCCCCTCTTTTCAAAATATATGCTAAAATTTGATAAAAAATTATTTGCGTTCAACTTTGAATCAAGATCGTTTGGCATCGCTCGCACTTATGTTTATTGAATATGACATTTTGCGTAGTTTGGAATTCGACAGCATAATACAAGATTTTGTTGAATCCAAAAATCGCAAAAAAGTAATATATTAGATCATAAGATTCTGCAAAATAATTTATTACCGAAAAATATGATATTTTTATTTGTATCTTCATAATTTTGTGCAAAATACACTTGTTGTTTTTAAAGCTAAATTATTTTTGTCAACAAATTTTTTCTCCCAAGTTTTTCGTAGGCCCTAGGCACGTGCCTAGTGTGCCTATAGGTTAATCCGGCCCTGCATGGGTGTCATGCTGGTTGGAATTAATTTTCGTTGAACAAACAGTAATACACAATATGCAAGATTATGAAGGGAAAATAAAATGTATTAATTCTTTTTTAAACTTAAGATATATGTAACACATTAATATGTTTTAATTTTATGTAAAAATTATATTTTAATTGTCCTCCATTGTGTAGTATCTTTCAAAGCAGTCTTTAATATGAAGCCCTGGTTTTTGAGAACTTTTGTCGCAAAAATAATTAGTTTGGCAGCTTCTGCCTTTAATTTTTCTGTTTGAACATACGGAACAATCTTTACTCTTTACATCTTCACAGTGCCGCAATATATATAGTTTGCCATTAAGCTGTGGCTAACATCTTTGCTGTGGTGGCTGAGAGCAGACATACAGCCAGAACGGTTTTCGTTTTCGGCAAAAACTTTAGATACAAAATCAGAAAATGGGGAGCTAATTTTTTGTTGCATTTATGCAAATACTTGATATTACCCAATCAGGGTGTAAAAATTCGTTTTGCTCCTAAAGCTACAGATTTTTTTTTATTTTTAAGCTATTTTTTGTGGAAATGCACAAGTTTAGAAACATATATACAGTCAAACCCCGCTATAGTGAACACGGTTTATAGTGAACTCCCGGATATAGTGAACAAAATTTTCGGTCCCGTGTCTTGCTATACTCGGATAATGTTATTTTTTGTGGATATAGTGAACCAAAAAAGTGAGGAAGTTGGATATAGTGAACTTATTTCTGTCTTCGACTGATTTTTTTAAAAAAAAATTTGTAATAATTTTGAAATTTTTACTTCAAATTAAATACATATACTGATTTTCAAAACCATCTATAGAGGGGAATGTAGCAATAAGCATATTTTCTTGTTTGCTTCTTTTATCTCACTTTCCCATCCCTAAACAAACCAAGCAGATGTTTCCAACCCAGGCAGCGGGATCAATATGCATTTTTTTCAGAAGGAATGAGTAATTATTCATTATTGGTCAAAGAGTTGGACACTAATATGTGTTGATAAGGCCATCATTTCAACTCCTTTTTGCTCTCAGTTAAAATAAATCCTGCAAACAAGTGTCTCAAATTTAACTATGGCGACCAGTAAACGTAAAACGTTCTCCATTGATGATAAAATGGGCATAATCAGAAAAATTGAAAATGGATGCAATCAAGCTGATATTTGCAGGGAATATAAACTATCCAAATCTGCAATTTGTAACATATGGAAAAAAAGGCAGTTAATAATTTCTGCTCATGAAAAAAATTTAAATGGTGGAAAAAAGTTGAGAAGAGCAGATTACAAGGATAATGAAGAAACATTGCTGAAGTGGTTCACCAATCGAAGAAGCCGCAATCTTCCAGTATCTGGCAAATGTTGATGAATTTGCTAAGCGATTTTATGAAACTACATTTATGTGCTCGAATGGCAGGTTAGACATGTTTAAAAAGCGGAATAGCAGAAATTCAGGAAAAATTATGTGAGAGTTGGGAAGTGTTTCCATATCTGATGGTGAGGATTGCTCATCAGCTAAAGATTACTAATTTTTTTGTACGCAAGACGAAGAGTAATGAAAAATAACAAATTTTTTGCCGCTACATAATATTTTTCAGTCATTTATTTGAATAATGTGTAATAAAAGGGAGGAGTTAAGGAACCATTAGTTAAATTGACTGCGTAACAGATATAGTGAACTCCCGGTTATAGCGAACCGAAACTTCGGTCCCTTGAAGGTTCACTATTGCGGGGTTTGACTGTATAATATGGGGTCATGTCAAATCTGTGACAAACTTCTAAGGGAGTTAGGCAACATTTTTAAAATTTGAACATTTTGACAAAAAATAGATTGAAAATAAAAATTTATAAAAAATTTTTTCTCCAGTGTAATAATTTTATGAGTTTTTGATGAGAACCAAGATAGCTTAAACATTTCTACAAAGAAAAAAAAAAAAGTATGTCATTAAAAAAAATAAAAACAATCTGATGCTTGGAGAAAGAAATCAATAACATATTTGAAATCAGCGATACGAAAGTAAATATCCTGCAACAGGGAAAAAAAAATTCCCCTAGAGTTATCTGAAAGCACGATTCACTTACATTCTTAAAAAGATATAGCATCAAAAAAAAAAAAAAAAAGGTTAAAAACGTAACACATCTCTTTGCATAGTAAAAAGTGAACAACAACAAATCCTGAAGCTCCAATGTAGCACCTTTTAAAGATGCTGTTTTTTCTTTGATATTGTCAAACATCAATTACAACTGTAATTTTGAATAATCTGAATTTTTGATAATCAAACAGGCATCATTACCAATTATTTTGTATTAAGGAGTTGTGCGGTTTTAATAAATTATTGTTAAATGCTCTCTTCTTAAAAAAAGAAAGAAAGAAAAACGTTGTGATTGTATTAATGTTGACATTTATGTTTATTTTCAGGAGTTTTCTAATGAAGATATCAAGCATTTTCTACGCATTACTCTTAATGCATCCTTTTCTTTACTAGATACAAATAATGATCCTCTAGGATATAACAGCTGAAACTATATTTTACTTTTTTGAAGACCCATTTTCATATTTTTTGTATTTATTGTATAAAGTGAAATGTTTAAATAAACAATGTTTTTATCATAGTTTTGTATTTTATTTATTACATTTTGAAACTTTTTTTCAATGGTGTAAAATATGTTGATTATAAAATTAAGTACATTTCATAATCTTTGAGTCTTTAAAAATAAAATTTTGTGTAGTGTATTAAAAATTTCTGTTCTGAAGGTTTATAAATTTATTCTACAAAATGAACGATATTTAATGCACAATATTTTTTTAAAAATTATCAGTGATCATTATATAATTTTAAAATGGAGTCAACCCCAGCATTTAAAGCACATTTTAGAAGGAAAAAGCAAATGAATTCACCTTTGCCTTTAATTAAGGTGGAGATTTTGAATGTGTATAATAAATTTGAGTTAATTTTTTTCAGGATTTTGTTAAATGCTTTGAATCATTAGCGCGAAAAGAGTTGTGGGTAATTTACACTAAATCTAAGTGTTAAAATAACTGTGCTTTTTTTACTCACATTTGTTAAATTTATGCAAAGGGAATGTGTAAAGAGTTTTGCAGTTTTCATGCAAATTCTGTTTAAGATATTAAATTTAAAAACTAACTTTAATAAAACAATATCAAGTTTTTGCATCAAGTTTTATCTTTATTTATAACTTAATAAATTTAACTGTTTTTATTTTTATTATAAATAACTGTTTAACTGTTAACTATAAAACATATTATTTTTTATTTTTATTTCTTTATTATTGTTTAATTGTGGTTACTTATTTTAGACTCTTAAATAATCTTCTCTAAACTCTATAGTTTTTAAAAAGGTTTATCAGCCTGCAAAAGAAGGTTTAATATTTTATTACCCATTTTCATCAATAATTTTTTTAAAATTGATATATTCGTCAAAAATCATTTATCAGTTAATGCATTGATAATGATTTATCAGGAAATGAGCATTTTGTGTTTGAGTAAGTTTGCACGGAAATTTCTTCACTGTACACAATCTTCTAATTGAAGTATTGTGTACTGTAAAGAAACTATTGCGTACTTGAAAAAACTGATTTTTTACAAAAAACCCAGGTGAACAGGCATCTTTAAACATCACAAATACTAAGTTGCTAAATGATACTTTCTTTAAAAATCTGTTTATTTTAAGAATTTGTGTGAAAATGTGGTAATTGTTAATATATTATAGAGTTTCGCTTTTTAATATAGAAACTTATTCCAATATATATAAATAAATATAATATATAGATATAATATATAAATATCATAATTAAATATAATAAATAAATATAATAAATAAATATAATAAAGAAATATAATGAAGAAATATAATACGCTCACCAAAGTTATCACTAGTGATGATTCTTTTAAACCACAACCGGAATCTTAATTTTGAAGAAGTAACCTTAATCAGAGATACTCTTGATTTTTAACGAATTTAACATAAATTAAGTGAACAGATCTATATATCAGAAGTTATGAGCCAATGAAAAATTTCTCTCTGGTTTTAGATTTTCTTTCTCAAATTAAGTTTTCTGAATACAGCAATTGCAGGGTAGACACAAAACAGGGAAATTTTAGGGAATTTAATTAAAATAGCTAAAAAGTCATTAAAAATGATTTAATTTGAGTTTAAGATAATCAAAAGTATGTTTTTTTTCCCAAAGAAATCGGTTTATTACTTTTAAAAAAAAATTATTTTTATCTCTCATAGCTAGTGTAAGTATTTTCAGAGCTGATTGTGCTCCGGAAAAAATCCGGATTTTTCGTTAACAGTGATCCGGGAGTTTCAAAAAATCTTTGATCACAGAAGTTTCCGGAAATCAAATTTTCAAAGGTGGAACTTAAAAACACAGTTTATTTTATTTGCTTGTAAGAGAGCCAGAGAGATACTTTATAAGCTTATATTCATGATTAATATTAACTTTTTATCAGTAAATAGTTGTTATAATCATAAACTCAAGAAAGAAAGACATCTTTGTAAATTTTAATTATTTCTCCAGGTCATCATAGGTATGTGAAAAAATTTTAAATATATTTTAAGTAAACTAAGAAATGTTGAGAAAAAGGAAAAAACCTTGTTTAAATTTTTTTCTAATTTTTCAATTTAAACGTTTTTTTTTTTTTTTTTAACTTAAGAAATTTTCCGGAATTTTGACTTGGACTCACAATCACCCCTGTATTTTGCAATATTTTTATGTATAATAATAAGGCATAACTGATTTTTCAATCATAAAATTTATGGTTACCAAATTCATGGAATTTTAATGAAATCAGTTAAAAATTAGGGAATTTTTTTTCTTCTGGGTAATGAGGAGGAACTGATTTATTGCCGCTGCAATCGGTCCTGATGCAGCATCGGTTGTTTAAACTTATAGAGCCCTCATAGTAAAACATTATCAAAATTTAACGAACATTAGCAAGGTAGGCAAGAATTAAACAGAGACATAAATAAAACGATTATTAGAAACAGTGATTATTAATTTTTTTAAAACTTTTTAATTATTAATTATTTTTATTTAATAAAAAAATCAAGTATAGCTTTGTTTAGATATTAAGTCATAAAGTCTCGACATTAAATGTAAGAAGTAAAAATAGTTTAAAAAAATTTAAATAAAAAAAAAAAAGATAAATTTTTATTTATTTAAAAATAAAACGTTCTTAATATTTCTCTTAAAAAGTATGTAGCTTTCGAATTCTACAATTGAGTATATTAGGAGTGGAATTTCTAAAATACAGCGAATTGCGTCAATTATACTTGTTCTAATAAATTCGCTACCGCTCTTTTATTTCATCTCTTCATCAATTCAACTCGCTAGAATGTTTCACATATTTTAGAAAATAGCGAAGAACACATGCTTTACGAAACATTAATTTCATTCACAACTCCAATCTTCTCCAATTTCTCCGAACAAGTCGTCCATCATATTCTTCCCGTCGCTGAAGTTCGCCGCACCAGTATTTTGAAAAATGAATAATGACAAAACATCTCTACCACTGGTAAGTGTAAATGACGTTTACCAGATGTTCTGTGTTCCGCGAAGCATTAACCCTAATTCCTTTTCTAGAAAGTTCGTAATTCTTCAAAATACTTTCCACATCACAAAACCTGAAATTTTCTCACCTATACGTACAGTCTCTGAAAATGTTCCGAAATAAAAGTTTTGTTTCATTCGTGTCGCAAATTTAAAGTTTGTTTCGTCGACGAATATTGGTACTCCACGAACGCTTAAAATTAAGAATTAGAGGTTTTCGAAGAAATTTGTATTATATGACGAATGTAATTGGACTCTTTAAGCTACAGCTGAAGCACTTAGAGGATGATGGTTCTCAACAACGTATCGAAAAAGCGCGAAGTTTTGGTTTTAAAAACATAATCAACTAATGAATAGAATTTAATATTTGTCTGCCAGGTTTATTAAGGCAACTGTTATTAAGAAAATGTTTTTCGTAAACAGTTCTTCGCTGTTTCTAAAGCCGTTGTTCCTACATTCACTAAAATCTTTTCCCACTATATCATTAACTATATTGAAAGAATTGTAATTAAATTGCATTTTTTTACAACGTTCTGAATTCTTCAAAATACTTCTCACATCACAGGGCAGAAATTCACGACACCTATACCAAAGATGCCAACTTGCTCCGGACTGCAGACTGCAAATATATATATTTTAAAGTGGTAGTTTATCAATTGTGATTCTTGGTTTAGTAAATTCTATTTAGTAGATTTTTATCCACCATTATTTCTAAATAATTCGTAGGCTTATATAATTCTCCTCTTTATAGTAGTTATGTCATCTGGGCCGGATTAAGACCTCTTGAAGCCCTAAGCACTGAAAATATTTTGGTGCCCCCCTCTCTAACAATTAAAAATATATCCACTATTAAGTCACGTGTTAATTCAAAATATAAAATGAAACTTTTTTTAAAATGAAATATTTAGAAGAAGGAATAGAAGGTTAATATTAAGAATTAAAGGTTGACAACGGAAACCAATTGGACAATTACTATGTTCTGAAATTGCTCGACGAAAAATTCATAAAAGAAATACGGAAGGTTCGTAGCCTTCTGTTTAAAAAACAAGAGAACTTGTTCGAGTTTCAAAATTAGTTATAAAGCTCGTACACAGATCAAAATGGTCAACCTAATTATAATTTAACAAATATTAACCTAATTAATATTCCATTCCGCTTTTATAAAGCAATTCTTTTTCCAATGACAACCCTTTTTTTACATAAATTTTCCTTCATTTGTTTACAGTCGAAATTTTTTTCTTCAAAAACTCAAACTCTTGTTACATTGTAGACAATAATGAAGTAATAAATAAATTTAAATTAACTTATGATTACTAGCCTTAGTTTTATTTTTGAGGACATGGCACAACATTTCAAAATAGTATATGTTACACTTGTAACGGAAACCATTCGCATCAAATTTAATGAGACAGCATTTCTGGTTTTAACTCTTTCCCCTTCAAGATGGATCCTTTTAATTAGAAGCGGGGAAGACAAACAATCGCAATAACAATGCCTCACTTCAAGCAACGCTGAGTTTTCTAAAGTGTCACTTTGTGTTACAAAACGAGGGAAGGAATAATTTTAAATGTCACGAAATTTAGTAATTAGTTGATACATTTTGGTTGCGAGAGGGAGTGTTCGCGTTGTATTAGTTTTGAAGTTTTTGATGATTGCAAGATTTAAGAATCGTTTTAATGGGTTAAATTAGGAAAAAATCAGGAAAATATAAATTAAACTTTTTAAAAAGTGTTCTTAAATTTGAAGTGTTATGAAAAATAAAAATGGCTCCAACTTTTACGGTAGGAATCTCGCAGTTTATAACTTTTGAAGTAGTGGAATTATATTCTTAATTTATGAAATTTTTTTTACCATAAATCATGAATAAACTATTTATGATAGATATTTGAATGTAGAATATAATGTAGTCTTGTTAGCGAAGTATCAATTAAGTAATGTTTTGTATATCTAATGATATATAGGGTTCCCTTATGATCTCCCTTAATTATTTTTAGAATCACAGTCAAAATTTCGCGTTAAAAATAATACACATTAATAGTCCTAAATTTATATTTAAGGGAAGTTAAAACAAAAGAAGCTAGCGAAATTATTATTATTCTACACTGCTTTTCATCTACCGAACTTGATTTCTGGGAATCATTCTATATTTTGAAAAATTCTAATACTAATAATTAAGTTTCTGATTTTACTAGCATCCCATCGTTTCCCAATGTTTGGAAATCTATTCTAATTTAATCTTTTGCAGTCTGGGGTTCATACCAACCCCCCCCACATGTTTCTTACTTAGCTTCTTTTATTGTCTTGTTCAAACTCGTTCCCCTGTCTCTATTGGTTAAACCCTTTTGCAAGTGTTTGTTTTTTCACTTCTCTGTTATTAGTTGATGTTTAGACACTGAGGAAAGTTCTTGTTTACAGAACCAAAACTATAGTATGTCAATTTTTGCTTTATTTACGCTTCTTGTTGTTGCTTTAATCTGCTTATAGTTTAGTCCATAAAATTAGTTATTCCTTCTTCTGTTTCTTATTTAGTTTATCAATTTAATTATTATTTGGTTTATCAACTCATTTCTTACTTAATTTATCAATAGTATTTAACTTCTCAGTTTCATTATTATCTATTTTAGCAATACAATTACTATGATGCCCAATTAATATTATATTCTGTTCTCTTTCACGAAATTCTTTTTACCATTTTCCTCTATTCGTTTATCTATCGAAATTTCTCATTTCGAAAACTCAAACTTTTGTTACATTTTAGACAATAATGAAGTAATAAATAAATTTAAATTAACTTAATAATGATTACTAGCCTTAGTTTTATTTTTGAGGACATGGCACAACATTTCAAAATCTATGTTACACTTGTAGCGGAAACCATTCGCATTAAATTTAATGAGACAGCAGTTCTGGTTTTAATTTCTTCCCCTTCAAGATGAATCCTTTTAATTAGAAGCGGAGAAGACAAACAATCGCAATAACAATGCCTCACTTCAAGCAACGCTGAGTTTTCTAAAGTGTCACTTTGTGTTACAAAACGAGGGAAGGAATAATTTTAAATGTCACGAAATTTAGTAATTAGTTGATACATTTTGGTTGCGAGAGGGAGTGTTTGCGTTGTATTATATTCGAATTTTTTGATGATTGCAAGATTTCAGAACTGTTTTAATGGGTTAAATTTGGAGAAAATCAGGTGCATATAAATGAAATTTTTTTAAAAAGTATTCTTCAAGTTGAAGTGGTTATGAAAAGGATAAATTTAAATTGCTTCAACTTTTATGATAGGAATTGCGTAGTCTATAATTTTTAAAGTAGTGGAATTACATACTTAATTTATGAAAAAATGTCACTATAAAACATCGATAAACTATTCATGATAAATATTTGAATGTAGAATATATAATGTAGTCTAGTCAGTGAACTATTAATCAAGGGCTATCAAGGGCTGTCTTGTATTTCTAATAATATATAGGGTTCCGTAATGATCTCCCTTAATATATATGTCACGAAATTTAGTAATTTTGCGAGATGGAGTGCTTGCGTTGTATTAATGTTTACGAGAGTTCACATTAATAAAGTTTTTATTGATTATGAGATATAAGAACTGTTTTAATGAGCTAAATTGAGAGAAAAATCAGGAACATATAAAGGAAATTTTTCAAAATAAATTTTAGACTACTTTGGAAATTTTTAAAGAGGAAGTGTTGTTAGTATAGATTTTAATGGCTCCAACTATTATGCTAGTGATCGCATATCTTATAATTTTTTAAATAATGGCTTTACATACTTAATTTATGAAAAAAATATCACTAAAAAACATCGGTAAACTATTAATGTTAGACAGTTGAATGTAGAATAGAATTTAGTGTAGTCAGTGAAGTATCAAGTCATGTCTTATATCAATCAAGTCGTGTCTTGTATATCAAATAATATGTAGGGTTTCCCCCTATAACTTCTCTAAATGTATACTTTAAAAAGAAAACATATACATTAGGGGTCCCAAATTTATTTTTAAGAGGAAAAAACAAAGAAAAATCAAAAATATTATCCAAATTCAACGAATCATTATCGAGGAAGGTAGAAGTAAAAACATTAAAATCTGTTTGATTTCTAGAAGAAATTGGAAAAATGATTGACTAAAAACCCTTTCAAGTTCCATCTGGAAGAAATTTTTCAAAAGCGTTTTTTAGAAGCTGCATTTTATAAGTGTCAAATTTTTAACTCGAACATATCTTCGCCTGTTGACACTAAGATTAAATTATATGTTTAAAAAGATGATTTAAAAGAAGTACTTGGAATTTTTTATTGTTTAATTGTCATAAATTTTCTGAGGATTTTTTTTTCTACAGAAATTTAAAATTTTCCCTATATTAAAAATTATTCTCCCTATATTAAATTATTCCTATATTATATTATAAATATAAAAATTATTCTCCCTATATTAAAAAATCGTAAGCTGATACGTTGTTTTGGGTAACGTAGCTGTTACGTAATTTAATGTTACATTTTATTTTGCAGCTCAAAAAATATGAGACTTAAAACTTTGAATTTAAGAAAGTGTGTAGAAAAATGTAAAGAGATTACCATGGAATAAACAAAAATAACATTCGATAATTATTTCGAGAATTAATAGCTTTTAAACTAGTAGTAAAAATCACAGAGTGGGCCACTCTGTAGACCAGAGGAATGCAACTGCAGACTGGAAACTTAATATGATGAATGGGTCATGTTTGTTTAAGGAATTAACTTCTCTTGAAATTCTAGTTTCTTCGAAAGTTGCTGCAATTTCAATTGCTGTTTTCCGTTTTTTATTACGTTATCATATGTTTTGTTGTGCAAATTAGAACTTAAAATTACGAATGTGTTTAGAAACATTTTACAAGAAAAACGATGGAATAAGAGAAAAGTTAATATTCGTTTGTTAGTTCGTGAATTTTTTTATTATTTTTATATAACTCATGATTGTAAAGGGTGCGCCATTTGTTATTCTCATAGACTAAACCAAAAATTCTTCTAAGAATCTCTCTCTCAAAAATCAGAAATTTGTTCTCCTCTTTTTTATTAAGAGTTATTACGGCAAATCGCATTCGATGGCTGAGACGCCTTTATAGATCTGAAGACCAAAATCCACCCCGCAAGAAAAGTAATTTTTTTTAAACCAGAAGGTAGAAGAAAAAGGGGTCGTTCACCGACTAGGTGGCTGGACGCAGTTGAGATTGACCTAAAGATAACAGGAATAACTAACTGGAAGGCCATGGCACAGAATAGATCAAGATGGCAAGAACACGGCCTAGGCCTGTCATAGGCTGTAGTGCCCAAGAAGAAGAAGAAGAAGTTCGTGAATTATTAACTGTCAAATTTGAAGTAAAAAAATACCAATTGAAATCGCTCTGCAGTTTGTATGAATGCAATTACTGACTTAAATTTTGAACCTGCTTAAAGGGCCATCTTCAACTATCTTCACCTATCACCTTAATGCGAGTTTTCTTCAAATTCTAATTCGTTTGGAAGTTATATCAATGTTAAGGTTTTTTTTTTTTTGCAAATATAATAACTGTGACCAATAAATATTTCAGATGATCTCAGTCTGGCGTCTCTTTGTTTTTTGTACCTGTCATACTACTTTCCCATGTCATTTTCGACCATGGGTGCTGAATCCTTGTGATGTCCCCATACCTCCGTTTACAGTTTGTCCCAACAATCCTAGGACGCCATGTTTATGAATAGTTGAATAGTTAATTTGTGTTGGAGAAAAAAAGTATATCGTAGATATGGATTGCTTTAGTGCTTTTGTAATACAGATATATATATATATATATATATATATATATATATATATATATATATATATATATATATATATATATATATATATATATATATATATATATATATATATATATATATATATATATATATATATATATATATATATATATATATATATATATATATATATATATATATATATATATATATATATATATATATATATATATATATATATATATATATATATATATATATATATATATATATATATATATATATATATATATATATATATATATATATATATATATATATATATATATATATATATATATATATTTATATATATATATATATATAATTACAAGTTTTAGTTTAGTAAAATAAATGCAAAAAATAAACAAAAATAAGCGTAGTAAATAAACAAAAAAAAATAATACCTCTGAAAGTGTGAAAGAAAATGAAAATTGTATAAAAATTTGACCGAAAATCTAAAAACAAAATTAAAAACTAGGAAAGATGCTTAATTTACCAAATTAAAGTGAACGGAAGTTTCTTTAGTTTCTGTTTATTACAGTAATTTAAAAAGTCTCGTCAATAGTTGTTACAAATGTTTTTTTTAATCTTAAATTAGTTTAACTACCTTTCGCATGATTTGAATTTTATTTTATTTTAGACATAACATAAAAGAATGATCAATTCCTTTAATTATTTTAAAAATATAGAGGGTAAATTATGAAAAAAATTAAACTTTTATCTGGGATTCAGAATAATTATTTAATTAAGCAGTGTATATGACACAGAATTCGTTTGAAAATTGCGCATCATTTTAAATTTTATATTTTCCCTTATTTCTAACTTCTAAACCTTCGTCTGAGTTATTTATATTCAGATTACTTCTCTGGATTATTCATAGCCGAATATATACACGTATAATCCTGAAAAATGTATTGCTGCAAAAGTGTAGATAAAAGCTAATATAATTTTAGTTTACTTATTTCTTTAATTATGAAAACCGCAAAAGAATACAGCTGCGCTGAAATTAAAAATAAATGTAGGAAAAAAGATAAACACCTAATTCAATTTAGAAGAGTGTTGAAAGTTGAAGGTATCTTGAAAAAATAAATTCTAAGTAATTTTTTTCTGGAGGGGAGATTGAGTTCGTGTAGAAATCATGGATGCGTGTGCTTGCTCGGAGAAAACTTGATAAATGCCACTTAAAAAACAAAAAAGTGTGTAAATAAAAAGAAATAAAACACACAAGTAATTAAAAAAGCATTGATAAGTTGCTTATTTATAAAACTTTAAATTCTTATTTTCAACAAATTTTTTTTCAAAAATATAGATTGAAATTTGATTTATTGCTGATTAGATTTAAGCATACGAAAAGACATTTTTTAGAAACAACAAACAAGCGAATTTACTATTACAAAAATTTGGAATGTTCACTTTAATAATGATAAATATGGTGCAATAAGAGAAAGTTTTTTAGATTTTGTAAGACTGTACGAACGTACAAAGTGCGTTCTCGTTTGTGAAGGATTTCGGTGCCTCGCAAGAGTCAATAAAAATATGTTAAATAAATGTTAAATCTGAATAGAATAACAACCCTAAATAAGCTAGGCAATATTTTAAAGCAGTTTCTGTACCATAATTGAGTGCTTTTTATTTTAAATATTATAAAGAAAAAGCAATCACTTTGAATGCTAAATATTCACTAAATCACTATGACTCCTTGAATATTATTATCCAAAAATCTTAGAGTAAATGGTTCCAGAATGTATATTATGTATTCAAGAATGTATGCAAGAATAAGTCATGAAATCTTTTACAACTGCAAGTCTCATCCTACTGAAAATAAAGAGCAAACTATATCTCTTGTATCAGAATATTTATTGACCTATCATTCCTTGCATAATTCCTCGTAGAAAGAGATATTAAACTATATGTATTCTAAGTTATCAGATTCGCCAGTTTCTTCCTATGTGGATTTAAATGTTCCAGAAGCAATTGTGAATTTTGTATTTACCATACTTTAGTCTTTATATTTCGAATAAGAGAATTATTCTCGCGTCTTATCATAAACAACGATTTCTTGAATAATGAAGCATAGAATCTATTGAATATTATTTCCTTTCATTGAATATCCTTGATTTTACATTTGCGAGAACATTTAGTGTTTCTTCTGCTTATATTCCATTTATAAAGGTTTGTTTACCATTCTAAATTGACAAGAGTTTTTCTTTTAGCGGGTTATTTAATGAGGTGTTTAAATAATATGTAAAGATGAGCTTTTTTTTTTTTTTTAAATAATATTAAAAATATTGCATTTTTTGGGATTTTCGATTTATACACAAGAGTATAGTTTTTATACTGTCAAAAATTTTAGAAAAATACTGTTTAGAATGTTTAAAGTAAATAACAGTAATAAATTTTCTTTGAAAAATTAATCAATGTTTAATAATTTATTAATGTTTAGAATGTTATGCGCTTAATGGTCTAGAGTTTGCATTTATCATATTCAAATTTCCTTAGTAATTTGGCGAATTCATAAGTTTTTTTGCAAAAATTTAGAATTATTAAAATGTAGCTATTCTGAAATTTTCTTATTAAAACAAACACGTTTGTTTGAGTCACGCTTCTCAATTTTTTGGTTTCCTAAAATAATTAAATAAAAAGTAATTATAATAATAGAGAAATTTCACAGTTTTACGTATGATCCGGCACTCTCCCGTTCATATGCTTTAAATTAACTACGCATGCTCCGAAACTTTTTTTTAACATTTAATGGGCTCAATTCACTGACATAAGCTCATGGGTATCTGAAGTACACATGCGCAAATGTTTCAAAACTCAATGAACCAAGGAAACTTGCAGAATGATACGTAAAACTGCGAAAATTTTCGATTCTCCCACAAGAGTCGCGATGGCTCAGGGGATAGAGCTCAGGGGAGAGAGGGGGGCTTGCACCGACCACGGTGCTGACGTGAAATATCCTCAGTGGTAGACGGATCATGAGTTACGAGTCCTCTTGCCGTCAGGCTAACAGTGAGAGGTTCTCGTGGTCTTCCTCTCCATGTAATGCAAATGCGGGTTAGCTCCATCAGTAAGTCCTCCGGGAAGGTAAATTTCTCCCAATACTCGATTTAGGAGTTCTCTTGTCTTCTGGATTGGGTTCAAAATTACAAGGCTGCAGAGTTGAACATTAGTTGTCGTAAGCGCATAAAATTGGGTCGGCTGTTCAATGACGGTTATAATTATAATACATAATTATAATATTCTCTCACAAGTCACGAAGATGGTCTCTAATTAAACTTTCATGCAAGATTGGCTGCCACAGAAGAGCCTCGGCGTTTACAGATGCCTCCAAAAAATCTCAAGAGCTTCTTTTTGTTAATTGTTTTTAACAATCATAGCACATTGTAATTTGCTGTAAAAAGTTGTAATTATGCATACAAATTTGACATGTTAAGTTTCAATTTGAAAATCAGGAAATTTCATTTTAGTTTAAGGGGGACCTAATGCAAGGGGCTGTATGAAGGTTGAACTTTTTAAACATTCTCGATAACTCAATAATTGGAAAATTATGTTGGTAAGAGATGATCTATGTATAATTTGCTGAAAGGTACAGCTGGGCTTAAACTGCAAACAACTGGATCGATTTTTTAAATGCTTTTATGCTCTAATTCAGAGTATTAAAGTGTTTGCTTAAAATAATGCATGCTTTATTAACATTTTGTTGCAATTTTAGCGTGTTAAAAAATAATTAAAATATCTTTTTCTATTCTTATAATTTTTTTTCTTCTATTCCTTTGGTTTGATTATCTTTCCCTCCTATTATCTTGTATTTTTTTCAAATTAATTGAAAGTTTTTAATACTATTTATAAATTAAAAAAACTTATTTTATTTTTGTATTTTTTTACCATCTTCAAGAGTTAATATCAGAATAAAAAAGTATATTTTTATTAAGTTTTCTACCGTGACACTGTTTTGACGAGCGTAAAAAGAAAACTATTTTAATGGAATAACATGGAACTTAGTTTTGGAACATGTGATAAAAACTAATAAAATTTTTTTTCATGAAATCTTAAAGAAAAAAAAATAATATACCTAATGTATAAAAATAAATATAACATAATTTATTATACAATCTTTGCTAAGCTTGAATAGATTGACGCAGACGATAATAACCATTATAATTTTTCTAGTTTTACTATTGGCATCATATTTAAAAAAGTTTAAAATTCGTTTGGAATATTTTAAAACATTTAATTTTCTCACTGATTTCAGTTTGGAACTTTCCTTCTATAGCTGCTCAATCATACTCGTTTCTTTCATTCGATGCAATTTAATATTGTGACACTGTGAAAATATTAATATGCAACGTTTTACTTTTTTCAATTTAATTTAATATCTTACTAAATTTATCTAGAAAAGAAATCATCAGTTTAATTCTGAAAGTGCTGTACATTCAATTTGGAATCCAATTGTTAAAGCATTGAAGTTGCTACTTTTTCAAACTCATTTTGATCTTATTAGATATTCAACAAGCAAACTTATAAAAATTTTAATAAAGATTGCTATATCTAAATTAGAGAAGACAAAATAATAAAAAAATTGTTAAGCCGATGGAATTCCAAATTACAACGAGTTAAATGCATCAAATGTAAGTACTGAATTTAGATTTGATTATTATTTAGTAAAATTCAAATTTAATTTTATTTTACTATTGAATATTAGTTGAGTGTTATTTCAAGCTTCGTATACTTCAAATAATATTTATAATGTTTAGACTTCATATTGATTTGAATATTTTTTATTATCCATTTACAATTTGCGTCAATTATTTCTGCTCTTATGAATGTTATTATGTGTAAAACAGTGTATTCTTAGCTACTTTAATTTATTTTAAAAAATTGTTAAATTCGGGGCAATTCAATAAATTAAAAACAATGTAATAGAACAATGGTAGTTAAATTGCTATTTATTAGAACGAAAAAGAGGCATGTCTTTAGTCACAATGCAATTCTATATAAAATAATGATTTACTAAAAGCGGTTTGTACTTCTGCGAATTTTTATTGCAACTTTTTTTTAAAAATAAAATTTTGGTTCATTATTCGAAGTTGTTTAGCAGTTGATAGCAGTTTAGGTGCAATTAAAGGAGACATTATTTTTAGACAATAAAAAAAACTGGAAAATAAATAAGTAATTAAAAAGTTGTAAAAAACGGTGCAATGGAGATATTTTTGTTTTGTTTTATCTACTTTTTACATCTTAAAATCCTAGGTCATCTCAGCAGTATTGGGGTACTACTTGTGGATAAGCTCTCTCTCTCTCTCTTTTTATATATATATATATATATATATTACAAAAAAAATTGCATGTTAATTAGATTTAAAATGCAGTGTTATTATACATATTTTCACTCATTAAATACAAAATAAACTTTCCATATACATGTAGATATTCAAGCAAGCGATCAGCATACTGTTGTAGTAGAATTTCGAAGCAAATTTGCTATTTTAAAATTTTTCAATTTTCAATGATTTATTTATAAAAGAAGAAATTATGAACATTTTATTCAGATAATAAGCTTGCATACTGCTAGGTTTAAACATATACATTTAAGCAAAGTAAAGGAATAGTTATATTTGAATAAATAGCAAACATTAAATGTATACTGTGAGTAACCTGTTGTAACGCTTCACCAGCAGAGTTACCCAAAACAGCGACGAGAACTATTCAGATTTTACTCTTATTGCTAAGCCTACAATAATGGCCCCCTAAGAATATCCTCCGACTTTAATTATTTAAGATGAGAACGCGCCTTTAAAACAAAAATAATAAAATTTAAATTGGAAAATTGAAGCATATTTGATTAAAAGTGATAAAACTAAATCAATAAATGTCAAACATACTTACTGAATTTCGCGTAGACTTTCGATTGTCAACACACATGCCATTCGCTGGCTCGCATGGAACTTTGGAAAGTGAGATAATTTATGTACTTTAAACAGCCTCAAAATAAGCTTAGGTATAAATAAAATGTGTGTGTGTGACTTCATACTCCTCAATAAATACCTGACACTCTTTGGTTGAAATAAGGTAAAATTTTTTGTACCTCATAAATACCTCTTTTGTTACAAGTGTCAGAAAAACAACCAGGTTTACCCATAGAGTTGAAATAGTAGAAATAGTGAAATATAGAACTCTATGGGTTTACCTTGGAAATCATCTTATCAGTCTGGTTGATATGGAGTTAATTTAAAGCAACCTCAAAATGGTATTTGGTGTAAATAAAATAACGTTACACACCTTACTCTCTTTAGTAGAAAAATGGTAAATTTTTTTTATACCTCATGAATACCTTTTTTGTTATAAGTGTCAGAAAAACAACCTGAATACCTTGAAAATTACCTCATCAATATGGTTGATTAGAAGTGAATTTTAAACAACCTCATAATGACCTGAAGCAAGGGCGCCGTCAGAATAATATAAAAGGGGGTGCATCCCTCTAACAAACAACCTACCCCCCCCCAAAAAAAAACTTTTTTTTTTCAATATTCTGTTATTACATTTTGTTTTGTTGTTACATATACTTTCATCTGTTAATTTTTTTCAAGATACATTTCTTCATTGTTAACAAGATATTTTAAAAAAGTACGAATTTCTTGTAATTGCAAATTTTGCCACGAGAAACTGTATTGATGGCGCTGGCATAGCTACTGACTTTGAAACACAAATAACTAAAAACAGTAGTTTCGTATGCTAACGTGTTTGTGTACGCTTAACATTGGTATTTATTGTGTTGATGAAGTTTTACAGTTGAGAGAAGTCAGTTTGTGTTATACACCTTTGTTAAACTAAATAACTAATGGAAAATATAATATTATTTATCTTTTATTAAATGAAACTTAAAAATATAGCTTAGATATCTGCCAAGTTTGTGCATGCATGCTCAGTGTGCATAAGAAAAGAATCAAAGTTTACTCAGAATTCATTGAAAAAGTTATAAACAGATTTGGACAGCCAACAGGACTATTACAATTCTTGTTTGATTAAACAATTTTTTAATTGTTTTATATTATTAATTACTTAATTATTTGTTTTTTAATAAAATTTTTTTTATAACAAAATTGTTTTTCTGTATCTCTTTAATTGATTAAAAAAAGGCCAGGGGGTGCAAGTGCACCCCCTGGCACCCCGCTGCCGGCTCCTTTGACCTGAAGTGCATGTAAACAACCTCGTACATCTCAGTTACAACCTTTATGAGGTATAATTTTTAGGTTTGTTTTTTTACCAATTTCAATTATACCTAAAAATAACCTCAATACTTCAAAAATACCCCAAAACAGCCTCAAAAATTCTTTAAATTTTCGTAAGGGATCTGCAAGTGACGTAGTAAGGGTATCTCGATCCTGATTGGTTGTTGAAACGTGGCATTTGTTTACATAAGCAAATGTTCTTTCTATCCTCTTTCAAGTGTGGCGTATCTACCACTATAAATATTGAATACCCATTCACTAGTATATAAGATATGCTAACTTGATTCTATCTTGAGGTACTTTTTGATAGATGAAGGTTGACATAGTCGATTTATAATTCCCCTCCTTGGTGACTTCCGGACGTGATAGGAAATTGCCAATGTTGATGGATGATCCACATTAAGCAGTTGATTTGCTTAAAAATATACTGTTAAAAAAATCCGGTGAAGTAAATAAACTCTCCCGGTCAATAAACAAAAAAAAAACGAAGAAAAAAATTATATATAATGAGTAAAATTGATATAAATATATAAACAGCATGAATCAACTAGTGATATCCGTTCATCGAATTCGATCATGGATAAAATTCTGGAAGGGGAGTAATGTGGTGTATCTACGACTATTAATATTGAATACAAATTCACTAGTATATGAGACATGTTAACTTGACATCGACTTTATCACACGATGAAGGGGTAAAGGGCCGTTCCGGCCTCAGGCATCCCGAACCACCTAACAGAACAGAACTTGATTCTATCTTGAGGTACCTTTTGATAGATGAGGCTTGACATAGTCGATTTATAATTTCCCTCACAAGTTAACCAAGCCCATCAAGAATCAATTCTCTTAAGTGACACATTCTATTTTCTTTCACAAAGATTCTTTCACAAATATTTCAAATCTTTCACTAAATATTTCTCACTTAACACAAAGACAGGCATGAAGTCGCGTTGAACGCAAACGAACTAATTATGCATCGAAGTTGCCAGGTGCACAAAACAATAATATATCACGGTTACAAATAAATAAATAAATAATAAATCTAAGTTAAGTAAAAGACTTTGAGGATAAATAATTATATTTTAACGAATTCGATGTGCTATACGGTACTGTCAGGGCTCGAAAAAACTCAGAAATTTTACCCGTCCCCGAGGACGGCTTGTCCAACAATGCACCCGTCCTCCGTTGAAACTAACCCGTCGCTTTTAAATAAATAAAAATATAATTTTCTCCTATTTATAGCAAACATTTATATAAATTGCACAATGAATTAGTCGTTACTAGGATTACATTATACAGTAATAAAAGAAATACTAGGTTACTGATAGTAACCTAGTATTTCTTTTATGAAATAATTTAAATGACAAGGGTCAAGTTATCAGGAATGTCAAGTTATCCGAGAGTACTGTGTTTTTTAAATGAATCAAATATGACGTTTGCCAGTTCTACAATCAAGCCAATGATTTACAGATGTTTCTGAACAGAAATCTGAAAGGGGTTTTCCATTTAGGTAGATGTTCATAATTGCTTTTAAATCTTCTTGTTTAAGACAAGTACGTATTGTGTTTTTTTGTAAGTTTATTGCTGCAAAGCCCCTTTCAACAGCTGCAGTACTCCCAGACAGAGAAAACATCAATATATGCGCAGTATGTTGCTGTATTGTGGGTCATTTTGCTGCCTTGTAACTTACAAGACTCTTGTAAGATAACAAAAATTGAAAATGTATCACGAACATTAACGGGAAAATGGCCGTCCGCGCGGACGTCGGATTCGAGAAATTCGTTGCCCGCGGAGAATTTTTGACCGTCGAGGACGGGTGGAAGGGCTGTTTTTCGAGACCTGGGTACTGTATTTAATTAACTTCACGCTAATTAACTTATGTGTAGAGACTTAGCACGCCATCATGTCTGTGAACTATCAGCGGGCGCTGAGGTCATAGGTCACGTGACTGGGTATCACTGATCTTCCTTTTCTTGAAGTGCAAGTACTCAGTAATTTCAATTCGAATTGATATACATAATTATTTGGTAATTTTAATTATCATTTTCAAACCTTATTTTTTAAATAAAAAAAAATACTTAATATATTCTCGCTTCTTTATCGAAAGCCGTTACAACTTGTTCTTCTACTAAAAAAAAAAAAAAAAAATTAAAATGATCATGGGAACAAAAGAAAATAATGTTAAAGAGGAACAAAAAAAAATTTTTTTTTCAAAATGATTTTTCAAGCTGCATCAACTGGAAGCAAAAACGTGGGAATATCCTGGATTCGTATTAAGAAATTTGTGGATTCCAAGCAAGCTGGATTTGCTGAGAAACCAGAAGCAAAAAAGATTTCAAAGAAACTTGTTGAAACTGGATTGATAAAGAAAGTGAACAAGGGTTACATCTTCAATGCTTAAAAAAAAGAGGTAAGAAAATGTGAGCTAAAAGAAATTTTAAGAAGATTGGAGCTAAAAAGAACACGAAAATCTCAACCAAAAAGGACACCAAGGACGCATCATCAAAAATAGATGAAACGAAAATGTCAACTGAAAACTAAGCTGAGAAAAAAGGTATTTTCTGAAGTAAACAGAATTCATTCAATGACAACAGAATCCAAAATATATAATTATTAAAAGTTATTCATAATATTGAAAAAACATTTAAATAAATTGATCACATTTCAGAAATGTGTTTTTGAATGAGTATAAGATCTTGCTTATGGTAATCGCAGTTTTAATTCAAAAATGCAAATCACTGCACTATTCCATTTATTTCAAAGTGATATTTTTTCACCTCGAGTGCTTAGTTTTTTTAAAAAAAATCTTATTTGTAACCAATTAACAAAATAAAAAAATTCTTAAAACTTAAAAAAAAAGTTATCTTCTGGGACAAGAAATTCGATTTTATTAGCTTTAAGGTAATTTTATTAATCATACTGTTACCAAAACTTTCAATTAAAAAATGCTTTAATATAAATAGAGTTTAAGTAAAGTTTATAATAGGGTTTCTGCGAATAACACTTTAAAAGCACTAAATTTTTGAAACTCGTTATCCGATATTCAAAAATGATAACCAAAAAGTGGTTTATATAATCAAGTTAAATAATCAATATAATTTTCATAATCAAGTAATATGTAATTAAATGTAATCAATATAATATAATAATCAATAATAATCTTTTCAATAACAACTTTTCTGATAACAATCAAACTGACTGATAATTTATAATCAATCAATTTTTACAATCAAGAAATAATGGCTTTAACAGAGCGGATTCCCATAATTATGATGAGTTTCTGCACTTTAAGAATTACTAGACTACTATAAATCTCATTTTTGGTACTATGATACCACTATAACTATTTTAATAAATGTGATTTTGCCATCAACAACTGTTGTTATAATTCTTTCATGATGCTCCATTAACGCTTTTTTTGGTACTTGTGATTTCTTTAGCGATTAAGTGGAAACCAAAGAAAATATTTTTAAACTAGTGGGCTGCGCCCCCTGCTCGCTAACGCTCGCCAACCCCCGAAAATTGCTACGCAATCTTATATGGTTTGCTTCGCAAACCAAGCTCGCTTCGTTCGCTACTAACTTAGGTACATTGTAAATGCACAAAACTCTAAGAATTCAAAACAATCATTCATATCCATATAAAAACTTCTTTATTTAAAAAAATTAAATCTTTTTCGTAAATACTAAGTCATTAAAATAAATTTGAATTCAAATAAATGACATGTAATTCGTTAAACCTACTAGAAATGTGCTTTAGTATAATTCGTGATCTAAATCAAGAATCGTTAAATAAATTCGTAATATATAAATTCGTGAAAAAAAGCGCTTTCGACAAAATACTAAAATAGAGATCTATCGACAAAGACTACTCACTTCTGCCTAGCTTAATAGTATGAGATTGCCGCAGCTGATGCTCTCTGGTTATTTCAGTTTCCGTTTTTAAAAGCACCATATGTTGAGCCATCTCAGTAGATTTGGCATGTGACATTTTTAGCGGCAATCATTGGTCGATTCGCCGTGTAATAGAAATAGTAACGTAAACAAAAAAAAGCAAACGTTGCCACCGGCGGAAAAGAAATACAGCCAAAATTTGGGAGCCACGTAAGAGAATTATATGTATTAGATTCCTGTCAAGCACAATTTTTACCATTGCTAAAGGGATAATAATGATTGTTTAAATTAAATTCAGCAAACTAAAACAAACATGTTCGCTAATTTGTTGTAAGAAGTCTGTTACAGGAGCTGTAAAATACCACCTAATGATTATGTGCGGCAATGATGCTTAACTAATTGTGGTAATAGGTATTACTAGTATATTGGTAATAAGTATTACTGGTATTCTGGTAATAGGTGATGAAGTAAAGGGTAATCAGTCTGATCTAGGTATCTAATGTAGGTACTTAATATAAGTACCGTGGTTATTACTAGTTAAAATGAAAATTTTTTGAGAATATATTGCACTAGTTGATTACTTTTAATAATTACTTATGAAGTTTGGCTAGTGAGAAATTTTAGCTGAATAGCTGGCTGTAATTAATAATTAACTAATGCAATTAAGTTACTGGTTATTGTTTAATTCCAAAATATCTGAAGTATAAAAACTCTAGAAGCAACGGAAGATCTCGTCAGAAGAAACAATTGAATTCAATTTCAAAGCAATCGTCAAATATATAGTAACTAGAAAGGTGTCTAGGATAACAATTATTAAGATATAAAAAGAAAAAATTCAAAATCTATTTGTTTCAAATATTTTATGCAAAGTTTAACAGTAACTATACATATATTTGGATTTAGTTTAAGAATGGCTCGAGATGCATGCCATAAATAGTTAGGATGCAGGAGCAGACGAGTAGCAAAATTCACTGAAATGCCTAGGCATCGATAATTTCAATGATTTCCTGATAGGAAGATTTTGGAAGGAAACTCCTTCTTTAATTTTGACACTCAAAAATGAGTCACACAAGGGTTCAGATCTGGAGAATAAGGTGGCTCTGTTGATCGATATACGCTCAGAAACGTCGTTTTCATTGGAAAATAAACAACAACAAGAGAACGAAAATAAAGTAATAAATGACTATCACCCCATTAGAAAATACATATGAAATTTTTTTTAGAATAAAGTCTAAATCTGAGCATATTTTTTTGTTACATAACGTAAATTAGTTAACTTATTGTCAGCATATTGTGATATATCGTGTAGTCTGTGTAATCAAGGGATTTTTATTGAAAGCCTGCCTCTCAGAGTTGGCCGTTGATTACAGTAATCGATTACAACTGTAATTGATTACAGATAATTACAGCTATGTAATCAATTACTTGTAATCACGATTACAAGTAATCAATTACTTGTAATCGTGATTACAACTTTCAAAAAATTTTGATTACAGCTGTAATCATGATTACAATTTTGATTACAGTAATCAATTACTTGTAATCACGATTACAAGTAATCAATTACTTGTAATCGTGATTGCAACTTTCAAAAAATTTTGATTACAGCTGTAATCATGATTACAATTTTGATTACAGTAATCAATTACTTGTAATCAAGATTACAAGTAATTACGATTACAAGTAATCACAACAAAAACGATTACAAGTAATTATGATTACAAGTAATCAAAATATATGATTACATGTAATCATGATTACATGTAATCATGATTACATGTAATTTTATTACATGTAATTGTGATTACTTGTAATCAAACTATACGATTACAAGTTATTACGATTGTATACTATAGTCAAATTTTTTATGTAAGTATTCATGTGTTTACATATTTATGTACATAGAATGTACGCACGCATAAACGTGCGATTCCTATACATACAATGTATGCACAAACGTTGTTTGTACGTACAATATTCATAATTATATTGTAATATACTTAATGCAATGCGCATATGCTTAGTACATATAATTATGCATTTATGATACATGTACGCATGTATGTTAGTTTGTACAAAAAGGCAATGTTTTGTATCTTTGTATACATCGACAATGTATGTATGAACGTATATGAAAATAATGTTTATGCGTTTGCATGCTTTTATGTACTTAAGTGCATATATTGTATAAATTTACGATAATAGCACGTATATACAATGTACGTTTGTATATAAAATTGTACGCATTTCGTTCAATATGTAAGAATGTTATTTAAAGGTACAATATATGCACATAGTTGCGTAAATAAAATGCGTACATGTATACATGCATATTTATAAGTACATCGATAGATGTGCACGCAAAGTATGTACTTATGTACAACTTACGTATGTACTTGTATAACTACATACTTTGTTAATACTTATGCGCATGTAATGCATGGATATACAAAAAAATAGTTATATGCACAATGTATGCCTGTGCATACAACGTATACATGTACATAATTACAAGTAATGCACAAATACATGCGTACATTTAAATATATGTAATTACAATATACACATACATTGTGCATACATTAAAAAAATTTATATGAGTAAAGGTATTAAAATTTGTTTTAAAATTTATTCTAAGGCATATGAAACTCGACCTCATATTTTTTAGAAAGCAAACGATAATTTTATTTGGAATTTCTAAATATTAATTCCACACATAAAATTTACCGTTTTTCTTACCATTTAAAAAATTTCTATGAATCATGCATTATTTCATAAAAAAAATAAATCTGTATTGTCAAACATTTCATGAAAATACCTAAAAATAATTTTTTATTCAGAGAATTTCAAAATGATATAGAACAATTAAAGCTGAAAACTAAATTTAAATATCGTTTGATTTTGTCATTTAACTTGCTTGAGTCATTAAAAGTTAACTTACATGCATTTTATTTATTGCATTGTACACATATTTAGACCTAAATGTAATGTACATATGTATACGTGTAATGTATGTACGCATGTACAATGTATGTACATACATTCATGTATTGTACGTGCATATATAGTACATATGGATATGCATACATGGAACAAACGTGTATTGTACATGTGTGGATACATTCATTGGACATATATACATTGCACCAAATACATAGATAGGGATAGCATGCATATACAAATGTAAAATTTGTACGAAAGAATTATGCCCAATATATTTATGCACATATGTACTGTATATGTACACACATATGTACATTATATGAACATTATATGTTCATTTCATCATAAGTACATTATATCAATATACATCTGTACGCTATATGTATATACATCTGTACGCTATATGTATATACATCTGTACGCTATATGTATATACATCTGTACAATATATGCATCTCAAATGTGTGTATGTACGTACGTCATGCATGTCGAATGCATGTATGAATATATGTGAAATATAAATACGCCCAATGTGCGTACAATCGTACACAAATGTATTATGCATATTTGGATACTTACATTGAGCATGAACATATTATGTACATGTACATAAATACACTGGACATGCATATCATGTACATGTATACATACATATATTGTACATCCTACAGATATACCTATATTGTACATGCATACATATATTGTACTGTTCATAAATAAATTGCACATACATGCATGGGACATACATTGTACAGACAATGTATGTATGTTCGTACAAACACAAGTACTTGTATATACATGCGTACATGAACATAGATATACATTTTACATACACAAATATTTGCATAAAATGCATATATTCATTGTGTATAAATGTACATGTCTACATTGTTTGCACATACATACGTAATTATTATCTATATACATACGTACATATATTTTATACCTACAATATAAGTGTATGTACATGTGTGTGAAACTAAAATGTCTGAACATATGCACTAGATAAAATCATATGTACATACATTTTAGTTACATTCATTTGTACGTATACAAATACGTACAAAATGCAGTACATGTTAATACGTGCAAAATGTATCATTATAAAATACATTCTACTATCTACTGTAAAATATACATTTATAAGAATACAATAGTCTTGTAATCGTGTAATTAGATTACATGTAATCACAATTACATGTAATCAAATTACATGTAATCATATATTTTGATTACTTGTAATCATAATTACTTGTAATCGTTTTTGTTGTGATTACTTGTAATCGCAATTACTTGTAATCATGATTACAAGTAATTGATTACTGTAATCAAAATTGTAATCATGATTACAGCTGTAATCAAAATTTTTTGAAAATTGTAATCATGATTACAAGTAATTGATTACTGTAATCGACTATGTAATCATGATTACAGCTGTAATCAAACTTTGTAATCACGATTACAAGTAATTGATTACTGTAATCAATATTGTAATCATGATTACAGCTGTAATCAAAATTTTTGAAAATTGTAATCATGATTACAAGTAATTGATTACTGTAATCAAAAAATGTAATCGATTACATTTTTGGCCAACTCTGCTGCCTCTAACCTCTTACCTTTAATCAATTTTAAGTTTGTAATTATATCTCTTAAAGAATACAAATTAAAAAAAAAGTAGCGTAAGCAGAATTTTTATGAAGCATTTTACGCCTAATTGAGCTTAAAAACAACATTGATGGCTCAGATATTTTTTTCAAAGTATAGGAATAAAAGCATATCTCCCCTTCGATGTTTAAAAGAACAGGTGCATTCACCATTTTTGACAAAGACCCAATTCTCACGTTTTAATCTGTCTTAAGACAATAGATAACACCCTTTCCCCCAACATAGTTTCCGTGTGATACGTTAATAAACTAAGAAAAAGAAACAGGGATAAATTTTTTTTATTTTTAAAAATGAATAAAAATTAATTAAAAGAATTACCGATTAAAGTAAGGGGATGATGGTTGGTATTATTAAGAAATGAGCATTTAATTTCGCATGACGGGTAACTTTTTTTCACTGCTCTGATACTATTGGAGCAACATCAGAGTAAAATAAAATCAAATTTTTTTCCCCTTTCTTTCATGCATTGTAACTTTTGAGAATTTTTTCATAAAACTATACATCGAATTTCAAGTAAATGAGAAAAATGCAACCTATTTTGCATTGGAGCGCGTGTAGATAAAATAAGCTTAAAAAATGAAAACATTGAATGATCACAAAAAATTGTTTTTCATCCTCGCAGTAACTTAATTTTTTTCATTTTTTTAGCGAATACATTCGAAGTTTAACATTTGTACGCAAGTAATCTTCGATGCACGGAAGATGAAATGAAAACTACTTAAGAAATACACATGTGTGTGTAGTTTGTTTTTACTAAGGTCTCTGCCACCTGTTACTCAAATTTAATTTTGTTAACAGGTAGAGAAACCTGACTTAACCTGTTAACAAACTTAAATCTTAGTCTTTTTTATTTTATTTTATAACCGATATTGAACAGCCGACCTAATTTTTTGGGTTTACGACTACTAATGTTCAACTCAGTAGCCTTGTAATTTCGAATCCAATCCTGACTACAAGGGAACTCTTGGATCAAGTATTGGGAGAAATTTGTATTCGTGGAGGACTTTTTGATAGAACTAACCCGTATTTGCGTTACATGGAGAGGAAAACCTCACACGGCTTTCTTAACGGTAAGGAGACTCTAACCCATGGTCCATTTACCACTGAGGATATTTTACGTCGGCATTGTGGTTGGTGCAAGTCGGATGCGGAATTCGTATCGACCAGCCAGCGATGGGATTCGAACCCGGTTCACCGCATTAGAAGGCGAACGCCTCCCCCCCTGAGCCATTATAGCTTAATCTTAGTCTTTGAAAGATAATATTAGTTTTCATAATCGCTGGGGTACATTTGACACATTCTTTCCCACTGCGACCTTGGCTAAATTGGATAAACTAGACGCCCTTTAATATTTAGACTTAAGGAACACGATAGATATGTTTGTTATCATGACGAGAAATCATCAATTGCTGCACATTGTTGGAATCTTGGGCATCAATCCAAGTCCGACAATGTCAAAACTGTTTCCACCCCAGTCACGTTAGCACATCTTGATGCCCTGAAATCTTGTTTTATTCATATGAATGCTGATTTCTTTGTTGACGTCATTAATTTCGCACCAACTCTCCACAGCGTGTGGAAATGCGTTTTACCTTGATTTGCCTATCTCAGCCACAGTGTTTTTTCTTGTTCTGTTTTTTCATATTTATCTTCATTCTCTCTCGGCAACTGATGCTTTTTTAATTTTTGTTTCTCGCCTTTATTTTCCATTTTTCGTTTGCAACTTTACGCTTTTTTTTAAAAAAAATTTCAAATCACTTTTGTTTCTTCTCATTCACGTCTGGCAAATCTTGAAAATGGGAGCCTGTTTTTGGGCGTTTGAAACATGTCGACTGTTGTTTCCAATCGGTATATTTTTGAGGCAAATATAAATTTTTAAACAAGTAATACCTTCCATTATGCTAATAATATAATTTTAAAAGTGGGAGTGTCAAAAATTATTCTGTTTTAATATGAAAAGAATAATCGTATTCATAATTCGGATTTTAGGAACTATTTATTTAACCTAATACATTTTTTTTTAACCCGTAGTTTGAAATCACGTAATCCAAGACTATCGAAATTTATAAATCTGTTCTGTATTAATCAAGTCTTACCATTTCGAAATTTGAATCTAAAAATTATTAAGTTGTGAAAGTATTGTTGAAATCTTATGTAATTGAAGGCTTTTTACTTTATCGTGAGACAATTATAAACAATAAAAAGGAAAAATTGAAAAAGTTTTGGAAAATTTTGATTAAGCGTGATGAAGAATTTCTTATGCTACGAATTAAAATGAAAAATTACTAAAATTTTCTGAAAAATAAATATATATCTCATTATAGGTATATCAGAAGAATATTATTAAAACATTAATAAAATAAATTTTTTAAATCAGTAAACTGTAAAGTAAAAATTAATTTTTTTATTAATTCTACAGTACTTCCATAACTAAAGTAAATTTAATATGGAAAGTAATTTTTTTTTGTTTGAAACGGTTTGCGATTTTACTTCACCAAAAGCTGATAAGTACGAAATTTCTCAACCAAGTTTTTATTTTTTTTAATTCACATAAAAACATCAGGAACGCGGTTAATCACTCATTCACTAGTCAAATATTTATTTTTTCTTACCACAAGAAAATGTTTTTTGAATTTTAAATATGTACCAATATTTTCAATATTGTATTTATATAAAAAGTACATAATAATGTTATTAAATAAAAGTTGAATTTCGTTTCAAATGCTTAAGCATTTTTATGAATATTTTCAAAATGTAAACGGCAGTCATAGTATCTTTTGGCATATTCATTTAAAATTCTGTTTTTCTAAAAACTTTGCCATTTTTTTATGTTGGTATAAATGCTTTTTAGAAACTAGTTGATATTTTGTTTCTTCCTAATAATTTTGTTTTAGGCATGCGTAAAAATAATTAATTTATTCAAATTTTTTATAAATGTTCTACTTCTTTTACCTTTATGTAATATATCATGCATTTATTTATTATATATGTATTTATTTTAATTTTTTTATGATTTTTTCAAGTAAAAACTTTTTAAGCGTATTGGAAGATTATTTTTCAAAAACAAATGCTGATAAGCAGCACACTTTAAAATATTTATAAAAAACACTTAAACATTTGATATAAAATTTAACTTCTATCGAATAACATTAGCAAGTAATATTTTCAAATACAATATTGAAAATATTGAAATATATTTACTAGTGAAAAACTACATTAACGACTTACTACAAAGAATTGTTTTAAGAATTTTTAAAATGACAGACAATAGAAAATGGAACATCTAAATTTCTAACTTTTATTGATGACTTTTCAGAGCTTAATCTTCCACGAAATTGCCTTGAAGTTCTTCAAAAAATGACCCTAAGTAGAAACCCTCTTTGAAATTATTGTCCTGATTTTTTTTTTACCCTTAGAAAAGTTTAAACAGTGGAAAAGAAGTCATTTTATTCGAGTAGAATGATTTTATTCCTTTTAGATTTTCCTAAAAATCAGTAAAATGGGAGAAAATTTGGCTGTCTCCCAAAGAAAAAGAGTTATACAGAGTGGCAGATTTCAGAAAAGTATGTTTAGCTCTCTGTAGCATGGCTAGAACTAACAACTTTGGTTTTCGTTAAATAGTGATATTTAATAGAATTCAGAGAGTTATATTTAGAGTTTATATCGAAGAAGCGTGCTTAATTTGAGATAGTTCCCTATTATATGGGTGCCCCTATTATGGGCAAAAGAGACGTTTGAATCAACAACAAAAAACAATTCAAAACATTGTTAAGGTTGTGTGAAGACAACGACGAAAAAAAAAAGGAACCTAATCGACTTAAGTGCGAAAATGGGTGGTTGTGTAAAATATATTTTCTTGTTTTAGTTTTTAAGTTTTTCAGTGAAAGGAAAAGTTCTTTCCCCAAATTCGAGTGAATATTCTGTTTTGTTTTTTGTTCTGTGTGTTTTTTCTGTTTTGTTTTGTGTTTCAGTAATGTTCCTTTACTGTTATAAATGACTTTTCAGAACTGGTCGAATTGTTTTTAACTCAACATTTAACTTTGGAAAATGGCCTTATTTATGTAATATAGTTGGTTCCTAATATGCAATACCACGAGTTGCTTAATACGAGATGCTATCCAATGCTAAGAGAAGACGCTAGTGAAATTTTGAAATTTTATCCATATTCTGCAAATGGGGATAGACAAATAAGCATTTTCCTTTTGGAACTTCAGAAACAAGAAACACAAATTTACGTGCTGGAAGTTTTTAATTAAATATTCTAATGAAGAAACCCAAACAAAAAAGGGACTAAAATGTTTTAAATTTTTTTAAAAACTAAACCATTTGGTACTCGCGGTGCTTCGATACTATCTTGCTATTATCCAATATTGTGACCCCTTTTCCAGATTTTGAACATTAGCCAAAATTTTTATTTTTTGAAATAACATTTCGGTGCTTTTCTGAGTTTTGCAAATCTGTCTGGTTCCTAATAATTTACAATTGTACAATTTTTATTAGATGCAATATTATTGAATATAATACATAGTTATTATAATTAAATCCCTATTTTGAAAAAAGTGCCTTTTATAAGGAACTTTTCTACAAAGGACACGAATGCTATTCTTAAAGTTGAAAATGCAAAAAGGTGATTGCCTGAGATTTTATACCTTTTGTGACACATGAAATTAAATAAAGATTTGTTAAATATTAATATTTTGTAAGCATATGCATCTATGTCTGAAATATCGTAGTACTAAATTGAAATACATAATAATAAATTTATTCATACTCATAAAAACTCACAAGCCGATTTAAATAGAATAAAAAACTTTCTGAAAAACACAAAATCTCAATTAAAAAACTTTCTGGACAAATTGATTAACTTTTGTGACTAGATTCAACCGTTTCGTTGCCACTTCAGTTCGGTGAAATTTGTTTTAAAATTACGGATTTTTTTTAAAATATTTGATTTTTGTAGAACTTTATGTTGATTCTTGCCACAGGGATGAGTTTGGTGAAAAACTAAAAAAGTTGAAAATAGAAATCCGAAATTTTTAAGTGCAAAAACTCTTTTTAAATAATTGAAAAAAAAAAACATGAAAATTTGAGAAAAATGAAAGTATGCATTAAGCATTTATCCACAGAATGTAATTAACGTTTTAATAAAAGTATCGATGCGAGCACTTTATTAGTTTAAATTGTGTGAATAGGTGTCTCAACGTGTGATTTTTAAATCACGGGAATGCAAAACCTCAGCATTTAATTTTAAAATCGCGTGAATACGTATCTTGATGTGTAATTTTAAAATCTCTATAAATCGAATCTCGATGTTTGACTTTAAAATAGCGTGAATACGAATCTCTATATTTGATTTCAAAATCGAGTGAATACGGATCTCGATGTTTCATTTTAAAATCGCAAGAATACGAATATTGATGATTCATTTTCAAATCACGTGAATACGAATTCCGATGAATAATTTTTAAGTCCCTTGTACACGAATCATAACAGTGGCTTTTAAATCACGTGAATACAAAACGTGATATTTGGGAAAAAATTGTGAAAATATGAAACACGAAGCAAGATCTTAAATCGCGATGTTGTGAGTTTAAATAACGTAGATGTAATTTTTTAAAAAAAAGTTTGCGTTGGTAGGAAAAAATAAAAATGAATATTTTTTTCCTCGGGAATTCGAAAAAGACAAACTTTCTTTGAAGATGCGGATTATTTGCTTTTTTAGTTAATAGTGAAAATTTTTTCGCGAGCGCTGCTCAAGCTCTTGTGCATATTATACAAGTTTGAACACGAGTAAAATTATAGTTCTGATTTTTCATTTTCCGTGAAATTGGTCAAAGAAACTTAAAAGATGAAGCGTAAGAAGTTTTTAATTTAGTAGGTGAAAAAAAAATGTTGAAAGGAAGTCCATCAGAAATTATATTCCTAAATTAAAAACTCCTACATTTTAGTTGGCGTTTAAAAAACAGATGTAAAAAGCAGCCGATAAATGAATGGTTCAAAAGTAACACAGTATATGGGAAAAGTTTATTTTTCGCCTGCGGATCTTCACGTTCTAGGACTCAATCTTAAAGGTTCGAAGGGGTGACTTCAATTATGCTGATTAATTAGGGCAGACGGTATTTTAAGTTACAGAATCAAACTCTAAAACGTGTTTTCTTTGGATAAACATGCCTTTTTTTTTGTTGACAGATTCGGATTTCGGATTCCCGAAATATAGGCTGTAGCCGCAATAGCAAACATGGCCTCCAATAGTTTGGTCTGGAGAGCGGTCCGAAGTTTGAAACCCTTAATTTTAATTTTATTTTTTGCGTATTTTACCATATCTTGAAGGCTTAAAGTGAATTGAAACATTTTTGCACAAAAATTATAAAATTCGTTTATCTAAAGATATAATGGGTACCGGAAAATAACGTCATTTCGGTGAACTTGATATTTGTTATCAAGATTTTATTTTTAATCAATAATGTTGTCACTTTCGTTAGCAGCAACCTTTCAATGACGGATCGAAAATGAATCGAAATGGATTGAAAAAAATGAATTGATTTTTAAGACTAACGAATATTCAATGCACCGAAACGGCATTACTTTCCGGACCCTCTAATAATTCCAAGCAAAATATAGCTTTTTGTAAATATTTATTATATTTTATTATTTTATTTTATTATTTATTATTTTATAATTGCAGAAAAAAATTTGGATTACAAGGTATAAAATTTTATATAATTTAAAAGTATCTGATTTCTCATAGTAAAATAAATTTTTTTTAACGAAATTGGTTGAATAGTTTCTGAGAAATCGAATTTAAAAAAAGCTCATATTTAAAACTCTATTTCTCAGTAATAAATAAAATAATAAATAAATAATGAATATTTACTGAAATTTATTTTTTGCATGGAAGTTTCTTTGGATAAACGAGTTTTATAATTGTGTGCAGTAATTTTTCAATTAGCTTTGAGAACACTCGAGATGTGGCGAAATATGCAAAAAGTCAATCTATTATTAAAGGGTCAACACTTTGGACAGTTCTTAACGACTGAGGTCACCATCTCAAACCATTAAGATGGAGTCCATTAGAATGTGAAGATCCACTTATTAGTTTAAACGTTATTCAGAGTGATCTGTTTTTTTTTTTACCTATGGAGCACTGTTTTTATAAGCACACTTTTATTATAACGTAATTAAGTCCCTGAAACTTAAAATAGCGTTTAGAAATTTTACTAAAATAACTATCAACTGTATAACAGTCAATTTTATTTTATTTTATCTTCGCTAAGTTAATTATTAATTTTAGGGGCAATTGAATCTTACAATTGAATCTTAGTTTTAGCACACAAAATACTTTGATTTCGCTCTGAAAAAAATGTATGGTGAAAATTACCAGAATATGGCAAAATTTAGTGCGTTTCTGGCTCTATGGGAACATCAAAAAGCTCATCAGTTTTCTTCGAAGCGCTTGGTGAAGAAGTTGGTAGAATTAACAATGAAATATGGTTTTATTATATGTGATACAATTTTGTAAATGCTGAAAAAATTTCTTAATTTTATTAGATCATGGCATAGAAACCATTTATTCGATTTAATTTGCTTTTCAGTTTTGTATCTCTTACTAAATGAGAGGTAATAGAAAATATAATTTTGAAAACCAGAATTTTCAGTAAACTATTACCGTATGAACAGGAAAATTGCCAAATGAATGGTTTAAATATCGTATATTTTGGTTTCATGAACCAGAATTATTTTCTTTTCAGCAGAAATGTCATTACCATGCAGTGCGGTAATTTTACCAGAATTTCTTTTTAAGTGTGTTTTTCTTTTACAATAATATAAATGTTAGATTTATAATTAAAATTTATAAATATACGGAGAGAAATAACGCATTAAAAAATTCCAAAACAAGTGCAAATCTATGAAATCTTAATTCATTTAAATTTAAGTAAGTTTCTCCAGGAAAGTGCCGTGATTTATTTAACGAAAGCGAATACTTCCTAATTCAGCGAACAAACAGACATGAGAGTAAACATAAGTAGACTTTTGTCCAAGCCATCGACTTAACTTTATTCTGCAAACAATATTGTCTTAGAGAATACTGCTTTGTTAAGAGATTAAATTATGGCTACTCTAGAGACTTTGTTCATAAAAATTGCGACAATTTGAAATGTAAGTATGAGTGCTAGAGATTTCTCATTTTATTCTCTTGTTCGTAAATGTTTCTGCAAATACATATGAAGTATGTATTTAATATATAACGTAGTTTACATGTTTGAATTTCGAATATTTATTTGCGTGAGTGTATATGTACAGAACCCTAGTATTTATTTCATTAGTATATTGCATTGTATTATTTGCGCATAAGTAACAAACTAATTTAAATTGATTTTTTATTGTAGTTTCTACTCATCTGTTATTTTTGATGAATTTTTTATAACTGTGATATTTATTCAATATTTGCGGAGCAATTTTATTAAACATGCATTATTTTTTTTTCTGAAATTATTGTTCTAACGTCTCTAATTACATTTGTAACAAATGTTTCAAAAGTGTTATTCCTTTGCTTTGTTTACACTTTAAAATGTTCAAATATGAGCTATTTAACTGCCGTGGTTCAGTTATTCTTTAATTCTTGCAGTACTCTAATTCTTAACATGTATAGCATTATCTTTTATCTACTTTTCAGAAGCATACCATAAACATTACAAAAACAAAATCGTTTAAAATGGTTTCCAGTGATATGACATAGAGAGTATTAGGGTACTACCTATTAATAAAAGATTACACTATATTACAGAACAAAAAAGAACAAAAGGAAAGAAAATAACAGTGATAATCTGTTCTTCTCATTTCACAACTTGCTATTAAATAACTTGAAACTACTCTTTGAACAATACAACAACTTCGACAACAACTTACAATACAACAACTGCTCTTTGGAAAGCGGAATTTATTTAAAATCTCGAAAGCTTCTTTCGATATCTAAAAAATAGCCACTCAGTAGTTCATAGAAATGCAACTATAAAGTTGAAACTTGACGTATTGAAGGAACCATTTTATTTAAGAACTTAATGCAATTTAAGATTCTAGTTTGTGTTAAAGTCATTGCTATTTTAATTGCAAAATGTATTTTAATAATAAAATTTTATTCATTATTTTAGAAAATCTTATTCATTTCTTTTAAGATGTTTATTACATAAGCTCGCGCTTGAGTTGATGTTGAAAATAACAGAAAAAAGAAAGAAAAATAAGTGATTAAATGAAAAAAAAAACTTAGCGAAATTTCTAAAAATATAAAATAAATTAATTCAAGAGAGATGTGAAAAACGCTTCCAATTTTAATTAATAGGAGAATAATAATGCTCATTTTAATAATAATTTGATAAAGATACGAGGTTACCCTTTTTTTATTCGTTAAAGTGAAAAATACTCCTTTGATTGTCTCAAGCACTTCGTATTCCTAAGTTTAACTTTTTTTCAAGTACAGCTGAATATTCTTTTATTCTCATATCATTCTTTTCTTTACGATTAATGTACAAAAAAGAATTTTCTTACGCAAACTCATAGTAATTATATACTTTATAAAAATAAAACAACTATTTCTTTTTAATTTCGATTTAAGGAAGGAATAAGTCTGATTGAGAAGCAATCATGGGAGTTGGTGTGGAAAACGAGCGGATGGCAGTTTCTAGTGTGTTTTAAACTCTCTTTGACTTGTCCAGTTTTATTATATCTAGGTATAGGGGAGAGGGGGATAGTGTGGACATCTTGAATTTTAGTATTTATTAGTAAAATTTTCTCTAAGAGTTATCGTAGATTGTCAACACTAATTTAAAGTGCTCCAAAGAAATAAAATAAAAATCGACTACCCTGATTAATTGTCTGTTCGATTGATTTAATGATCGGATCTTTACGTCCCAGGACTCAATCTTAATGCCTCGAGAAGTGACCTCAAATGTGCTAATTAATAAGTACAGACGATATTTTAAGTTACGAAATAGGACACAAAAATGTACTTTTTCTGAATAAACATACTTTTTTTGTTGTTGACTGATTTGGAATTTTGACCCTCAAAATTTAGGGGATCTGGAAAATATGGTCCCAATAGTTTTTGTCAGGCGAGCGCTGCAAAGTTTCGACCCCTTAATATTAAGTTTACTTTATGCTTATTTCGCTATGTCTAGAAAACTTTTCAAGTGAATTAAAATTTTTTTGCACACAATTATAAAATTCGTTTGTCCGAAGATTAGTTCGTCAAAAATAACTTTTAATAAATATTTATTATTTTTCTATTATTTAAGAATGGCCGAAAAAATTTGAAGTTCTAAAGTATACGATTTTTTTGCATCATTTTAAAGAGTATAATTTTATATGCAAAATACAAAATCTGTGCAAAATTGGTTGAATAGTTCATGAGAAATTGAATTTCAGAAAAGTCAGATATTTGAAATCCGATTTCTCAGAAACTATTCAACCGAATCAGCTCAAATTTCGTATTTTGCCATGTAATGCCATGTTCTTTAAAATGATGCAAAAATTATATACCTTACAATTCAAAACTTTCGACCATTTTTTAATAAAATAATAAAAAGTAATAATATTTGCATTAATTAATATTTATTACATTTATTACAATGATAATAAATGTAATAAATATTACATTTATTTTCATTGTAGGAAAATAAATATTTATTTTTTGTATTGAATTATTTTTGGATAAACGAATTTTATAACTGTTCACTTCCTGGGGGCTAGTGTGGACATGTCCACACTGGCCCCATTGAAATTCCAATGGAAGAAATTTGAATTATTTATAAATGTAGCACACGTGATGCTATTTATTTTCTAAATTAGAGTGATTTTTTGGAATGATAAACCTAGCACTAAATCTTCATATTTATCCACTCTTTAAGGCTTTTTAATAAAATTCAAAAGTGATATTTTATCAAGTTTGTTAAAGGAATATAATTTAATATGGATGAATTAAAGACAGAAAGTTTTTAGCATATATTTATTTTTTGTCATGAATCAAACTAAAACAGAAAATCATCGAAGGGTCTCCTTTTTTACGAGTTGTTCACATTGTTCCAGTAAGGGATATATCACTGAGCCATACACTCAGCATGTTGTTCATTGACTATTTCATCTTTTCATCTATTTCATCTTGTGTTGACTATTTCATCTTTTAGGGCTTAGTTCCGATACATATTTTAAATCAGCACTTGAATTTTTTTGGTAAAATAAAACACAAAATTTCGAAATATTTTTCAACTGAATCAATTTGAATAATGGTTCTTAAATGAATTAATTTGCATTAAAATGTCTCTTTTAGTGTAAGTAAAATGCTCCATTAAAATTAGTATTTTATGCAAAATATGCCAATATTTATTCTCTGCTAAGGCTTAATTCAGATATACCTTTATTACCTGTAACAAACGATTATTTAATAAGTTTTCGAATAAAATTTTTCACACTAGTACCATTGCTTATCCACACAGCAGTCCAGTATAGTAGGGCTAGTGTGAACAAAACTACCATTTTTACCAATAAAACTACCATTTACCAACTACCATACCAACAAAAATATTATGGAAAAACTAAAATATTTTGTAATTCCAGATATTAACTAGAATGCAGATGCACGCTCAAATTATTGTTGAAAAACTATATCATGAGATAAAATTATATTAAATCTAGTTCTTTGAAAAATTCGTCAAAAATGTCCTGGCCAACTTCCCTAAAAAAGTATGCTCACATTTGCAATAGAATGCATTACAGTCTCTTTCACAGATAGTATTTCTTTTCGCCAATCTTACAAAGCCGTTTCCCGCTAAAACTACATCAATAAGAAAAAAAAGAGGATAGAATATAAATAAGAATAAAATTTGTTGAAGCGTCTTAAAAGGGAGTATGAAGAATATCTTTAATTCGAAAACGACAAATAAATGAAACAAAAGCTTCCCGTTAATGGAAATTATGATTGTTATTGATATTTAGATGTTGTTGGGTTTTGATTTTTTTTCTCAAAAAAGTTATTCATTTAAGCATATGGTTTGGTGAGGTCAACTGAATTCTAAACTTAATTAAGAGTTAGCAAAAGTTCGAATAATTCATGCATGAATTTGTTTAATGGAAAACAATAAAGAATTGTTGGCATTTTTACCGCATTTCCCTTTTCTTCGATTTTTCTTAGAGCTCACAGATTTCCACTTTCTGACAAAGTATTGTCACCCGAAACATAAATTATTATCAATAACAAAAGAGAAGAGAAGGGTAATTACATATTGATTAGCACTCCAGGACACAAAATCTGAAACCGAAGCTATCGTTTAAAGAAAAGAATAAGAATGGCGATTTTTTTGCTAAAAGGAGAGGAGCGTTAATTGCTTCTGTTTCAAGAGTTTGAAAAACATAGGAAATTTTTAATGCATATTGTCTTAGTCTAATAAGGTTAATTGATATTAAGAGTTTAAAGATCCAATAAATCTGAAATTTGATAAAATATTTTACCTCTCTTCCTTTCACGAACATATTCGATTTGGGTTTAAATATGTTTTATTTTTTGACCAGTTGACCTTTTAGTAATAATTAAGAGTCCTTGCATATAGATTTGCACAAAATCTGCACACACAACTATCGTTCATCAAAGAAATATATGGTGTTTTTTTTCTCAAAAAGAGGAGGGAATTATTACCTTATTTATTATTAAATTTTAAGAGTTATTATTAAGGATTTATTATTGTAGAGGAATTATTATTAAGTTTTAAGAGATATATCAATTATATGAATATTTAATGCATGTAGTTTTAGTCTCTAAAAACGAATTGTTATAAAGTATTTGAAACAATAATATCTTATAACTTGTTGTAAAAAGATATTCTTTCTTTGCTCTTTCAGACAACGTATTCCATTTTGTTTTAAAAAATATGTTTAATTTTCGTCGATTTTCTTAGAGCTTACAAAAGTATTGCCATTCAAATTATAAACAATTATAGAGAAATTGCTTATTAAGAAGAGTAATTACATATTAAGAAGGGTGATTACATATTAATAAGGAAAATTACATATTGATTAGCACTCCAGGAAACAAAATCTAAAACCAAACCTAAAAAGCAAAGAAGAAAAACGGTGATTTACTTCGTTAAATGTTCACGGCTTAAGAGCCAAGAACTAAAATTATAGGAATTGTTTAATGCAAATCTTTTTAATACAATAAGGTGAATTAAAAGCAACCAAATTAAATTATTAGTCACTTTTAAAAAGTTTTCGAAAAATACAAAGAAAATATGTTTATCTATTTTTAAAGAAAGGAAACATCTGTTTTATATATTTTTTTATTAATTCGATTTTCATTCTTTTCTATGTCCTAAGAGTCTGCATAACTGCTGTCTCCTAAAAATAATTATTTCTGAAACATAAATTATTTGCAAAGGAAAGGTTATTCGCATAATGATTTAAACACTAGGAATCAAAATCTGCTACGGGTATTATCCCTAATTTTTTTAAAAAAACTTTTTGTTGTCTGTTGAATTTGAAGAAGACAAAAGCAGTTGCCGGCAAATAAAAATTTTATTAAAACACGGGTAAACATCATGCGCACACAGTGTAATGTGAAGTACATTACTCCCACACAGTGCTACCTAAGCACAGGAAAAAGAAACTAACAATACCACCCTCTCAGGGATTTGCATAGTTGTTACATAGTTGATTCCCTTATCTGGAAATATAAACGTCGTAACAAGCGCAACTGAGAAAAAAGTAGGATTGTTTGTATATTTGCAACAGCTCTCCCTGTGAATAAACGCATTTTTCAAAAAATACAGAACATAAATTTCATGAACTCATTTTTTGTGAAACAAAAATTAATGCACTAAATTTATTTTTAAGAGAGCTCAAGTGAGCTTGTCAAAAGTCACAGCTTTAGTTAAAAAATCTGCGATCATTTAATCTATTTCAAAAAACTCAACTTTCATGATTTTTTCTAATTATATCCTTGACTAAATGAAGTTTCAAATTTATGAGTCTTGTGAGAGATGATTGTGCATCACTCAAAAAATCAATTGCAGATTGATTGTCACAAGAAATGATCACAGGTTTCTGTACTAATATAGATTGGTTTTTGTACAAATATTTGTTTTTATAAAAAATTAATAACCACATTGATGTTTTAGAAACAACACCTGCTAAAGAAACAAGTTCAGCCTCAAAAGTGGATAAAGCCATTTTTTGTATATATGTAGCCAGTTTGCCTCCCATAAAATTAAGGAGTCTTCTACAATTATTACAATTTTTCATGAAAAATATTTTGCATTTATAATATTACACCGACCTGAATCTGCACAAGCCTTTAAAAGTCCTGATTTATTGCTACAGATAATTTTTTATTTTTTGTACTCTTGAGACACCTTAACACTTTTAGCTAAATTGAAGTCATGTTTATAAGGTTTATGATTAAATCACGATAATTAACTGATGACAAAATTCAGGACGAGATTGATTAGATAAATACAAAAGTTCTCCAATTAATTCCGGATATTTAGTTGATCAACAATTTCGTTTTAGCCATTAAAACTATTATTCACCCCTCGTAAAATTGGTATTTTTATATGTTTGTAGTCAAACATACCATGTTTTTACAATAAATAGTTTATATATTCAGTTTGAGATAAAGTTATGCCGCTTTGATATTATTTATTTCGATAAGAAATTTGTTATGTGTATTTTCTTTTACTTCAAATGTTTGAGATAGTATTTCAACTACATTATTATACATTTGTAAATCAAAATATATGACTATTATGTCATCAACATATGTCTCAGTGCGAAAATACTTAGAAACTTCTATTTTATTGAAAACACAATTGTCTGGAGCTAGTTGTTTTAAACCAAGTTTTTTCTAATTCTCGTTTAAGGTGTATGTGCTAATTTCGACTCGATTGGGGTAATCCATAAAGATTACGTTTTAAGTTACATACTTTATTTTAGCCGTAAGAATGATTAAAACCTAGGGGACTCGGCAATTAAACAGTTTCGATACAAAAAGGTTAGATCGCGGTTTTTTTATTAAATAAAATCTACTTCTATAAATCTGTCTTTGTATTTATCGTTTACTTTCTTCGTATTAACCCATATACTTATAATAATTTTAACATTTTCTTGCTTATCACAAAATGTTCTACAATGTCCCAAACATCGCGTTTCCTGATAGAATTCGGTTTCTCTTGCGTAACTTTTTTTTATTTCAACTGATTTTAACTAAGTTTAGCTTCAACATAACTATTTGGAATGTCTGATACTAGCTTTGAACTTGTTTTTACTTTTATTCTATCAGATCGACTCACACTTAACTCTAGTAACCTATGTTCGTCCTGAATTAGTCATTGTCCATTTAATTTCCTAATTTTTTTGGTTAGGCGAACCAATGAAGCGACCACGAGTTTTAGTTTGACTTAAATCTTGGCTATTACTTAACTCGAAGGGAAAGTCCAACCTTGTGTTTTGGTCTTCGATGCTAGTTTGAATATCGAAGAATTTTATGGTGTTATCTTTAAGTTTATCCCAATTGAACAAACAGTTACTTCTCAATAACTTTTCAATGCCAAATAACTTCTCAATACCAATACCAAATTTTACAGAACTTTTTTCTATTCTTTAGTTTGAATTAGATTTAGCATTATAACCTTGCTCCATTAAACAAGTAACTGACAGTAGATTCCGGAAGAAATTCCGGAACATGTAATATACTACTTTTAGCAATTTTTATATAGCTTTAACAGATCCAGTTCCTTCAGTATCTAATGTAAAAGTCTTACGTGCTTGATGTATTTTAACTGTCGTTCAAATTAAGAAATTCAATTTAACATTCGACTTTACATATGTGAGAGGTAGCCCAGCTGTTCAAGATCCAATATTCATCCACTAGTCCTTGTTGCACTGAGAAAAACATAGCGAAGTTTTCTGGAGCCCTTTTGGGTACCAAAATCACTTAAAAATTAGATTATCTAAGAGATTTTATTCGGCTTATCTAAAGTTTGCAGTGTCTTTCAATCTCTACTTCTTGTATTTTAGAACAAGTTTTCGCCTGGCTGTCTACAAATAAAACCGTAAAACCGTGTGTAATATCCGTGATAAACTCTTTTTCTAGGGGGGCATACGCTGCTTCTTTTGTTCACGGGATTTCAGCAGCAACTCTTTTTTTTCTCTTCCCGTAAAATTTATAAAACTTCTTCTATCGAGTTTTCAGGACTTGCTTTTATTTTCTCGTGTTTTCTAGATAGACTTCTGACTGGTTAAAGCATTACGTAAGGAAGCACATTTTGTCTCTAGTCCTTTGGCTCGAAGAATTCTGTCGCGACTTCTGAATTCAGCATCTCTAAGCACTTAAGTTCGTTACCAGAGTCAATTTTTTTATCTCCTTCAAGCCCAGTGTACGCAGTTTTAATTCTAGCCCATGACACTTTTGTACTCTTTTATACGTAAAGCTTGCTCATTGGACAGTCATGACTTTATATAACAAACTGAATCGTAATTTGCAATCCCCCAAATGGTTGATTTAGTTGGGTCAGTCGTAGCTTTGTCTGTTAATGCCGTCACTAGTCTTTCCAAGTTCAAAAACGCTTTCATTTTTAGTGCCCAAAGACGATAATTTGTCGCTGTCGATTTCAAAGCATCAACACAATGTTACATCAAAAATTTATTTTTGATGTAACAATCTGTCTATCGAGAAGAAGCAAAAATGATTACAAAGTAATCCTATCAAAGAGAAAAGGTGTAGAGCTCATTACTTTCAACATAATAAATAGTTATCAATAATTAATTTTTATATCTTAAGTTTGAAACATGTTTGCAATTAAATACGTTAAAATCTGACTATTAAATCAAAAGTTATACACGCTCGTGATTTTTTCCTTCATTTCATTAAATTAAGCAACTTAATTAGCTATCAACTTTGATTGGCAATTACTTTAATTAGCGAAAAATAGATATTTTAATTAATGATTCGTACTCGAATTACAGAGACTGATTTGTAGTTATTGTAAAGTAACGAAACGAATTACATGTGAAGGGCAAAATGTCCGGAGAGCAAATTGCAGGAGTGATTTACATGGACACCATTTTAATATATTTTTCTTTTTCTAAGGACAAGTTATTACGCATAGTTCTCTTTTTCTAAGTGAAGATACAAGTTTTAAGAATAGAGATAAAGTAAAATAAACACCATCAGATCTTACTCTTTGTTAAAAGCGGTAAAAATCTCACTAAGTATTGATTTTCAATAAAACTTCAGCGCATTTTAAATGTTGTATTTAATTATCTTTTCTTTACTGCCTTAACGATATCTTCTAAAAATTTTATAATTGAGACAAAAGAGCTAATAATTTTCTTTAATTATTTAATAGCTTTCGTTTAAATGTAATTGTTGAAATATAATTTTAGAATAAATAGTTTTCTCTTACTTTTAAGAACTTAGACCCAATTATTTTAAACGATAGAGAATTAAATGATATACTTTTAGCTATTTTTAAATGGAAAATATTGTTCAGAAGTAATGATTTTGTAGGATAATAATTAGTATTCCACTATTTGAACACTCTAATAGTTTTTTTAATGCATTTAATAGTTTTAAATAAAAAAATACTGCAAATATTTGCATGCTTTAGGAAAGCGATGAATTTTTAATCAAGTACTTATTTATTAATATATTTCTGTTATTATTTAGAGATTAAAAAAGGTATAGTTGGATACGTTATCATGATTTTGTTTTAAGGGGAGTTGTAATTTTCTTTTGATGCACAAAAAAGAAATCAATTTATCTTTTTTTTGTTGCCCTAAATAATATATGACCTAAATGAAATTTTTCGTATTAGTATCTGGCTATCCTTAAATATGAAAATATAATTTAATTAAATCTTTCGAAATCAATAAAACAAGGCGGAAAATTGTGTCATTTCTTAAAGATATGTAGAATTTTTTTCAAAATTTTTTCAAATAACTGAATTTCTGCATATTCACCTATCATGTTTACGAATGTGAAAATTAGCAGTTTCAAAGTTTTTTTAAAATAAACAATAGTAGATGCAAACATGAATGAACGATGAAGTATGCTGTAGGAATATCAACTTCATTGCTTTTCAAAACAAATAAATTTCTCAAAAATATAACCTTATAACAGATGATAAAAACAAATAATGAGCAGACAGTAATGATAAGTAATGCTGATATTTGCTAGTGCCACTTCAAACTATTTGGAGCAGCTTTTGAAGATAATAGTATTCTTTAAATGAAAAAAACATACCACAAATTAAATCTTGATGCTCTGATATTTGACTTTAGTCAGTGAGTTGCGATACTAACTGTGAAATTGGCCGAAACAAAGAGCGTTCCCCTTTCAATGAGGTGAACCGGGGTTCGATCCCGGCGATGGCTGGTCGATACGAATTCCGCATCCGGCTTGCACCGATCACAGTGCTGACGTGAAATATCCTCAGTGGTAGACGGATCATGGGTTAGAGTTCCCTTGCCATCAGGCTAACAGTGGGAGGTTTTCGAGGTCTTCCTCTCCGTGTAACGCAAATGCGGGTTAGCTCCATCAAAAAGTCCTCCACGGAGGCAAAATTTCTCCCAATACTTGATTCAGGAGTTCCCTTGTTCTCTGGATCGGGTTCAAAATTACAAGGCTACCGAGTTGAACATTAGTAGCCGTAAACTCAAAATTGGTTCGGCTGTTCAACACGGTGATAAAATAAAATAAAAAATAACGCCAGGGATTCTATACAATGATTAGGCATCTTCTACAAAGCTTGCATTTCAAACATCGACGATACACAAAACTACACCCTCATATTTCTTGCATTATCTTTTTCCTAGAGGTTCGCAGAGACTTAAAGATATTTAAACGTATTCATCAGTTAGAGTGTTAATTAAATGGATAAAGCAACTTTTAGTTTCCTCATTTCGTATATTATCAGAAAATAAAACACAAGTTGACATAGAAGCCAATATTTAGATGCCCGAGTTTGTAATTGAGTGAAAACTTCTGCTGCAAAAAAACACCTTGACTAAGATTGAATACGTAAATAACAAATGTGTTTGACTCAGTTGAGATAAATAGCTCAGCTAGCTTAAATAAAGTGACCCCATTATTCTTTCAGTTTGTTGCCAAACAATACTAAAAAGAAAAAAAAAAGCTACAAACTTCTGATTTTCTCCTTTTGTTTTGTCTCTTTTTGTTTTGATTTCTTCCATTTTCCTAACTCTAATACAAGATAGAAACTCACAATCTTTTGTTTATTTTTTGAATAGTTGAGTGAATTCACTCACGCAAGGATTTAAGTATTTGACTTACAAACAAAACTATGCAGATTGCGTTCAGAAACGACTTAGTATGATAATTTGTTCTTGGAAGCATACTAAAAATGTTTAGGGAAATGGGCTGTTATTGAATGAACTAATTTGCTTTTATTCCTACTTATTAATTTTTACTCAATTTTTTAAACTTTATTTGATCTGGGGATCTATCTTTTAAGTTCATAGCAATCTTAAATTCTTCCTGGGTGTGTTTTTTCGACGTCAATACAATAACTTAAAAATTAAAAGCTGAAATAAAAGTTAAAAAAAATCAAAACTTACAATTCTCAAAAATTAAAACTTACTTAAAAAATTAAAACTTACTTATTTACATTCGGAGCTCTCCAGATCATACAAATATTGATGTATTAGTCTCAGAATTTGAAAAGTGTGTTAGCACGTTGAATGCCATGGGGGTCACCGGTGACCGGTATTGAGTTTGTTCGAAGAGCCACGGGGGTCACCGGTGACAGACGAAGTCAAGATTATTAGAAACACATAATTCGAGTAAATTTTTAATGCTTTTAATTTTTTTAAATATTATTATCGTTACTAAAATGCTTTGAAGAAATTAATGCAGTACATACTGAGAAAATCATTTTGACCAGACGGGCAAGCCATGTAAAATTAGCGTGGCATTCAACGTACTAAAATATAAATCTGTTTTGAACTTATTATAGGTATATGAGATTTCACTGGAAGAATTTTTCTTATAACAAAGGGAGAACTCAAAGCGTCTTTTAAAATGCAGAATCGTGTTCTACATTTGTACTCATTATTAATAGCATTTTAAAAGAATAAAGTGATTCTTCAAATAAAAATCAGCCGAAGTCTCTCCAACGATTTCGTAATCTACCTTAAGAGGTTCGATTAAACAATTTTTTTATACTTCTTACTTTGTATGCTTCTCTCTATATTATGAAATAAGTTCCACCGACGCTATTTTGGGTGTTCAATTTCTCGTCCAATTTTTTTTTGCTACTCACAATTTAAAAAAAAAAAAGACTAAGAAACTTAAAAGTACGAAAGTGTTTAGAAAAATTTACATGGAGTACAATGGAATAGAAAATGAAACACTCGATAATTAATTTAAGAATTGGTAACAGTTAAGTGTACAAGAAAAAACAACACGCTCGGGCCGCTCTGCAGACAGCAATAAAGTAATGACACTATTGATATATGACTTGCTGAAAGAGGCATATTTGTTTATGAACTTAAAGTAAATCATTCCTGTAACAGCGCATTGTGAGCTAGGAGGGTTATGGAGGTTGAGGCTCCACAATTAAGTGACCAATGGCATGAGTGTGTAATGTGATCACCATTGCGGACAGGCCGTCTTTACTTCTCTGACAAACTGTTACAAATCGATCTGAATCTGGGTTTATAAACTTAACATGAGCTGTATTTTTTTTTGAAATTTCAATTTGTTCGAAAGTTATTGCAATTTTAAAGTGATTGCTTGCTAAATTTCCTCACTTATTTTTGCTTTGCATTAAATTTTAACTTTCTGACAAAATTTATAAAACTTAGAAACTTGAAATTCCGAAGGTGTTCAAAGAAATGTATCAAGAATTCGACAGGATAGAAAAATTTAGGATTTGATTATTACTTCGAGAATTATTAACTGTTAAACTTGAAGTAAAATTTTCTTTTGGCTGATTCACTCTGCAACGTGCTGAAAGAACCATTTTCAATTATAAACTTAACACAAGCATATTTTTTGAAAAAAAATCCCAATTTGTTAGAAAGTTATTGGAATTTTGAAGGGATTTTTCGTGAATTTGTTTGAGATATTTGCTTTAGATAATGTTTATCTATTGTTGTCGGAAAATTTATTTATCTATAAAGATCTTCATTTTATTAGATCAAGCTCATTTTTCATGTCAAAAGTAACAAAAAAAGAAAGGATCAATAAAATAAGAGAAAACATTTAGAAATTGCAGATATCAATCATAGCATTTGAATCAATTCTCATTTTTTAAAAACATAAAAGCAGAAAAAAAACCTGTTTGCAATTTGAAGTGTTATAGATTATAAGTTTATCGTAATAGACTGTTAATAAGTAAAATTATTTCTCCTTTATTAATTCTTATTGTATCACGCAATAAGAATTCCAGTGCCCAAATAGTTTCTTTGAAAGTGCAGTGGACTATTTTTTAAATCCAAGTTAATCTTGTTATGATTAACATATTGGCAAAATGTTCTTATATAAAATAATTAGATATTTTATAAATAAAATGCTTTTTTTAAAACCATTTTGTTTTAATAAAAAAAGACATAAATGAGAGGCCATCACGGGGGTTGGTAAGTGACGCTTCCAACCCCCAATATATTTTAAAACTCCTAATTTTAGTATAACGAGTAGATTTCATTAATTTTATTTTTTGAAGTTAATGCTTGTAATTATAATAAAATATTACAACATAGAACGGAACTGTAAAAATTACCACATTAATGTTGAAATAAATGTTACTGTTGAAATTACTTAATTGTTAAATATTTTGAACAAAAGAAAATTTGGTTCTGGATTTTGGAGTAGACTTGAAAGAGTGTAGAGAGAAACTGTTCCAATTAACTATTCTTCAAACCCTCAACTTAGAAATGCACTAATTAGTACGATTTACTAATCAAAATTTGTTGTGTTTTGGTACAAATTGATGCGTTAATATTTTGCTCCCCTGATGTTCTGCGTATTGTCTTAAGTAATAATGCAATATTGTTGTTAATAAGGTAATTTTTATTAGGCTGTTGAATTTTAATTTTGTTCTTGCCCATTTTGTAATATTTATTTAAAACTTATTTGCAATATTCTATTTTTGTTTTTATTATCGTTAAACCCCCTTTTCTATGCTTGATTTATAAAATACTTAGATCTGTTGATCACAAAGAGATTTTTTTAACAAAAACATCATTGTTTCTCTACCTAATTAAGAATTTATTTTTATCACAACTAAATATTTAGTTTAAAAATTTAAGAAATTCAAAAAGCGCAGATATTATTATCTTTTTCCAATGTAATACTCCTTGTTTTTGAGCATTTCTATTTTAAAAATTCAAACCTTATTTCCCACAGCAACATTCGAAAGCTGGCTTAACACAAAAATGTAGAAGATTTTAACATTGTATGACTTCGCAACATTCTCCTTTTATGCACTCGAAAACCTCATCAATGTTAAAATCTCCTGATTATATTGCCCAAATATCATCTTCGGCTTACATCTTTTCTGATCAAACGTTATGTGTTGCTCTCGTAAAAAGTTAAAGCTGTTAGAGAACTAGGCCCTCAAGTACAACATAAAATATTCTAAAGTTGTTTGGAAACAATGGGCTCATGTACTATACGAAAAAATAAATGTGGAAGAATTGTGTGCGTTGAAGAATAAAAAAAAACTACAGAAATTGCAAGTAAAGTTTCATCGCATGTAATGCAATCTTATTTTCTGATGTGAAATAATAATGAGACTAGCGGGTTTTATTTTAGGATGCTTAACTTGATTTCTTATTCAGTAAAAATGACATGAATAAATTGGAAATGCCATTGAATGAGGTTAAAATTTTTAATAAATAAAATTAATCTTATTTGTTTAGAAACTTAAAACTTTTTTTTTTCATTTCGCAGAGTAAATCAAAATTTAAAAAAAAACTAAATAAAGTAATAGAAATAATCGATATAAACAAAAATTAAAAAAAAAATTATCTGGTAGACTTTTCACTTCGATTATTGATCAATTCGGAGAACTATTACTCAGTGATCATCGTTTGTTAATGAGAGACGTTTTTTTAAGAAGTTCACTTCATTCTTGTCAAGCAGTTTCAAAAGAAAATTAAGGTTTTGACAAGTGGCAACTCGAATTCTTTCCAGAACATTGAATTTATCCCAAAAGACAACGCGCTCAAACGACCCGAGATATGCTTTCACAAAGCGATTCCTCTTTAAAACTCATTATTATAGGTGATGAAACTTAGATCTATGCTTTTGACACAGAATCAACTCAACAATCATGCGATTGGCGAAACAAAAGAAGCAATTAAAAATGAAAATTATGAAAAAATACGACAACCGAAGCTGACGTCTTCAGGGGGTACCAGCTCCGGAAGCCATCAGCGCAAAACTTTTCTATCGAGAGAGCAGGACAAATGTCTAAATTGCTCTCGCTGTACCCTAAAGGTTTTGCCAAAGTCCAGGAAGAGAATACAATATAAAATACATATAGCAAATACAAAAGTATAAAATCAAGACTAATACATAAGAATAAAACGCTCAAAAACTCCCTCGAAAACAAATTCTATAACCAAATTACACTATTGACTACCGAGCAACAGCTTAATTGAAATAAACGAAAAAACAACTGCGGAGCCAACGACTGGCGAAACCACGCCAAAGACGCTTAAAAATAAAGATAACGTATATTTTCCCTAATTACCATGGAGTTGTGCTTAATGAATTCTAACCAACTGGCCAGACTATCAATAAAGATAATTATTTTAATGTTTTGCGGTGTTTGTGTGAAGCAATGGAAAGTTATGGAGGAATAACGTACGAGTTCTGCTCCGTAACAGAGCTCCATTCCTTTAATTAGACATGGCAGTTATTATTCGTCATATTTTGGTTAAACATTGAAGACAACCCCAAATTCATCGCATTCTCTTGATGTTTCGATGTTCTGTAGCACTGTGGGACTCTTTTTATGTCCACATCGTTTTGAATGCAATAGTTCGATAAAAGAAAACTCTCTATAAACTCTAAAAAGAAAACGATTTTTAGGCGATAAAAAAAAAAAGAAAACGTTGGAGAAGTGAAATGAAGTAGGAGAAGAGATGAACTAAACTTTGAATGATATCAAGTAAATTTTGATTAATAGGTTGATATTTATCCTCAGTGGTAGATGGATCATGGGTTAGAGTCCCTATGCCGTCAGGCTAACCATGGAAGGTTCTCATGGCTTCCCTTTCCATGTAACGCAAATGCGGGTTAGTTCCATCAAAAAGCCCTCCATGAAGGCAAAATTTCTCCCAATACTTGAACCATGAGTTCCCTTGTCTTCTGGATTGGGCTCTTAATTACAAGACTACGGACTTAAACATTAGTAGTCATAAATCCGAAATTGGCTGTTCAACGACGGTTATAAAATATAAAAATAGGTTGATACCTTTTATTTGACTTCCCCATTAAGAGTAACTTTGATCACAATAGTACACTTTCAAAATAATTAACTTCAAAGTTTTTAATGATTTAGTCTTGTATAAAATATTTATTATTTAGCCTTGTTGAATTAAAAAAAAAACGGTGAAAAAAATTTGTTTTCTAAACATAAATCAGCTCATCAATTACAGCCAAAGTTAGTTTTAAAATTTCAGTTACTAAACAAAAACGTTTTTAACGTTTTTGATGTCTAAACATAATTTCATTAACAATGATTTAAAATTAAGAACACATAGTTCTATGAAAGAGAATTATCAATTGCTAAATATATTTGTAGCCTTATATTTAAAGTTATTATAAAATCTGGAGTGTTACTTAACATAAAATTACGAAACTTCAGTTTTCCTGCATGATTCATAATTACCAGTATAATCACCAGTAGTAACTTCAAATTGTACAAATTTACTGAGGAGAAAACTTAACGAAGAAAATTAAAAAGGAAAAAAGAGATTGACAAAGACAAAATGCGGAAATAACAAATGCCTTTACCAAGATGAATAGCTTTTGCCAGACAAAATAAATTGAGCCCATTAATCTATCAGCTTGTTGCCACCCCCAAGTGTAAAAAAAGCCGCCAATCTTTCGTTTTCTCTTTATTTTTGTGTATGTACAATTTCTCAATTTCTCTTATTCCAGACGCCGAGTAAAAATCAAGAATCAAGCTCTCTTAAGATTAAAGTATTTAGTAGCTAACATGCAAATGTTGTTTTGGTATTGACAGCTTCGAAAATGACTTTTTAAGCTAATGCGTGCAGTTTCACTTAAAAAAAGGTAGAGATATAGAATAATTTATCACAATGGCCAGTAATTTGTTTTAGTTGAAATCTTAGTACTGACAGCTGTCAGTAATCACCATCTGGAGGTGAGGTTTTGTGAAATATTGAGCTGGAATATTTCCTGGTTTTCCTTTTTAACAAAATAAAACATTTATCTCTCTAATCAACGCTAAAAAATTAGATGCATACTACTAACATGCAGTGCGTAAAATAAAAAACGGACCACCCTAAATAACTTTTGATCTAATCATCGGATCTTCACGTTGTAGGACTCAATCTTTAAAGGTTTGAAGGGGTGGCGTTAGCTATGCTAATTAATTAATTAAGACGATATTTTAAATTACAAAAACAGAAAAAAACTCACTGAACTCACCTCAAAAACCTGAACTCACTTTTTCTGCAGTTTAAACTTTAAACTATTTAAGTAGGTGAGAGATTTTGCTCATGAAAGGTTCCTCCTGTTGTATAGCATCCTCTTATGAAGGCTGCCCTGTTACGGTTGGGTATAGAATAAAAAAAATGAAAAGTTGCTAAAAAATGATAACAAATTTTAAAAAAATAAAATAAATGGCCGGGTGAAACATATATAGTGGTACATTTACGAAGTTTGGCTAAATTCACAACCCAGAAGAAATATTAATTTTTAAAAAAAAGTTCCAGAAGATAACAAATATATTCTACAAAAACATACCTCCTTCTCCATAGAAGCTATCCGGATCTAGGATGAAAAACAGAAAAAACCATGGCTAGTGAAAATGAAGTAGTCCAGTTCTTTTTTTTGAAAAAAATCTTTGTTGTTTTATTGGAGAAAAACATGTTAAAAAAAATCATCATATTGAGGCACAACGTCACAAATTAGCACAGCGAATTCACAACATCAAAAATGGCACAACGATGCACAACATCTTGAAAATGTGGGTACTAATGGAGGCTGGAGCAGAAGACCACACTATCCAAAAAATTGGTGCGTCATCAAGAAGGGTATTCAATCAAAAGGAATTCCATAAAGCTAGAAATGGCTGTGACAGAGCCCATTAATGGTGGTGTCAAAAACGGCGGCGGATCAGATTAAAAAGCAGGAGATTCCCATAAATATCCAACATGTTGATGTGCAATCAATTTTTACTTAGTAGACATTAATCAGAGAGAAAGGCAAGCACAGTTGATCGACTTGCCAACATGGCGGTGGACTGGACGCCATGTTAAAAAAATGCTCTCTTCCTCAAAGAAGAGGAAGGGGAAAAAGAAAAACGTCCTGCCAGGAAGCAGCGTGACGTTGGGGAGATGAAAGATTTCGAATGCGATGGTCAATTTTCGCGCGCTCTTTTTATAAGAGACAAAAACTTAAAAGTTGAAGTTGTAGTACATGTTGTGCAAGTTAAAGTTAAATTATCTAAAAATTTACGAGTTGAGACGAAAAATTGATTATACGTTAAAAGTTACGGTTGAGAAACACAACATACACGCGGAGATGAAAGATGCCGACAACCAGTGCGAATTCTCAGAAACGAAAAGGGTGGAATGTTCTAGAAAGAAAGGGGCTCTGCAAGGAGCTGGTAAGGAATTTTTAGGGGGAGAATGTCCAAATTGCGCTACCGCTTAAGGGGCTAAAGAAAGATGATGAAATAAAAAAATGTATTACAAAATTATAAATTAAGTCAAAAGAATTAGTATTTTGATTAAAAAAACAGGATATTTAGAAAATTAGGCTGTGACCTAATGTCACATTATACCCCCCCACTGCAGAAAAAAATTTTTGAAGAAATTTTTTTTTTTTTTTTTTCAAAAAAAAAAAAAAGAGATATTAATCCAAAAAAATTTTTATAAATGAAATTACGTTCTAACAGCCTGCAACTCCAGTTCACCACTTCTCCACTTACAAATAGTCAGATGTTTACATAACAATCTATATATCAAAACTTTTGATAGTAAGAGTCTGAAATGAGAAAAGTTGTGCCTCAAACATAAGACATACAAAGAACTAGTAACACATAACGACACATACATATAAGCAGCTTTACATGGCTGCATCTTGATTAGTGAAATGGCAAAACAATGTTAATTGTTTGATAAATGGACGAAAAACACAAAACAATCTTAATTTTTTGCTACATGAAAACAAACATTTTGACAATGAATCGTCAACACATGTAATATAAATTAAACAACATATGCCTTGATGCATGTGAATGCCTATGAGTGCAATAACACCCGTATAAAAAAATTCAGGCTACATGAAGTAGACTGAGAAAATCTTCTCCAAAGAAAATAACATTAAGGAGGTAAAATGGATAATTGATTATTCAAAAAAAAAATCTCACTTAGTAATAGTGGAAAAACAATTTTTGAGGTAAAGGACATTAACTCAAATTATTCCTTGTAAGAAGGAATTGAAAAAAATTGATTTGTTTGCTGGAAATTATTATGAAAAAAATTGAAAAATTGCAAACAAACGAAAAATTAGGCTACCATTGTAGACTGACAATACTCCGAGCTTAAACGAAAAAAAAACTTTGTACAACATTTTGTACATCAATCCATTAAGTGAATTTTGAGAAAAAAATTGAAACCAATCGAACAAGATTGATAAGTAGTAATCCGAGTTAAAACGACAAAAAAATTAGTACACATCAAAATGTATACCTGAAACAAATCAAAGTCATTAGTGAGAGCAATAAGTGCATAAAAATTATTAATTTAAGACTTGAAGGAAGTTAAAAAAAATTTGCAATTAAATTTACTAGTTGTAACAGGAAAAGCCTAGGCAAAACATTAAACTTAACAAAAACTGCAAGGAATTTTAACACTTAAAAAAACAACAAATTGACTCACAGAACTTTGACCAAAAAAAAAACTGCTAAAACAAAACAAAAACAAGGCCTTGACACATTGCTTACAAAAAGCATTACCTAAAAAAATTGCTGAACAATATACAATTAACAAACTCAGCATCAACAATTTGTATAAAACAACATAACACAAAACAATAAAAAATCATAACAAACGTTGTGACACCTTGAGATGTACAATGAGGTGTACTTTTATACTTTACTTATGCAAAGAGAATTCACACTCTGCAAAAATCCAAAAAAATTTGTATGTAATAAGAGTGACTTATGACATACTAGAAAAGGAAAAAAAATTATACTGTACAGAACTACAGGGTCGAAAAACAAAAAATTGGCATTCGAATTCAGACATCATTAATTAATTACAATTATGTGTTTAAGTAATTTAAAAATACAAATATTAACATGAAATATTTGTTAAAAAAATTGCAAACAGTTAGACATGAACAACCAAAAACACGAACCCATAGTTATAAGTTTGTAGAGTCGCAAAAAGGAGGGCACTGCTCATCATCCACCATAAGAAACCATATCACTATTTGAATACCTCATTCAATTAAAAAATGTTAGAACCATTGACAAAATTAGTTACAAGAACTGGATATCACAAAAAAATTTTACCAAAAATTTAACCAAAAAAATCACTGGTATTGCCTGACAAGTACTACAGGATTCCGATGTTCCGCGGATATGACGGCCAGCATCATATACACCGATACCCAAATAACACCCATCACACGTATCAATGTTACATTCAAACCAAATTTATTAGAAAAAAATTATTTACTTCTTAAATTGTAAGGACAAGCCTTAGGGAGAGTGATATCACTATCAATTACACTAGGGGAGGTATCCAAAGAGGGATGAAAAAGCAAATTTTGCCTCCTATGAGGACATAGACGTAAGCGGTCTATATGAACAGTTAGTTTAGGTGCCTTCGTATTGTCCAAAAGTTGGATTACATAATCCACATCATTAAATTTTGACAAAATAGTAAACGGACCATCAAATTTAGGTTTAAACACATTAGTATGTTTTAAGTAGACAATATCACCAATATTTAGTGATCTTAATTTTGCTTTCGCACCTTGTCTCGAATTTTGTTTGACTTGTGCTCGTTCAGAATTATGGTAAGCATTTTCATATGCAATATTGAGCTCATTTAAGGTCTCCAATAAATAGTGAGATTTATCCAAATGTATTGGTTCAACACTAGTTTCAAAACAATCAAAAATTAAGGCCAAATTACGACCAAAATGAAGTAAGTTAGGGGTGAATTTGGTTGAAGAGTGAATTGAACCATTGTATATATTTTGGTGAATTAATAAGCTGGTTGCAAATGACACACCTTTCTCATGTAAAGTTAAAACAGAAGACTTAATAGCTTGATTAATGCGTTCACTCATTCCATTACTTTGAGGATGAGCTGCACTGCTATGGGCTAATTTTATGCCTAACTTTTTATTGATTAATTCAAAAACCTCAGCTTTAAACTGAGTGCCTAGATCTGTTAATAGGTATAACATTCTACCATAATGAGCAATATAATTCATTAAATGTTTAGAAACAGTCTCAGTGGTTAAATTGACTAGTTGGTTTAAAATTAAATGTCTAGAGAAATGATCTATGAAAGTTAAAATATATCCACAATTCTTAATGGGTCCTACAATGTCCATTGAGACAAATTGTCCAGGTCTCTGAGGTAGCCACATTGATTTTAAAGGAGCAGGCTTGCTCGCAGACTGTTTATGTTTAATACATAATTCACAAGACTTAACATAATTACAGGTATCACTGTAACAACTTTTCCCAAAAATATCTTTTAGACACAAGCTCATACGTCTTTTGAATACCAGAATGGGAAACATGACAAATATTTAACACTTTAGATTTTAATGAATTTGGAACTACAATTCTGTGTTTATGAGGAAAAACCTCAGTGGCATACATTAATATACCATCATTTAAAAAGAAATGTTCAGTCTTAGATTGATTAATTAACGTGGGATTGTTTAAAAGAGAAATAATTTCCTGAATATTTTGATCTTTACATTGTTCCGATTTAAATGTGTCCAAAGAAATTTCAAGAGGGGAGTCATTATTAGTTAAAGCATGAATTACATGGTCTTCATTTATATCAGTGAAAGGTAAAATTAGTTCAGAATCATTACTATTTAAAGCAGGTTGACAAAAATTTGGATCAGGAGAACGACTAAACCAGTCGGCTAACACATTCTCATGACCAGGTATATGTATAAACTCAAAAGTATATTCACTTAAAGCAAGCAACCAACGTGTGATAATATCAGCAGGTGATGTAACCTTGCGATAATGTTTTAGGGGTTTACTATCACTCAGAATTGTAAAATTTCTATTATAGAGGTAAGATTTAAATGCTGTAACACCCTTAAAAATTGCATATAGCTCCAATTTGATGGCGGGATAGTTTTTTTCAGACTTTGACAAAGCCTTACTAAAAAAAGAGACAGGGCGAAGAGATCCTTCATGCTCCTGCATCAAAACTGCTGAAATGCCTAATTTTTCTCGCATCAGTATTTAGGAAAAACGGTTTACTGAAGTCTGGTAACTGAACAAAAGGTTTCGAAAAAAATGCATTCTGTAATGCATCAAATGCCCGCTGTTGTTCGTCAGTCCATTTAAATTTAGATTGCTTAGTAGCAACTTTAGTCAAAACAGCAATTAATTGGGCGAAATTTGGAATTAAATGGCGATAAAAGCCACACACACCTATAAACTTCTTAACCTGTTTGGCATTACGAGGGGTAGCAAATGAAGTAATTTTGGCTATATTGGATGAAGTAGGGGTTATACACTTATGGGAAATTACAAAACCGAGATATTCAACAGAATCTTTAAAGAAAGAACATTTATTAGGAGCTAAAGTTAAGTTGTATTTAGTTAAAATTTTAAGTAACGCTGATATTCTATTAGTCATTTCCTCAAAGGAATTTGCTCCGATTAGGAAATCATCTTGATAAGCATGAATACCTTTAATACCCTCAGTATTTAATTCCTCAATAATTAGGTCTACTAAAGCCTGGAAAGTACTCGCTGCCGTTTTGAGGCCAAAAACGAGTCGTCTATTAGCGAAGGATCCAAAAGGAGTAGTAAAAGTTAGTATGTCCTGTAGGTGTTCAGGAAGCATAACCTGCCTATAGGCTTCTCGAATATCACACTTTGTGAAAAATTTATATGAAGAAATTTCATTAATTATAGTGCTTATTTTAGGCAAAGGGTAAGTGGAGCTTTCTACCACTGCAGTAAGTAATCTTAAGTCCAAAGCTAAACGATACTTAGGTTTTCCCTGACTATTTTCTGAGTTTTTCTTTTTGACTAAGACTAGTGGAGCAGCCCAATGGCTAACATGCCTATGAATAATCCCGGCTTCCACTAATTCATCTAATTCTTGTTTAATGTCATCCCTTAAAGCGTATGGAATTTCAAATGGTAATGTTTTTATTGCATTGTCATTTTTCAATGTTAAAGAGGGAACCACACGATCAGTACATCCTAAAGTTTTTATGGTTTTAGAAAATGCAGCAAAATTCTCCAATAAAATGTTTTGAAGAATTAATTTTTGATCAGTGTCTAAATGTGCTAAATCAAAATCAGTAGATTTTAGTTCATCTTTTCTTAAATTTAAAATATCCTGAGAAGCAGTAATTAAATTACACTGTTCTAGATGAGTACAATCATTTAAATCTACATTATTACCATCATTACTATTTTGGACAACAAAATTACAAATAATATTACCTATATTCAAGCCTTTATTTAAATGAACAGTGTTATCAGAATTATTTTGGATTATTGTATTAAAAGACTTATTATCAACAACATTAATAGAAGGATGAATTATAATCTTTGAATTATAAGTAGGTGTGAAATACACTTCTTTATTTGTTTGATTAGCAAAAGAATTAATTCTTAAATGGGCAATGGCAGTCTCGCCTGGCTCAATTGTGAGTTTATTTTTTAAAACTACATCAATCTGTTCATTATTGGTATGATTAGAAGCTAACTTATCAAAATTATTTAAAGGAATACAAAAATTACTAAATTGCGCAGACTCCTCTTGGAAGTTAATAAGAACATTATGTGTTCTTAGAAAATCAAAACCTAGAATTCCCTGAAAAGTATCACTCTTAATATCTGCAATAAAAAATTGATGACGAAAAAAATTATTATGGATTTTAAAGGAAATTTCAGCACAAGCCGAGAATTGTAGCTGAGAATTAACTGTTCTTATTTGGACTTTTCTTGATAAGAATTTTACTTTATTATGAGCCCTGATTGCATTGAAAGTATCTAATGTCAATAATGAGACTGACGACCCACTATCCAGTAGAAAATTTACATTAACATTTTTAAAGCTAGATGCAATTGTAGGAAGATTATTTTCATGTGAAACAATATTTATGTGTTCAGTATTCTCTTTATAGTCACAGTTAGTCAAAAACTCCCTAATGGTAACATTTGAGTTATGCATCGATTTTGACATAAACTCATTTATATCAAAAATTTTGGATGGTTTGGTGGATGAGAAGACAGGGCCATCCCCTACTGCCTCCTGCGAGAGTTTAAAGGATTGTTACCTCTATAATTAGTATTATTAACCCTCGGTCTAAATTGTTCATTTTGACTAGGAATCGGTGGCGGTGGATACTGCGGTGCAGTGAACCTGGGAGAAACCATGGGGAACTGTGGCGGAAAAGAATGCATCGCCAATGGCCCAATTGAATTTTGTCTTAAATGTCTGAGATACGTTCGACACACACTCATGATATGCCCAGACCTATTACAGAAAGCACAGTTAATGTTTGGAGTTGGGTGAGGTTGTTCATGTCCAACCCGATCCTGGTTCTGTACAGGGTGAACTAAAAGGGGACATAATTTAGTGCTGTGGGATTTCTGACATATATTACAGTTAGACTGCATAGTCTCAATTTTTGTTGTCAGCATTTCGAGTTGTTTTGCAATTAAGGTGAGCTGATCAGGTGCAGCAGAAGCACACTGAGTCACCGCATGAGCTGCGACTAAAGGAGTAGCCGAGCCAGCTAATGATTGCTGTATTGTCACAATATGATTGGCCCTTTTGACCATCTCGCGGTAGTCTTGTATTCCCTCAATGAGAATAGTCTCCTTAAGGTGCAAAGGGATTGCAGATAAGAACTGCATGGCTTTTATCCGAGACAAAGCTGATTGGTCATTTATAAAGTTATATGCCTTATGGGCAAGAGAATCTATCCTATATTCTAGATTTTTGATAGTTTCAGAGGGCAAAAGGCTGATTGCCTGAAATTTTGCCAAGTCAGCCGAGGAAGAATCTTCTTGTTTGAAAAAATTTTGAAGCAGCTGACATGCATCCTCGAACTTTGTGACCACCCTACATTCAGGTGAATTCTGAAAAAAAGTGAGAGCAGCCCCAGACAATTTTGATTTTAACAAGTATAATGCAGCCGCATTATCAAACTGATTTAATTTTACTAGATCTTTAATTTGGTTCAGGAACCACTCTACGTTCTGAGAATTTCCAGAAAATTCTGGACTATTGAAATTGAATTTAGGGGTTTGCCTATTGGCCTCTATGTTATTTACGTTGTCAGGCATAATTATTGAATTAGAATAAGTTCTATTACGGGTTTGAATTGGGGTCATCTAATGAAAAATATTAAGTAATGATAGTATCAATTACACAAGTATTATTACTAATCGTAACCTTTTGATAACCTCATGAAAATGATGTAAACATTGAAACATAATAAATTTAAGTATCAAGAAAAACACAATTAAAAAATTATTTTACCCTACACATTACTGTGAATCATATAACTATATACTTGCTTAAACAAGAAATATCAACCATTAGAAAAACAATATTGCCATTAATTATTTCAAAGTGCAAATAAACACCCAAAAAAATTTTAAAAACAAACCAATCATAGATATGTAATTGTAGTATAATAGATTAGAACACTAATAATTTATCAATATAGGAGAGTAAGACATTGGCAATTCATATTAAAAATCAATTCAATAACCTTTCAACAAAATAATCAATTAAATTATCAAACATGACCTATTTCAAAAGCATCAGAAGCAAAATTTTAGTTCACATAAACTTTACCAAATATTAAATAATAATAATTATTATTTTAACCAATTGCTGTGAAAATTTGTAACTAAACTATTTATGTAAACATCAATTTTATAAAATAAAAGGAATCTTATTTTTAAATTGTTATATGAAAAATTATTTACCAAATCTTATCTAATTACTACTTCTTATTTAATCAAAGATATTTATATTAATCATCCTAATCAAAATCGTTATTTTTAATCACTATTATAAAACAATTGCAATATTCAATTACAGAAATTATGACAAATAATTATTATTTACTCAACTTAAAAAATTATCTATTTGGTTATTGTATGAAACAAATTAGTAAATAACCAAAACAAGATATTAATTAACTAATCAAAACCTAAAGTCTATTAAAAAAAATTTGATTACATTGCATAATTTATTATTGTTTATTTGGCTATTATATCAAAAACTATTGAAATAAACAGTTCATTTCCTACTCCAAACTTAAAGAAATTTATTGAAATTAATTGTATTAAACATTGAATAATAATATCTTACTTTACTCATAGTAAAAAATTTAATTTGAAATATTACTCGTTCACTGGTCAAAATAAATATATTTTAAAACTATATACCAACCGAAAAGCGGAACGGCACCACATGCCCTGTTACGGTTGGGTATAGAATAAAAAAAATGAAAAGTTGCTAAAAAATGATAACAAATTTTAAAAAAATAAAATAAATGGCCGGGTGAAACATATATAGTGGTACATTTACGAAGTTTGGCTAAATTCACAACCCAGAAGAAATATTAATTTTTAAAAAAAAGTTCCAGAAGATAACAAATATATTCTACAAAAACATACCTCCTTCTCCATAGAAGCTATCCGGATCTAGGATGAAAAACAGAAAAAACCATGGCTAGTGAAAATGAAGTAGTCCAGTTCTTTTTTTTGAAAAAAATCTTTGTTGTTTTATTGGAGAAAAACATGTTAAAAAAAATCATCATATTGAGGCAGAACGTCACAAATTAGCACAGCGAATTCACAACATCAAAAATGGCACAACGATGCACAACATCTTGAAAATGTGGGTACTAATGGAGGCTGGAGCAGAAGACCACACTATCCAAAAAATTGGTGCGTCATCAAGAAGGGTATTCAATCAAAAGGAATTCCATAAAGCTAGAAATGGCTGTGACAGAGCCCATTAATGGTGGTGTCAAAAACGGCGGCGGATCAGATTAAAAAGCAGGAGATTCCCATAAATATCCAACATGTTGATGTGCAATCAATTTTTACTTAGTAGACATTAATCAGAGAGAAAGGCAAGCACAGTTGATCGACTTGCCAACATGGCGGTGGACTGGACGCCATGTTAAAAAATGCTCTCTTCCTCAAAAAAGAGGAAGGGGAAAAAGAAAAACGTCCTGCCAGGAAGCAGCGTGACGTTGGGGAGATGAAAGATTTCGAATGCGATGGTCAATTTTCGCGCGCTCTTTTTATAAGAGACAAAAACTTAAAAGTTGAAGTTGTAGTACATGTTGTGCAAGTTAAAGTTAAATTATCTAAAAATTTACGAGTTGAGACGAAAAATTGATTATACGTTAAAAGTTACGGTTGAGAAACACAACATACACGCGGAGATGAAAGATGCCGACAACCAGTGCGAATTCTCAGAAACGAAAAGGGTGGAATGTTCTAGAAAGAAAGGGGCTCTGCAAGGAGCTGGTAAGGAATTTTTAGGGGGAGAATGTCCAAATTGCGCTACCGCTTAAGGGGCTAAAGAAAGATGATGAAATAAAAAAATGTATTACAAAATTATAAATTAAGTCAAAAGAATTAGTATTTTGATTAAAAAAACAGGATATTTAGAAAATTAGGCTGTGACCTAATGTCACAAAGGCACTACCAATGAATGATTAAATCGAATGATGCATCCTTCAATTGCAAGCTTCCTTCCTACAAAGGAAATGCTGGAGTTTTTTGTTTGTTTGTCCCAGAACGACTTTGGTTGCTACACTACGCTTAGGATAGATTAAGGAAAAGTTTAGTGTAGGGAATTAAGTATATATCGGGGAATTGTTCTTAGTTTTAAAAAACATCTATGTTGGGAATGCAGGACAAGAGTTAACCAATTAATGACCCTCACAATCTCCTTGGGTAATTATCCTGGTTAATACGATTATTATTAACGATCACCGATTATTATTAATAATAACCACTTCTTTTGGTTAAGACTAGAACCATATATTGCACTACTCATGGAAGATGAAGGTTGCCAGAGCCTCCTAGGAGGTTGAACTTTATCGTCGATATCGATGGTAATGAGAAAGCTGATATCCTGGCCAAGGAGGCCCGAGATAACTCCCAACTTTCCAACAGCCTGGCCCTAACTGATGCTGATGCGACAGCCAGCCGCAGACTACTTTCTGCTACCTCTCAGAAGCACTCCATCCCAGCCCTAAACTATGATCGAGCCATTTCCACGACCATAGCTAGATTGAGGACTAAACACTTCAAGGGAATGAAAATATCTCCCGATGACCATCGAAGCTGCAGAAGTTGTCCTCACTGCATCGACACCGAACTCTCTCCCGACCATATCTTTGATTGCCCAGCAATATTGGCGAAGCTCTTCAGTATCCATTTGGATTCCTGTTTTAGGAGCTGTTTTAGATGCTTTTGGACAAATTTAATTTTCCTTGCACTTCTGGACAAGACAACAACAACAACAACTTCTTTTGGTTAATGCGAAGAAAGGGCATATCAATTACGCTTTCTTGTTTTAGTATCATGCAACTAAATTCAAGAAAGTAATTCTGCATCATAATTTGGTGGGATTTGGCCTCGTATTTATGTTCCAGCGGAATTTGAGAAATATTACTGTTTAACCTGTTAAAAAATTTCCAATAGTGAACAAAATGTATTGAAATATTGAAAGATAATAAGTGATAATTGATGAATTGGTTTTAATTTCAAATTCAAATCACGGTAAGAATTTCCGGCTACTTGTTTCGTGCCCGTTCTTTGCGAATTTTCTATAACATCCATTTAATTGAAATGGGAGATTATGTCCCAAAAAGAATTTAATTTAACTAACTGTTATAAGCACTTTCTTGTTTTCTTTAACCAATTTTTTAAAATCTGAGAAAAAACTCAAAATTGTTGAATTAACTTAGAATAATTTTTTTATTCTTGCTTAAGAAATTGGTTGAGAGACATAGGGAAACATATTTTTTTTTTCACTTGTGATCGATAAACTACCTTTTTTTACATGAATTTACTCGAGTAAGGCTGTCTTTTTTATTTAAGCCCCTTTTTTAATTTGCTGAAGGGAAGCATTTTCATTTTAAATTATTACATATACGCTTTCCTTTTTGATTTAGGTTCAGTATTATATTTACTGTTTTGATTATGATTTGCTTATTGAGCTTCTAATTAATTTTAGCTGAAACCATTTCTTTAAAACTAATTAGAAATTTGTTTATTTAAATTAATTTTTCAGTTTTATATTTTTGTGATTATTTTTATTATATGTGTGGTAATAAGAATTATCATTTTGAAAGCCAGAGTTTCCGGTAAACCTTTGCTATAACGAAAGGCAAAATTACCAGATGAATGGTTTAAATGTCGTATGTTTCAGTTTAATTAGCAGAACTTTGATTTTTTTTACCAGAAATGTTTTTAGCATACAAGTACGGTAATTTTATCAGAACTTTGTTCTCTTGGTATATTTCAAGATATCTTAATTCTATCAGTGTTGAACAAAATTTTCTGTGGGAGCAGAGCATAAATAGTGTGGGCATTCGATATTTATTCGAATAAATATCGAATATTTATCGTTTCGATATTTATTCACATATTTCTTCGGGTGTTGAATGCAAAAAATGACTTTTTAGAAAAGTTCTAACTTCTACCACACTCATTGAAAAATAAATCTAAACCACGATTTGTTGCAATTTCATTATATTTTTTTCATCCATCTATTCTTGTAGATTTCGATTTTTCAATAAACATTAAAATAAAGGAAGTATGCCTAGAATTCCCATCGTCTTTTGCTAAGAGAAATTGAATATTTAAGAAGAAAATAATTCAAAGTGTTTCGTTCTTTCAGAATGTTATGTTAGCTCGTAAAAAGCATCTGTTAGCCATAAATAGAATTTGCTGCGGTGTTTTAGATGTAGCCTCTGATGAAAGAAATGCAGGAAAAAATCCCGGAAAAAAATATATCGGACAAAATTTTTCCACCTGGTTGATTTCTATTTGAAGTAATCAGTATCCGTTTAGTATTGAAAAAAGCGAAAAATAAAGCAAGCAGGATACATTTTTGTCTCAAACGGGCGGAAAGAATTCAGTTCCCTTTCCCATTATTTTTATTCTAGTATTTTTTTGATGTTCTTGATTACATTAATGGAAAGATAAAGGTGCAAATAAAAATGAAATGATTTTCAACGGGTGAGGAATTCTACCGATTTCCTAAAAATTTATTTCATAGTTTTTTGAAATTAATAAAGCTTTTGAATCAAGATGTAGCTAAATATATTATGTACATATGCAGCATGAAAGATTTGGGCATCCTTTAAAATGTTAATTTAAAACCCAAAAAATCAAAGTAGTTTTGTTTTATATAGTGATTTTATTTTGTTGAGCTAGATAATTTTTAAAATTTAATTTTCAAGAATTTATCTGTGAATTTTATTTAGTTTCAACAGTCATTCTTGGTTAAGTTTGCAATTTTAATAAATCGAAAAAATATCTTACTTACACATTTATATTTTTACTAAGCATTTAGTTTATTACGAAACTTGTAACAATTTTATTCAATTACGCTATATAGTTTTATATAATATATAATAGTTTTGCATAATATATGATAGTTTTGCATTATATATTATAGATTTTACGTAATAGTTTTACATTATTTTAATAATTTTATTCAACTATTCAATAAAAAATAATTCGGTATATTTTATGCATGATATGAATCTTGTTTGAAATCGTGTTTTTTGCAGTGAAATGTTTCTCACTTTTTTCGACAAAAGTTTGGATTTCCAGTTAAGTTAGTTTGCCTCAGTAAAATTTTTTTTTATGTAAGTTAAAAAAGTAATTTTTATTGTGACTACTTTGTTTTAAACGGTAGTATTCGTATTTTAAAATGAAAACCAACGGCCCTTGCTTTACTTTGTAAGCTACGTCTTTTTTCAGAATACTAAGTAGCTTAAAAAAATCTTAATAATTTATAAGTTAAAAAATAATATTGATTTGAAAGAAATTAGGTTCAGGATTTTTATTGTATTTGTAAAAAAAGTAAGTTTGGTAAAGTATGAACGATAGGAGAACAAAAACTGAAGAAAAAAAACTATAAAAAGTGAGCGCTTTATTTTAAAATTTTCTATTATAACAAACTGATGTATTAAGTTAAAAATCTTAAAAATATGTATTTACAAGCATTTTTATTATAAATTTAATGAAATTTAAGCTTTTACATACGTTTAAAAAACATAACATTTAGAAGTAGAGCAGGTGTCAACCAAGTTGTTTAAGTAGGATAAAATACTCGCAACAATTTTGAAATCGACGTAAACAAGAGTGCGAAAACATATTGAAATATTAAATTAAAAGCTTCTACTAACTAGAGTTTAGCATATTTAAGAAAAAAAAATAAGTTAGCATGTATATTTTGATTACAATTAAAATTTAACATTATAGGTAAAGTGCACATTTCAGGTGAAAAATAAAATTACCACGCTGTACAATGAGGTGCACAATTTTAGCAATAGGTCATTAAAATATTTATTTCTAAAAACATTTAAAGATAATAAAAATACCAAGATCTCTAATAAGACCGTTAAAAGTGTTGTAAAATCTGCGTAAAGAAATTTTTTTTTGCGTATTAACATTTTCAAGAGGAGTTTCCAAATAATTTTTCGTTCCGTACGGTGTAACCTTTTACAAAAAATTATCGTAACTTAAATATCAGAGCAATCAATCATATTTTTTCGAATATTGTAGAAAAATAATAAACAAGATAAACCTCTACGACATTCGAATAATGGAATATTATGCAATGTAGTAACAGAAACGTCATGAAGAAAATGCATAATGTTTCTGTTACTACATCATTAGTAATTAATGTTTTGTGTATATTGCAAATTATTTATGTAACAGAAATTCGCTGCGTTGAAATCTACCATTATTGTCGCTATGAGTTTGTCATCAATGTAAATTGACAGTAAAATAGTAAATGTAAATAGTAAATGTAAATAGTAAATGTAAATAGTAAATGTAGATAGTAAATGTAAATAGTAAATGTAAATAGTAAATGTACATAGTAAATGTAAATAGTAAATGTAAATAGTAAATGCAAATAGTAAATGTAAATAGTAAATGTAAATAGTAAATGTAAATAGTAAATATAAATAGTAAATGTAAATAACAATAGTAAATGTAAATTGACAGTAAAATAGTAAAATTTTTAAATCATAAAAAATCCCGAAAAACAGGTTTTTTTTTAATCCATTCTTTTGGGAATTGTTATTTCAGTCCATTGTTATTTTAATTTATTTCTATTTGTAGTTTGGAAGTAAATGTCAGAGATCATAATCCAACATTTTTTTCGGGTAAATGAAATTCACAGCATTGAAATCTATCATCATTGTCAGCATGAGTTTGTAGTTGATGTAAATTGACAGTAAAATAGTAAAATCTTAAAATAATCAACGAAATTGATTCCAAGAAGCAAAATATTTTTTTAATCCTTCTCTTACGAATTTTTATTTTAGAACAATTGTTACTTTTGATTTATTTTTATTCGTTGCTTGAAAATAAATGCCAGAGATGTCACAATCCAAAAATTTTTTTCCAGATAATTTAATGAGAATTTAAAAGAAACAAAAATATACAATTAGTTTTAACTTCGTAAAAAGTCTCCATGTTTGTCAAAGATGTTACTTATTGTTCCCTTTGAGATCTAGCATTAGATGCAAGAAATGAAAGAAAAATACCAGAAAAAGCTTGAACGGCAAATTTCTTTTCTTCTGCTTGATTCCGTTTCGCTGCAATCAGCAATCATTTAGCATTAAGGCTAGAAAAAAGAAAGCGATACACACTTTGCTCCCAGAATCAGCTAAAAATAAATTCGCCATTTCTTTCGTTCTTTACAGTTTTTAATCGAGGCAATTGTGAGGCAAATAGAACGAAACATAGCGATATGCAGCGGAAATTAAGAATTTTGTTTCTTTCGGACAATTTTGCAGAACAGCTTTAAAAATTAAATAACGAGCATAAGTATTATTTTTTCTTAACGGTTTCTAACTGTTTAATCAAGTCTCAATATTTAACTAACTTTTAAATTCAATTTGAATCTGTCATCAAATTTTCAGATTATTATTTAGATATTGTTAATAAAATGGTTAAACAAAAACATATATTAAAGTTGTTTTGCCCAAAACAGTTTTTCTCTGTTTCTCAGCCTATTCTTAAATTGATTAAAACTGTCATATCAAATTCTAGTTTTCTTTTTTACCATACAGTTTTGCTTATCGTAAGATAAATTTATCTTTTTTCAATCATTTTACTATAATTTTCTTTACTTGCTCTTATTTTTCAGAAAAAACTTTTATGGTTTTGAACATGATGTAAATAAAATTGTAATTTGACTTCAATGTCAAATGATACTCTACTGATAATGATACTCTACCTTATATATCTGTTTAAAGACCAAAAAATTACGTCTACCTAATTATATCTACCGAATATAATTTTTCGGTAGTTAAAATGGTAAATATTTTTTTAAAAGCTGGTTTACATATGGTAATTTACATATTTTTTCTTCTTGAATATGATTTCAATACGTAATATTTTTAAGATAAGGACAGTTTAATATTTTAATTCATAGCCAAAGGCTAATTCGGCTTTAACCCTGTCCCGCCCACCATTCGGGGCATCCAGGGAATACTATTGAAGGATCAGTTTAGGCCACATCTTCAATTCTGTTTTCAAAAAGTCTTTTAAAATTCTCCTCAATTCCTTTGTTTATTTTCTTTTGGATCCAGTTTCTTTTAATGGTATCAAAGTTGAATTATTTTGGGAAAAATTTATTCTTAAATCATCATTAACTGGACAGACAGTAAGTATGTGTTTGATATCTTCATAACTCTTATAAACTTTACAGTTCGGGTTTTTCCCGAACAAGACTTATAGAACCAAAGACTAGAGCTGCCGTGGCTTAAGAGACAGAACGCTCACTCAGTGAGGTTACTCGGTTTCAAATTTCGGTGTTGACTGCTAATACGAATTCGCACTGACTACAATACTGACACAGTTATTTTATTGAGAATTTTTTGTTTGTTTAAAAACAGAGCTTTTGTTAAAATAAGAGTTCGTTCAGTAAAATAACAGTACTTATCTGCTTAAAAATAGGCGTCGTTTTTAAATAACAGTACTTTATCTGAAATAAACGGCTTTAGGTTGCACACTTGTTGACAATCCCCCCCCCCCCTCAAATTTAACAGATTGTCTTTACAGTGTAAAGCACTCAAAATGTACATGGAACTTTGTATTGAATGACATTACAGTTTTAAATCGTTTGCTAACCCTCTTCTAAAAGAATTTATCTCCTAATACTATTTATAGTCAATAGAAGTTTTAACCAATATCCGACTAACTAGAATGCTTTTTTCTGAATGCTACAAACAAAATTTTCTCACGTTTATTGCTAATTGACCATTTTCGACATGAACAAATTCTGTAATGCGCCCTACAACTTTCATTTTAGACGTAAAAAAATATAATTAATTTTTGAATTTTAATTTACTTGAAAAACATAATTTTTAGATTTTTGTTTAACTACATAGTTATTCAAATAATTGATAATTTCGGTTAGATTCGATTTCCATTTATCTAGTTCTGAATTCCACTTTTTTTCCCCCTTCATTATTTATCAAAATTTTAGTCTTTTTCCATAAAATATATGACTTAAGATTAAATTTGTACCGTTAAATATTAAAATATAAGTATAATGAAAGAAATATTCAAATGTATATCGGAAACACAAATAGTAATATCATTTTCATTTTGCTACATATCTTCTCTTAAGACCTGACACTTAAAATAATTAAATGTAACGCTTTTTTTTTCGTTAGCAGTTTTTGCTGCATTTTAATTTTATTCCTTTTTCAGTTACGTTTAATCAATACATTCTCTCGCGAATTCAATCTAACTGGATTTGAGTAACGAGTTTTTTGATACTTTTTATTCTTCTAACCAAAATGAATTTGGAAAACTGGAAACAATTTAGCCGAAGCTAACTTTCTTTTTTTCGTGGTAAAAAGTAATTGATAGTATGAGAATTTTTTTCCCTTATCTTCGAGATAATAGATAAATTTCCACTTCAAGAGTAATTTGGGGCTGATTTGTGCTTGTAACTATTTTATTTGTAAAAAAAACTTGATTATTATTTGATACGAAAAGGTCTGATATTTCCTTTATTTCCTACCGGCGCTAAAGAGACTTTTCATTTTCCTTTATTTCGTACCAACGACCTTAATTTCAATACCTCTATATGAATGTAATTTCGAAAACCAGCTCAGTCCAATGATATCTCCCAGGTTTGAACCACAGCTGTGGCTGGTTGATATGAATTCTTCCCCCGGCTAGCACCGATCACAGTGATGATGTAAAATATCCTCAAGGGTAGACTGATGATTTGTTAGAATATGTCCTTGTAGAGCCGTGATGGCTCAGGGGATAGCGCATTCGCCTTCCAATGAGGTGAACCGAGTTCAAATCCCAGCGATAGCTGGTCGATACGAATTTCGCATCCGGCTTTCTCAGACCACAGTGCTGACTTAAAATATCCTTAGTGGTAGACGGATCATGTGTTAGAGTCACCTTGCGACTAAGCTAACAGTGAGAGGTTCTCGTGGTCTTCCTCTCCATGTAACGCAAATGTGGGTTAGTTCCATCAAAAAGTCCTCCACGAAGGCAAATTTCTCCCGATACCTGATCCAGGAATTTCCTTGTCTTCTGGATTGGGTTAAAAATTTCAAGGCTACGGAGCTGAACATTAGTAGTTGTAAATGAAAAAAATTGGGTCGGCTATTTAACGACGTTTTTAAAAAATAATAAAATACGTCTTTGTGGAGCCGTTTTGCCCCAGTGGATAGATCGTTCGCCTTCCAATGAGGTGAAACGGGTTCGAATGTCAGGGATGGCTGGTGGATACAAATTCTGCTCTCTGCTTGCACTGACCGCAGCACTGACGTAAAATATCCTACGAGGTAGACGGATCATGGGTTAGAGTCCCCTTGCCTTCAGACTTACTAGGGGAGGTTTTCGTGTTTTTTCTCTCCATGTTACGCGAATGCCGGCTACTTTCACCGAAAAGTCCTCCATCAAATTTCTCCCAATACTTGATCCAGGAGTTCCTTTGTAATCTGGATTGAGTTCAAAATTACAAGGCTACGAAGTTGAACGTTAGTAGTTGTAAACCCAAAATTGGGTCGGCTGCTCAACGACGGTCATAAAATAAAATACTCCTTGCCGTCGAACTAACCATGGGAGGTTTCCTCTCCATCTAACACAAATGTGGGTAATTTCCATTAAAACATCCTCCATGAAGACCTTTTTGTTCCTTGCTTCCTATTCATCGTCATCCATTCACCCGTCCCTTCTATTGGTTGCTGCTCTAAACCTTCTTGTGACGTCACCTTTCTCTATATTTACCTTGTTTTCTCTCATTTCTTTCTGTTGCACTGATGAAGGTTGCCCTTTTAGCATCCGAAACAGCTGTCTGTATTTTATAAATATTTTTGTGCTCTTTAACGTTGTTTGCCTTTAGTTTGTATTTTAGCACAAAGGTCACTCACTTGTATTTATGTATCCATGAAGGCTAGTTTGGCACACTGATCTAGTCTAAATCCTAGTGTTGAGTTCTCTTGTCGTTTGGGTTGAGTTCAAAATTACAAGGTAACGGAGTTGAAATTTGATAGTCGTAAATGCAAATTTGGGCTGGTTCAACGCCAGTTGTGAAATGGAACACAGGGCTAGAAGATAGCTCTGAGTCAAGTATAACTATGACATGCTAAACAATAAGGACGAGGCAGTTTTTCTAATATTAAGTAATGTAAAAGTACTCTGAATCAATACAAATAATATCATAACTTCCTCACTACGAGCGATAAAAGAACATGAAAAAAGTGTATAACCATAATAACATAACAATTAAAAACTAGAAATAAGGAAGGAAAACAAAGGAATGTTGGGCGTACACAACAAGGAAACTAATTTCAGCTAACCCGGTTCGTCTGTGCCAGAAGCGAGCAAGCACACTGTGTTTACAAAAGCATCCTGGCCTTTTTTTTTAAATAACACTTAAGTTTTTTTTATTTTTAAAATTTTTTTTTTTTTTAAGAATGTGATTTTTGATTTCCACTAAAGTTTAAAATTTACCCTTCAAAATTTTGATACATGACTGAATCCTTTGAAAAATAACGATAAATTGCGAGAAGTATATGAAAATTGCAATTTTGAAATTGAAACAAAGTTTGTGAAACGGGAAAAAATAATGTCTCTTAGGAAAGGAGTTGTTCTGAATAATAATTTTGCTGTCTTAGGCCATTAAGACACTGGGGGTGCGATTGTTCTTGTTTACCAGTGGCGCCATCTGTAGCCAAGAATTCGACTTCTGCTACACCCATATTTCACACCCGTTTATAGGGCGGACCCATTCATACATTCATTCATCCACAAATCGTAATTCTGACTTGAACCAGCGAATGATCAATCTTCAACCCAGTACCCCAAGAGGTATAATTCGTTATGGGAATGCGGAGATCTTTGTGACCTGACAGATTTAACGTGCATCAGTCACCATTTATAACATGGGGAGTCTTCGACCGACTGGATTCGAACTCCTGCTCTCACGATCGTAAGTCTAGCGCCGTACCAATTAATCCCGTTCTCACTATTCCAGCCAATGATCATTTGCATTTATTTGTGGTTTACCCACCGAAAGAGGATGATAGATTTTCGGACGGATTATTTCAATTCGGGGGAGTCATTGTACTTAATCGTTATAAGCAAGACGCTTTATGGTCACTTACCAAACACTTCTTAAAGCATGTTTCTATTCAACCCCGTATTTAATCTAATGTGCTCTTACAAAGATTTAATCTTCAACTCTCTTCAGACTATAGTTTCTTCATTAGTTTTAGCTGCGTTGATCTTATGATTCACTTTTTTACACGTTTTTATGCATTTATATCTACATTGCATTGCGTATTTAATGAATTTTAAAGTATTTTTTTTGATTGAGTTGAAATAAATATTTGATTAATAATGAGCTTACAATGAAAAGATTTAAGTATATCGCTCTTGTAAAAGACTACTGACACAATTCAGATGGAAGTGAACATTTTACACTTATACAAAAAAAAAAAAAAAAAGAGAGAAAGAAAACATCACTATTTATACTTCTTCGAGGCAGTTAGTAGAAATTAATGGTATCGTAATGAAAATCCCTGTACAACTACAGAACTTGAGGAACACAGAAAAGACCCCCGTTACTTTGGCACGTTTAACTTCTAGTCGCTTAAAAGACCCTTAGATTCTCATATGTTGTTTTACGTAGTTCGTGGTTTGTACAAAGTACAAATACGGGCGATGCCGCTCCTCACCATCTACTCAGTTTTCTTCCTTGTTATAAGATGATCTATTTAAACGGCCTGACATCCTACTGGGAGAGATGGAAGTGAACAAACTCATGAATATAACCTGATACAAATCATATAAGAAGACATTAGAAACAATATATAAATTTTAGAACGTACAAAATGTAAGCACATGACATAGCAAATCGGTAAAATTTGAATGAATGGCAGCATTTGTATCGTAATAATTTGCATTGTTATCATTTTTACTGCTCAGAATATAATATACAGATAGTACAAAAATGAAGGGTCCCGCAGTGGACTGATCGTTAAGACACGGTTCCCAGCAGATCACCGAAGTCAAGCATCACTGGCTACGGTCAGTGTGCGGGTGGGTGACAACTTGGATCAGTCTGCGTAGGGACCGAGGGTGAACGGTATTGGTCCTCGCTAAACTGTGCTACCGTAAAGTGCTCGACTTCGCGCGCAGGTCGTCGGGCTACCGAAGCGGCGGTGCCATCCCTTCCGCAGAGGATCAAAATTGTGATGGCATGTCTTCGGATCATCCTCCGGGATGTTTCCCAGACCGTCGCCAATAGCCCCTTGTGCAGCTCTAGTGCGACGTAGAGTAACAACAACAACAACAACAAAAATGAAGGACACAAATGTTGCCACACTTAAGAAAACAATTATTGGAAAAAAAATAGTTCAGTGCAATTTCAGCTGCAGTTTGGTTGAGAGGTGCCGGACGTTAACCATTCTGTGAGGGAATTGAGAACCATTCTAAGGGGATTGATAAAGATGGGCAATAACTCCCACAGATCAATTGCAGTCAGCGTAATCTTCTTTGTGACTATTTCACTTGCAATTCCTATCGCAAGATGAATGGCTTCGTGGTGAGAGCTGTTGTGAATATTATTTCATCACTGATGATAAAACATAAAATGATTTTAACACTTAAATCTCTAGTTTTATAATTATACATAGAGATCCTCGAGTAATAATTCTGTTTTCATTTTGACAATTTTCAAAATAAAATTGCTTTATTGTATTTTGCCCCTCGTGTGTTCCACACTAAAATTCTTCAATGATCTTAATCAATTGCGTGTGTGAAGTTTTTTGAATTAAAACAATATTTGGTTATACTATATTTGAGGGTGACCCGATTCTCGCCAAGTTGTGACGCGGTTGATCGCCAAGCAGGGCGATGTTCTTTTATTTATGGGAACTTATGATGTTTTTTTATTTTTCTGGGCTTACACCATTAATTTTTGTTTCGATTAAAAATGCATTTTATTGGGCTTATTAATTTTTTTTATATTGTGTTCATTGCAATTTTAATAAGTTTTGACTGATGTTTTACTGAAATTTTCTAATGTTTTATTGAAATTTCATTACGTTTTGGCCGCCATTCCAGTTTGCTTTTCTACTCGAAAAAAATCGCCAATTTCGCCAAGTGGGCAGCCTCAAATGCATTTTTACCCAATATTTATGATAAGGGGTGAATTAATGGTACCCAGTAGCTTTTGACTCAGAAAATTTTTTTAGTTAAAAAAGTTAAAATACAACAATTAGTACATAGCTCCGAAAGAAAAATGTGCTATGGAAGAAATCAAATTCTTTTTAAAGTGGATGCTTCTAAGGAGAGGAATGCTTTTAATTTAATTTCGAGATGAAGCACCAGCTGTTGCATGTTTCGCTTTTTTTGGGGTTCAAAATGTAATTTCGTCTTTAAAAAACTTTGTACTATAAGTCTAATGAACCTTTATTTTCCCCCCTCGTATGCAGTTTGAAATAAAATTCCTTTTGCTCTGAGAAACGCTGCGTTTAACCCATTAATATTTTAGTCAATTGTTTATGTTTCATTATTAAAAAAAGTCAGAAAGGTTCTCTTTTTATTTTAAAATGCTAAAAAAAAATCTGTCAATTTTGGAAACATAATGCGAAATATCGAAATAAAACTATCGAAATTAAACCTAAAGATATGCAAAATTTCCAGAAAAGTGTTGCAGAAGTTGTATTAACAAAAATATTTAGTGAATCCAAAAATAAATAAGCAATTCAATTAAGCTAATTTACATTCCTGTAACTGAGGTAATCCATTTTCGTATTTAATTTAATTAAATAAATTATCACATTATCAACTCAACATTTGATGTGTTTTGCCATTGATAAAATTAATTTGGATAATATTTTATACTGAATTTCTGATATAACTCAAAGTTTTTAAACAATATTAGACAAGTTTTTTTAATGAGTATAGAGTCTTAAGAATATCTAATAGTTTTTGCTTGTATATAAAGTTTATAATAACCTGTTACAGATATTTCAATTTATTCTTGCAAAGTTTATACTGACCCGTTTCGGATGTCTCAATTTAATTTTACTTTGTTGATGTGCGGATGTTGTATCAAATAAATGTGTATTTTTATAAAGAAAAATTGCTTCTTTTATGTAACTTGTTTCGTTACTTGGGCTTTAGTTTCCTAAGCAGAAAGCAGCGGATCATACATTTAGATCTCTTTGTATTTTTCTCTAATTAATTTTTCAATTCTTCGGCCATTTTCAGACACCTCGAATCTAAATTGTTTCAAATGCAGGAATTAAATCGTAGAGTACGAAAATAAAAACTTAATGTTGCATTTTAAAGATTTTAAAATAACGTGAAGATGTGCGATAACTCATTACTTTTTGTCATTTGAAATTAGATTGCCGGACTTATTTAAAACTGTCGATGAGAATGCCGGGGAACAATTTTTTTTATGGTTTTCAGTTCCATGAGATTTTTTAAACAGATTTTAAATATTTTCGCATCGGTGATTTCAAGTCTGCAATAGGTTTCTCTCTCCAAATAAATTTTTTTTAAATGCCATTTTAGTCTTTTTGCCGAAATGCACAGATTTAAAAGCGTTCGATATAACAAGAGCTCACATAAATAACACGCCAAACTTCCAGGGGAGTTAGGGTATGTCATCTGGATTAAAATGACATTGGAACCCTTTCCGGAAATGTCAACATACGCCGCTAGGGGCTCTTACCCTATTTGAAACTGTTTCTTTGTGTGCTTATGAACAGGTCTTAATAAGGAAACGCCCCTGATAGAGAATGACGATATTTCCGGGAATGGGTTCTTATGCAATTTTAATGCTGATGATGTGTCCTAACTCTCCCAGAAGTTAGTTGCAACATTTATGCGACCCCTTGTTAAATATAATGTTTTATAACATGTGCATCTCAGCAAAATGTAGACTAAAAATGTCATTTAAACAAAAATCTGTGTAGCCTTAAGAACAAAACTGATTTTAAATTTGAAATCCTCACACCAGAATTAGGTATGATCAAGTATTTGTATAAATGTAACAAAAAATTTGTTCCCCAGTTTAATACATGCGCGTTCAGCTTTCACAAACTCTGTTGTAGAGTGAGGGCGTTTTTCCCAGTGTAGCGGGCTTTTTGATTTTTAAAGGGGAATTCTGCAGTATAGCATATGCAGTTGATACCTGGGACAGCAGGTAATATCTGCTGCCTTGGTGACAATTTCAGATTTTCCAGAAATGTGCTTTAAAGAAAGTTTTTTTTTTAAATGTAGTTGCTGAATAATTTTTTTGCAGTTCATTCAATTTAAAAATAAAACTCAAAACAAACCAGCTCGTGAAAATATGAATGCAATTATGAATATGAAAATATGAAATGCATGAATATCTAAATTCAATTAACTAAGAAGTTTGGGAGAAAAGAATTCGAATTGAGTATTATCTAGAGTATAACATCCAATGTACTACATATAGTAGTCCAAAGTATAACATCATGTAGACCTTTCACCAGTTTTTATTTTCCGACAATGAACCTATAAAAATTTATTAACCACGAAATATTAAATATTTTTTAATTATTACATTTTTTATAAAAAAAAATAAAAATTTAAAATTAATCTAAGGTACCAAAACATTCTTTGAATGTTTGTTAATTCTTCCTCCAGAGCTTAAATATATATTTATCTTTTCAGATATCGCATTCTTGTTATTTTGTTATTTTATTTATTATGATTATTTAAACTTGTGATTTATATTTGATATTAGAAAAAGAATGATGGAGAATTTTCCATCTAGTCTTGTATGGATGATCTTTGTTTAATGTATGATCTTTGTTTAATGAAAAATAAATTACTATTTGAAAATCATAAGATATTTATTTGATTTTAATATCCTAATCAAATGTTAGTTGATGACGTTTGGCCCAGTTTTTCGACAAGTGAATAAAAATTAAAGAATTGTATTCTTTCATTGGAAAAATAGGAAAAGATACTTGAGTATTCTTTGATTCATAAAAAGGTAATGTTGATGTTAAAAATTTGTTTCATAAAGTTTACACACGTTTTATAAATATTGAACAATGATAGTAAAATTATTACAACCATAGGAACCCCTTTTTATGCGATAACAGATTTGGATAGACGAAATAGTATAATAGATATGCACCGAAGAGCCATTAGATTATGACCACCCTCCATCTATAACAATGGTTCTCGCCCAGGTTTTCATGGTTTTCGCCCAGGAACAATGTTTTCATGGGGCACATTAGGGCCTATAATACTCATATAACAATCCCTGACGTCTGTAAGCTACTTGAACATAGTTGCACACCAGGTTCACCCATTCATGGCAACAGTTTTTCCTGCGGGGGATGGTGTTTACCAACAGGATAATGCACCATGTCATAAGAGTCGAATCGTCATGGATTGGTTCGAGGAACATTCCAGTGATTTTCAAGTGATGTCTTGGCCCCCAAATTCACCTGACCTTAATCCAATAGAGCTCTTGTGGTCCTACTTGGAAAACCAAATTCGTGCTGCCACGCTACTCCCTCGCAATGTGAGGGAATTGCAGGATCAGTTGGTGAGCGCTTGGTACCAGATACCTCAGACTACCTATCAGCACCCTGTGAAATCATTGCCACTGCGGGTGCTAGCAGTTTTGAGGTCTAAAGGTGGTCCTACATGTTGTTAGCAGGGTGGTCATAATGTAATGGCTCTTTGGTGCATATTTACTAAAAAAGTATGTGTTATGATGGTTTAAAGCATATTGCATTATTGAAGTTAGCTTAATTTTGTTTTACTTTTTAAACATTTTTTGTTGTTGTTTAAAATACAAATTCGACCCATGGAAATGCTGTTTTAATAATAAATTTCAACTTGTAAATTTGACTTGAATTGTTTCACAGCTAATTTTCAAAGACTGTTTAATTTTCAGTCAAAATTGTGGACTCAACTTTTTTTTATCTGTTTAATATTAATTAGCAGATACAAATCAATTACCTAATAACAAAAATTAAAAGGAAAAAAAAATTCCTTCCCTTTTTGAAATGAAATTTCTTTGAGAAAACTTTCGTATTCTTTTCTTTGTTCCACATATTTAAATGCTCAAAGTTATAGAAAGAATTCACGAATCGATGCTGGGGAAATTTTTAAACTCTTACCTTCAATGCAGTATCCAAGAACTTATTAAATGAAAACCGATTCTGTAATATTTTTATGGTGCTTTGAACTTCCACTTTTACTTAAATTATTTAAGGCAGCAAAATGTCTCCTGTTTAAAAAGAAATTCAGATTTCTTTAAGTATACGATTCTAAAATGGCTTATTTTAAGAATTTATTTTCAATTTCGCTTTGAATAAAATATTTGGCATCAAGTTTACATGGATTATAAATATATGCACACTAATAATTTATATAAAGCTAACGTAAAAGCATTTCTTAAATAATACCGTGAATGTAGAATTTTCTGTTCTTAAACATTCATAAATAACTTCTGTAAGTAGCAGATATGTGTTTGGAATTCTAAACAATAATTTGAGCACAACAAATAAATAATTCATTATTTTTGTTCAGTTGACATTTCTTTCAAAGACTTTGTCCTGCATATTTAGAAGCAAAAATATATCCATGGGACGAGAGAATTGATCTTGGGGAAATATTTATTACTTTTCACATTCAATATTGAATCCCAAAGCTTATTAAACGAAGACCTACTTTTCGCTGAGAATTTCATTCTGTTTTTTTTCGGTGTTTCCAAATTTCTTTTTTCATGTAAATTGCTTGTTTTGATGGCAAGATGTTTCATATTTTGCAGAAAGGTTCTGATTTATTACTTTGCCGTAATATAAAGAGCCCAAAGGCTTTTGTCGTTATGAAAGACACTCTCATTTATGAAAAACTATTTATTTTAACATAAAGAAAAACTTTTTTTTTTCATGAAATGTTAGGGTTTCGTTTTAATACGCAGATTGAAACCAAGACATGATATATTTATGAAGACATATTCTAAAAAAAGTTCAGACATAATTTGTTAATTCTTAAATTTTTGAAACCGTTTCTAAAACAAAAATACTCTATAAACATTTACAAAATATTAATTTCAGCATTTTGATCGTTATTAGGACTGATATTTTATATTTATTATTAGTATCAATGATATTTATTACTTATTATCAGTATTAATGAGGTTTATTACTTATCTTTAGTATTACTTTATTTAAAATCTAATCTTATAAATGCAAATTTGTAAATGTCAACATAACTTATTTATTATATTTTTCTTTAAATTTCACATTGCGTAATTTTAAAGGTGCTTCATACTTTTTAAGCATAGGTTTGACTTTAAAACAGTAATTTTAGACAAAAAAATTGTGTTAATATTGTATTTTTACACGTCTGTGTTCTATTTTTGTTGTAAATGTTTTATATTCTATTCAATGGGCTTCAGAGGGGTACGAGCACGGCGGATTTTTGCTCCTGAGAGGAGAAAATAAAATGGCGAAAAATCCTTTTAACTCTGTAAAACGCTTAAGAACATAATTTATCTTAAGCGATAAATGTAGCTTGTAAGGAAATTAAGCACTGCTTTATATTGACGTGATCTAAAAATTAAAATGGTGGTAAGTTTTGCTTGTATAATTTTGAAACTTGTGTTGGCACCATGAACAATAATACTTAAATACGACACACTGCTATGTTATCACGACGCTTTTTCTAAAGTTTTCTCTTCACCCTATGGAGCGTTGCGCCCTCTAACAGCAGAAAAATGAAACGGTTAGAGATACGGTAGATTCGAATAAATGACACTCTAAGGTTTATAGTTTAATATTTGTGTCATATTTTTGTTTATTTATGAGTGACTATATTTGTGCTATGAATAAATAATATTTTTCTATGAATTTTATCTCTCAAATTAAGTTTTTTTTCTGCTGATTTGATTTGAAGTTTTCTCATATTCTGCATTCGTATTGAAATATAAACTTTTTTTAACTAATTCCAAATCTTTTATCTTAGATTTTAGCTCTATTGTACGCGAAAAATGTTTCTGTCACATATTTACACCTATTTATTTAATTTGTTATATGATGCAATCTATTAAAGACAGAGAAATAAATCTACAGTTAAAACGTATTCTTGTATTAGTTTAAAACGAATAATGGTGCATGTTTTTCGTATAAATATGAATTTTGTTTAAAATTAAAATAGATTTATTTATAAGAAAAATGGTGAAAAATTGAAATATATAGAATAACTTGAAATTCACTTTATAAATTGTTCTCTGCCCTTATTAACGCACGGCATTCTTAAAGATTAAACATCTAAGAATTTTGCAGAACTAAAATAAAACAAATAACCAAACAATTGTACTGAACTTTCTTTTATTTCTAATGGCAGGGCAAAAGTCAACAATGAAGTACATGCAACTTTAAATGCAATAATATCCTGAACTTGGGATCAGGATAAGCACAAAACAAGAGTGACTGAAGTCATTGCCAAAAACATGCCGGATGTGTAGATCATTTTGCCGTCAAGACCTTTTCGCGTTACATTATGAGGAAGTTGATTCATATAGTACTGAATTCCAGAAAACTTCACAAATGTAAGTAAAATTTGAAAACGTTTAACAAATTAATCTAACTAGTAGCTAAGCTTTTTATCATAGCATGGCGCTGAAACCATTTAGTTAAGAGTGTTGCCTTTTTGCCACGCTTTGAAAAAAAAAAAAAAAAACAACGCCTCTCTTTTTTATCTACTCTAGCATTAGAGTTGGATATATATGTCACAGTGAGTTTAATTTTAAACAACAGCTATTGCTAAACCTATGAGAAAAAACCATCATTAGATCATAATGAAAATCTTGAAAATGTTTGGAATCCTAAAAACGCTTCATTATAAACCTGAAAAGTCATTATATATTTCTCTGTGATTTGCATCTAGTACAAATTTCTAGTTCTAATTTAAATTGGAACTAATTAGAAAGGGATGAAAAATTTGAATCGACGAATTATGAATTATACTGAAATAATAGAGAATCAACTAATTTTCAAAGCAAAATGTCATCGCAGCAAAAATTGACGATACACAGTTCAACCGCAATTCAACCAGTTAGGCGAAGTCAATGGTTTGAAAGAGGGAGGGAAAGTAAAAACGAATTTTCAAATGATATGGCATAAAATGAAAACAAATAAGAGAAAGATATTTCTAAATGACTGTACATAAGCGTTGTCGAGAAAGTAATTAATTCATTTGTTGGCTCAATAATGTGACCAATAATATAATTAACTTCCACTTTAACGCAATTAATATACGCAACTATTTTTTTTTCCTCAAAAAGGCAGTTTTTCACTTTATAATATCAACTTTATTAAGTTTCATTTTTATCACTCCCTTTCATCAAATTTCCTTTACATTCTTGGATGGATCTTTCTTAAAGAAATAAAACTTGCCATTATTTAAGTCATAGAATATTTCAAAGTTCAGGTCGATTGAAAGAAAAACTCTTTATTGAAAATAATTTCTTTTGGAAGAATGATGTGGGATGGAAAAAAATAAAATAAGGGCATAAATAAAACTGAATGGCTATGGAACACTTAAATTGATTTTTTTCTATACATTTCCAATCTGGATGAATAGAAAAGGACTTTTCTTCGAAACGTGATAGCTTGATCTCAAATTTTTGACCACTTTTTTTACCACATTCATTTTTCTCAAGCTTTTCATTTCACTTAAAATTTTTTCTTCGCAAGTGTTTATGAGTATACAAAAAGAAAAAAACGGTTTCATTTACTTTTCTTACTTCAATTTATTTTTCTGAGGAAGGTAGAAAAATGAAGAACCATTTGAATAGAAAAACTCAGAATTCAACAGGAGTTTTTTTTTTAAATAAAAAATGTATTCATGAGCTCTTTCAAAAGTTTGTATGAATTTCTATGCTTATTGATGGAATGAGTTGAATGCTTTTCGTCTGAATGCTCTGTTTTGAATCATATGTGGTACCTCGGACAATTTAAAAATTAGTTTCGATAATTTTTTGTTAGGATGAAATTTCTGTGTTAAGACTACCAAATTTAAAGCAATCTATTTCTGCAGATATTTCAAAAAATGATTTGAACTTTAAAATTTCAAAGTTGTTTTAAATATCAAAGTCTAGTTTCAATGTTTGAATAAAAAATGGATTGATTTTAATAATTATATAGCAAAGTCTGATTTTAATATACATATAAGAAGAAAACTTTTTTTTAAATATTTGCATAGGAAAAAGGTGTAGTTTTATTAATTGAGTAAGAGGATAAAAAATTTCAAAATTTATGTGAGGGTAAAATAGTTTCTATAATTAAATTAGATAAAAACTGATTCAATATTTTAAAATAAGAGTTAGAATAATTGAGTTTTATCAGGTTATAATTTCATTTATCGAAATAAGCTGCATAAATTGCTAGTGCAAAAAAGTACTACTACCAAAATCAAGGTTCTTATAAGCCTGTTTTTGAAACGGTATTGCAGTATATACTGTGATGCGAAGAATTCAAACATAATCAATGCTCCATGTCTTATTGCAATAAGAATATCACTGAATGATAAATATTAAATATTTATAACTTTTATGAACTTTAAAGTACTCAAATGCGTGCTTTCGAATGCATCGGTAGTAATAATTTAGAATTGATAATTTTGAAATTTAGAAAACGATGGGGAAATTGCCACGCCTGCAGTAAGACAACAAATTGTGAAAAACTACCGAGAAAACAATTAGAAATGGTATAGTCGCGAATTGAGAGCGTCAAAAAATGATTAGTCAAATTAACATCATACAAAAATATCATTATTTAAAAAAGCATTATTTGAAAAAAACCTTAAGATTTAATTAAAAAGCAAACTGCTAATTTTATAATCCAAGGATTTTATTAGTGTTGGTCACTGCATATCAAATCTTAAATTGTTGTAAGAAAATTGTAGGAGTGATACTAGAAACATTAAAAAAAAACAAAACAAAAAAATTGGAAATTTGAGATTTTTTTTAATTACTTACATAAGTTTTGAATTTGCAGATATGGTTTTGTAATGCATTTCTAGTTTTTTTAATAATTAATTGACCCTGATATTGACGTTTAACCCTGACCCTGACATTTGAGAGGTCCTTCTTGACAATTGTCGAATAGTCGGAGGCGGGCAGGGGAAATTCTAAATATGCTTTTAATCCTTTTTATTTAATTTTCACAAAGAAACTGATGATATTTACTCTAATTGGCACTATCCTTAGATACACGTAAAATTTAAAGCATTCACACAATAAAAATTCGAGACATAAAGCGTGCAGCATTATAGATTTTATATTCATTTACAATTCATTTTTTCTCACAAAATTTTGCCCATATAACTCTGCAATCAACAATTTTTGAAAAATATTTAAATAGCAAATAGTTATTGGTTTTTCGAATTTTGATAAGTATCATTATTTTTATGTAATTAACTAAATTAAACTAAACTCAGTGGCGCGACATCCCATAGAGGGCCAAGGCCTACTGTGTCCATCTCAGCTTTTTTGACCTTGGGCTCTGGGGTGCAAGAGCAGATGTTCTGGTTGAGTGGTCAGCGGAAAGCGAAATCCCCAGTGTTTAGTTCCCAAGCATGCTTGGTACTCATTTATAGATCCACTGAATGGATGAAACGCTGAGTCAACGTTGCCCGGACCGAGGATCGAACCCTGGACCTGAGGCACGGGAGTGCTACCTCTCAGCCACCGGGCGATATGTAATTAACATTAAAGGAAATTTTTAGAGCCATCCAATTTGGTTTTCATCAATTTAAACTGCCATAAGATTAGATAAATCTAAAAACTGAAAAACATGTAATTTAAATTCATCGAAAGCGCAAATCGTTTCATTTTATAGCTTTAAAATTTTAGAAGAAAAATTGATAGAACATTTAAAAATTAACAAGCACTATTTCTCCAGATCTGATAAAGCAATCCTTTTATTTTCTATCTTTCATGAAAGTTATTGTGCACTCTAATAATACTATATAATCAAAAGTTTGCTAAGTACGAAAAATATTCAGAAAACACAAATTAAAAATTTAACCTAAAATCGAAGATGGCGAGGGTAGAGGTAGGGGTCTTAAAGTATGATTTTAAATGCCGTCAGAGGGTTTAAAAAGGAAAATATTTAATATTTTATTAATAAATGTAATGATAATTAAAATTTTAATAAATATTCGTTGCGAAATTTTAATAACTAAATTTTTTGTGGCAAGGTACAATGAAGAAAATAAATTTGGTCAAATATTTTCTGAGAAATAACAATTTGAAAAAATGATTTTTTATAAAACATCATCGGGGTTTTCGAACTGAGATTTCTTTCTTTTTCATCTAAAGTTTCTTTAAATTGGTTGTAATTGCGTTTAAAAATATTAAAAAATTCAAACGCATTTTCGGTAATGTGAGTTTATGAGGAACCTGCTAAATGATATTATATCGATATTACAACTGAGATAAATGTCTTTAGATTTAATTCCATTAAAAACTTTCATGAAAAATGATTGATAAAAGTTCAATATTTTTTATGTCACAGACAGCAAGTGTTTAATAAAGAGTTTTTAAAAGGTGATAAACGTTCAAAGTTTTGGAAAAAAATCTATATGCTATAAATCTTTACTAGTTGAAAAATGTCCTTTTCCAAAACTTTGAAAATGACGTTAAACTATCAAACTATCACTGAAGGTTTTTTTGCTGTAGGGATTCTTTAAAGAAAAAAAACCTTTAATGCATTTACTATTAAAAAAAATAAGCTTTTATTGGAGAAAATATTAAATAAAATACGTAAAACTTAAAAATATAAAATATATAAACTCTAAAAATGTAAATCAAGAAAGTAAGACTCTAGGAGTACTCTTATAGGAAAACTTTTTATTATAGAAAATACAAGAATACTAGAATAATATTAATACGATAATAAAAAGATTTTTATAAGATAATTATATAAAGTGAGTTATAGAGGACAAAAAAGATTCTATATTTATATTATTCTCTAGATTTTGTTTAAAAAAATCTGTAAGAGAATTTAGAAAAAAGGAACTAAATTGGGGATCATCTATTGAAAAAATCAAAAATATGTTGTTTATTATGACACTTGGTCAAGTCAAGCTGCCAGCTATTTTGGCCTTTTACGAATTAAGTCAGAAAGGTTACTCCTTTCGTTTGATAAGAGTTTGATATATATATATATATATATATATATATATATATATATATATATATATATATATATATATATATATATATATATATATATATATATATATATATATATATATATATATATATATATATATATTTATATATATATATATATATATATATATATATATATATATATATATATATATATATATATATATATATATATATATATATATATATATATATATATATATATATATATATATATAAATATATATATATATATATATATATATATATATATATATATATATATATATATATATATATATATATATATATATATATATATATATATATATATATATATATATATATATATATATATATAAATATATATATATATATATATATATATATATATATATATATATATATATATATATATATATATATATATATATATATATATATATATATATATATATAGGGCAAGAAAAGAAGGAACAAAAAATACTTTATGTGAATGCCTTGCATACATTAATTTTTTACTTTTCATTATAATAAGTGCATTATAAGTAAAATATATTTATAAGAATAAAGAAAGTGAGCCAGTGTTTTTTGCAAAAGCAGAACTTACAAAACATTAATTCCGTTTTATGAATTTACAAAACATTAATTTCCTTAATTTAATGCTGTGAGTTTTTCCCCAAAACTATTACTGAAGCTTTTTTAAACATTTACTTTTTATAGTAATAAATTTTTTTTATCATCATTTAAATGACTGTTGAACTAAAATTAAATATTTTTAAGCAAATTTCTGCTTGAATAATTTTATAATCATTTTTACCATGTATAATAGGGCAATTTAAATTTTGTTGCACCGCTGTTTATCATGGCGGTGAATTATCGGTTCCCTTAACCAACTATTTTGTTTTATTTGGGTTTTAAATATCCGTTATAGAAATTTACTGAGCTCTAAACGCTAGTAGCTGCTGTACTTGCCCTACATTGGTAGCTCTCTTATGTAAATAAAGCATTTTCTAGTTTCGAAAAGGATGATTTAATTAGTAGGATCCGATATTGGTATCTTGTTGTATCTTTGTTTGATTCGCTTTTGTGTTGGTTGGTTTTAATAATGCCGAACTAGTTTAAGTATCGAATATTGAATAATGCAATAGGAAGAATAAGTGGAGATTTGGTTTCATTTTAAGAGGAAATCTATTGTTCGTAATTTGAGTTATGCTAGCACTTTAACTATCGTTTTAGGAATTGAAATTAAAACTATGTTTGGGAATACCTTAAAAAGAATTTCAAACATATGTATATAAGTTTTGAAGTTATAATTAAAATGTTCAGTTTCAAAACAAGACTTTTTCACTCATAGGTGCTTACCCACTTTAGGTTTTTTACTCACTGTCATAATGAGAGAAAAATATTCCCATTTTAACGTTCAAAATTTCAAAAAATGTTTTTTTTCTTCTCTTTTTTTGGTGTGGGGGGGGAGGACGAACGTAGTATTGTTTTTGAAACAGTAGTATCATAAAAGTAATTTCATTTTTTCAGCTTAAAAATTATTTTAAGATGAGATAACTTTTTAACAAAATGTAGTTCCAATCTGGGAATTTTTGTAAGGACATCACGCAATGAAAATTACGGTAACGAAACCGTATTCTCAATTTACACAAACAATCGCTCGAAAATGCTCATGTGATAAATGAATTGCAGTTTCCCGAAGTGACATCAACTGTATCTCTCAGCTGAGAAAAACATCGCCTATAATTAAGATCAACTAACACTTGGACCAATCAGATCATTTGCATTTTATGACGATTCATATCCATATGGTGACGTTTACAATTCAAATAATTATGGCGAAAACGGACCAGATGAAATTTTCGTTGATGAAACAGAAAAGAATTGGAATGTTTTTTATTTCCAATGAGTTGCACAATCAGTTTTTTTCCGATGAGCAGACCTAGTGCGTTCTCCACAGGTGGTATCCACTCTTTCAGGACCACCACGATGGGTGAGATACCGTTGGTCATATTAATTTGGACGTCTAGTTTCTGCCACACTAGATGGCAGCACCGAGACTCTATTTGGATGCTAAAGTGCACTAAGAATTTAATTTTGCCGGAAATTCAAAGAGCCATTAAGCACTCCAGGGATCCTTTACATGCCGCATAATCATACGACATGGCCACTGAGGAGTTTCTGCATTCCGAAAATCTGGTGTCTGGGCCGGGGATCGAACCCGAAGACTTGGGCTCAGAAGGCCGACGACAAACCAACTGCGCCAATGTGGAAATGACAATTTGTTTTCAAATTCGAGCATAAAAAATGCTATCATATGATGAGATGACAAACTTAATGCAGTTGATGAAAATGTACAAAATAAATAAACAAATAAATAAATAAAAAAATAAAAAAAAATAAAAAAATAAAAAAATAAATAAAAAAATTAAATGGACTACCCAGAATTGATCTAATGATCGGATTTTCACTTTCTAGGACTCAGTCTTAATTGCTCGAGTGGCTGATCTCAAATATGCTAATTAATTAATGCAGACTGTGTTTTAAGTTACGAAATGAAACCCAAAGATCTATTTTCTCTGAATAAACATATCCTATTTTCGACTGATTTGGATTTATGACCCTCAAAATATAGGGGTTAGCCGCAATCTGGGAAATATGGTCCCCAAAGTTTAGTTACGAGAGTGATCGAAAGTGTGAATCTCTTAATGTTAATTTCACTTTCTGCGCATTTTGCAATTTTTCGAGAGCTTTTTAAGTGAATTGAAAAAGTTTTGCACGTAATTATAAAATTCATTTATCCAAAGATAATTCCATGGAAAAAATAAATTTAGTTAATATTTATTATTTTATTTGAGAATGGGCAAAAAATTTCTTAAATGTGAGGTGCAAATTTTTTTGCAACATTTTAATGAGTGTAATTTTATATGGCAAAATACAAAAGTTGGGCAAAATCGGTTGAATAGTTCCTGAGAAATTGAATTTCAAAAAAATCAGATACTTAATATTTGATTTCTCCTGAATTATTCGACCGATTTGGCTAGAATTTTGTATTCTGCCACATAAAATTACGTTTTTTAAAATGATGCAATTAAAATTTTTTTTGACCATTCTGAAGTAAAATAATAAAAAATAATAAATATTTGCTAAAAGTTATTTTTTGCTTTAAATTATCTTTAGATATACGAATTTTATAATTGTGGGTAATTTTTTTTTATTTTGCTTGAAAAGTTCTCGAGATATAGTGAAATACGCAAAAACTAAAATTAGGATGAAAGGGTCCAAACTTTGGAGACCTCTCTTGACCAAATGATTGGGACCATATTTCTGAGATTGCTGTTATTTTGGGGGGTTGTAAATTCGAATCCGTAAAAAAAAAAATGCATGTTTATTCAGAGAAAGTGCGTTTTTGTGTTCGTACTTAAAATATCGTTTCTTAACATAATCGTTTCTTAACGTTCATGTCCTAACTTAAAATATCATTCTCACTTATTAATAAGATATTTGAGATCACCCCTTCGAGCTATTAAGATTGAATCCAAGAAAGTAAAAATCCGAACAGTAGATCGAAAGTTATTCAGAGTGGTCCGTTTTTTATTTTGCGCACTGTACTGTACTAGCAACTTCCATTTCAATTTTAACTATTTTCAAGAGATGTCTGTGATATTGTCAAAGTTCTTTATGTATTGAATTTTAGTAATATTTAAAATCTTTCCGGCAGCCCTTATATCACACAAACTTCGTAAGCATGAGTTCGGAACTTTTCAGTATAGTTGACAGCAGAAGTATTAAAATTATTTCAATCTCTATCGAGAGATAAGATAGAAAATTATCTAAATGCTCCATTAAGTATAATATTTCCTCACTTTGCTGTGATGGCTCAGGGGATAGAGCGTTCGCCTTCCAATGAGGTGAACCGGGTTCGAATCAATCCGATGGCTGGTCGATACGAATCCGCATTCGGTTTGCACCGACCACAGTGCTGACGTGAAATATACTCAGTGGTAGACGGATCATGGTTTAGAGTTTCTTTGCCGTCAGGTGAACCGTGGGAGGTTCTCGTGGTCCTCCTCTCTATGCAACACGAATGCGGGTAAGTTCCTTCAAAAAGTCCTCCATGAATACAAATTTCTCCCAATACTTGATCCAGGAGTTCCCTTGTCTTCTGAATTGGGTTCAAAATTACAAGGCTACGGAGTTTTACATTAGTAGTCGTAAACCTAAAAATTGGGTCGGCTGTTAAACGACGGATATAAAAAAAAAAAAAAAAAAAATACTTCCTCACGCTAATCTCGAGTCATAATTTTAGAATCAATACATGCTATTGCTCTGAAAAGGCAAGCTCTGTCACCAATAATTAATTGATATGACAGTATGTGGCACCATGCATCGTTTAAGTTAAAAATTTCTTCAGTTATTTTAGAAATGATAAAAAATGACTATAAATAATTACTAAGTTTTTTCTTCAAGGAAAATATAAAGCTATTCTAAATGAATGCCTAACATGTAACTAACTCAACACTGTTTAAATTATAACTTAGGACAACTAACAAAATGAATTTAAATAAATACTTAATTACACTATTAGATTATGCTATTTAACATTCGCTCTTGGTTACCCACTGTCTATTTATTCGAATAAATTTAGTTACTCAATATATTCCAGGTTGGCACGATTTAAGGAGCAGGTAGAACAAGTTAAATGATTTGTAACGGACAAAATATTTCAAATGTGAATAGCTCTACGATTCGGGCAACACTTTTCTATTAGGAGATTGCTTCCTTAATCAATGCGTTTTAAAGATCTTTTGCATAGTTATTTCGGCTACGCAAGAGATTTAAATTTTCGATAAGTTATCATTTTAAATTATATTACGGTTACTTTCAAAGTTCCTTAAACTTCATATTCGAAAATCGAGTAAAATTTTCCCATCACTTAGAACCCCGCTTTTATTATCTTGGGATTAATGCTCATTTCAAAAACATATTTTCTCCTTTCGCATTTTTACGTGAGTACGTGCTTGTACTTCCACGCTGATGATTATTGAGATTTATTATGCTAATTTAAGAAAAGCAGCGACGACAGTTTTGGAACAACTTTTAAGTAGCTCGTGAAAATTCGAAAATCAACATAAACTGACTTTTATAGGTGTAAGGGGGAATTACTAAATTTTTCCTTTGCAAGTTTTAGAGTGTTTTCTTAATTAGTTGAATTTGAGTGAAAGTTTTCAATATTTTAAATTTTCTTTTTCTGCTGCTGTAAAGTATGGTTCTTATAGTAGTTCATAAAATAAACACGGTGTCATTTGATTCTGTTAAGTATGTTAGTAAAATAAATGATTTAAATATAAAACCATTTATTGCTCATAGGGGAGAGTGGGGTCAATTGTAACATTTTTTACTTAACTATTTTTAACTAACAAAAAATCCAATATATTATTAGTATTAATTGACAGACGAGTAAAGTAGACTATCCTCTACTAGAAAAAAAATAAATACCTTATTTTAAATGTTATTATATTAGATATTAACAATTTTTGACAGTCGTGCACTTGTTACAATTGTCCCCACTTACGGGGTCAATTGTAACAGTTCATAAATTCAACGAAAACATAGTTAATTACACATATTATCATAGTTGTGATATGTTTTTATTGATCAAAATAGTAGTGACATTTTAGGAGTAAAAATAATAATGAGCAGAGACCTAAAGGGTTAAACTTCTACCCTCAAGGGGTTAAAATTTTTTATTTATGCTGTGAAAGGTGACAAATAAAATAATGCACATGCAACATAATATAAATGATATAGGAAACTATTGGTGGTTCTTAAAGAGTTATGTAATGGTTTGTAAGCATAAGATTATTTTCAGCTGTTACATTCGTCCCTTTACTTATTGTTACAATCGTCCCCAAGACGCCATTTCAGCTTCATTTGTTAAAAACAATGCTAGTTAATTAACAGAACTAATCTTTTTTTTTTGAAATGTTAATCAAGGTGTCCACTTACATATTCAGTTAATAATTTTAATTTGTTTAAACAAAATTACTTTGTTACAATATAATATTCTAATACCAAAAAAAGTACTTACGTAGCGTGAAAATATCTTTTGTGATGTAACTCTTTCAAAAGTACATAAACATAGTTGCCAGCAGGGGTGTACATGTAGATTTATTAAATACACCTTGTGCACCTCCTAGGAACCAAATCTAGAACCCGACACTTGAAATTTTTGCTCTGTTACAATCGTACTTTGTTACAATTGACCCCACTCTTGCCTACATACTGGAGTTTGACGAAACAATGGAAAAACTTTTATACTAATTCATTTTTTCATATTTATTAAAAAATACTTAGAGAATTATTTTAACCATTTAGAAAGAGTTTAAGTTATGTGATTTTTCATACATATCAATAAAGTTTAAAGCTCTTAGATTTTTAATGGACTGGCAATAATTTAAGAAGGAAAAATAATATTTTTAAACGCCCTATCAAAAAAATACTATCGTGATAAGTTTGTAACTCATGTCAATTACGTTCATTATCACATGAAATAACTGCAAAAAATTTCGTTTACCTAGCTTAAATAATTTAAGAGAAATATACATTTTTATAAGAAAACAAATTTTTTTGACTTATGTTTTCTTACTATAACTGCTGAAATAGTCAATAAAATGAAACAAAATTTTTAGAGCAGTTTTTATGTAAATATAAATAATTCAAGTATAATTACTACCAATATATATACAAGAATTAATCTATCACCATTTCGCCATAATGTACTTTTTCGTATTTTACTTTATTTACATAACAATAAATTAATATGCAAATTAAAAACTATTATGTCTGCAAGGAGACCAACTGAAATATATGAGATTCCCCGCTTTACAAAAGAAATTTCACGAAAACAGTTTTTTTCACTTAGCACCTAAATTATATAATAAATTACCATTTCAGTTGCAAAACATCAAAATATATTCTTCTTTTAAGCGTGCTTTATTTCAATTTGTGATGAACATTGACGATTTAGATCTCTATTTTTCACTTTAAAGGAAGCATTCGATTTTTCATACCAGTCTTGTGCCAATCCAAATAAATTTCTTATGTTACCTCTGCTATTTTTTTTATATAGTTTCATGTATTTTTTTCTATTATTACAATGCTCAACAATATATGATGTCTTATGATGAGCAAAATAATTTATGATTGCAATATCCCCCCTTTTTTTCTTAATTTCTATTTAAAATTAATTGTATTACCTTCTTTGTCGCCTGGACAGGATTTTCCTCTTGGCGACGAATATATATTCTTCGTATTTATGTGTTTGTTTTTGTTCCTAATAAAGTTTCTGTTTGTTTGTTAAAAAAATATATATAAATATGTAATTTTAAAATTTGAAAAAGAATTCGTTAAAACTTGCGCTATACTTCACGGATGATTACTGAAATCTTATACTGCAATGGTGTTTTATTAATTTGCAGCGGAGTATTACAGATATGACTAATGTAATATTTTCACACTGCGAAGAAAAATTTAAAAAATTTGTTTCATAATTTTGTTCTGAATCGTATTTAATACCTTATGAAAAAAAGTCCCAAATAAATATCTTGAAATTTTAAAAAGTTCCTATCAATTTTCTAAGCAGTTTTTGTTAATTTGAAAGGAAAACATTGAATCGCAAGAGTTTTTTCCACAAATTTAATTTTGTATTATCAAACAAGATTGATTAAAAAAGACATTGGCATTGTATAGGACTACATCCTATTAAATAATGTTTTATTTAACGTTTTATTTTCTATTACCATCGCATTTTATTGTCCAGACCATCACTTGAGGGCAAAATTATTAAAAATATAATAATTATAAATTTTGCTTTATGATACAAATTATAATTTGCGGAGAACCCTTTATCATTTAGAGCTTTGAATAAAAAAGTACAAAAGCTACTTAGAAATTTACTGGAAACTTTCTTACATTTTCAAGTATGTATGTATTCAAGTGATATGTATGAGAAGTCTAATGATTTAAACACTTCTAAAGTATCAAAATAATTCTCTAATTATTTCCAAAATAATTCTCTAATTATTCCTACATAAAAAATTTGAAAAAAAGAGATAATATAGAAGCGTTTCCATTACTTTGTTCAACCCCTGTATATCTATTGAAAATTTATGAATATCATTTATTTATAGAAAAATAAAAACAACAAAAAATAATTTTTATTTCATAATAGATGAAAGCCAACAAGATTAAAATCATTAGTTTTATGTAATTATAAGTTTGTGTACTAATTTTATGTATTTATGTGCTTACAAAATAAATAACAATTTTATATTTGTATTTGCTTACTCTTTAAGAAAAACTGTCATATTACCAAAAAACTCTAGGAACCAAGGAGTCCATAAACTTTTCCAACAAAGTTGCTGCATTAAACTAAGTAAACCTAAGTATGCTTACTAAATTCAATTCATTAACGTTGCTAGGAAAGTCTATGGAATCCGATTTTCCTACATATTTAAGTGTATGTTGAAGTTATTTAATTAAATTTCTCTGATATTCAATATATTGAAATATATTTGTCGTGGTATTAAATGTTGCTAAAAACTACCAGCTTAAGCAATCAATGTGCCGCAAAGTTATTAATTCTAAACATAGTTATATTTTTTTTGTAAAATATTGCTTTAAATTATGCTGTTATAACGGAAACAATCACTGAATAAATTAATAGAATTTAGTATTTAATACGATGGATGTAGAAAATTATGTAAATTGCCCAATTTCAAACACGTTTCACCTTTATAGCTGCGTGATTATGTCTGGTTTCATTAACAATTTACATTGTCACTGTCTATCAATATTTCCACACGCATACTGGAAATTAGGCTGGAATTAACTGCTTTCGTTTAATGACAAGATTACCGTGCCTGTAAGTTATTTCATAATTAATGCATATTTTATCACAAAAGGATAATTTAATATATGAGCTATATCGTGAAGCACATAATAAGGGAAAAACAAGATATAGATGTAAAATGGTGAAAGGTATTTAGGGCATTAAAATGTACTAGATTAGATTTGTTAAAATAAATTTTTAATTCGCAACTTTTTCCTACTTTTTATAGTAAAATGAATATAAATTGCCCCGAAATTTAATCACTACAAATTTTTGTTGCATAAATAAATATTTAAAAAAAGGTTTGTTATTGGGGTTGTTTTGTTAACATAAATAAGCTTAAATTGATTAAAAATTTCATTCGCTTCAAAAATATACAAAATGGAAATAATAGTAGGCATGTTTCTGGTGCTCGAAAATATGCGCCCATTCTAAAGACTTGCCAGACGTAAATGAGAAGAAACAAAAGTGATTTGAAATATAAAATAAAAAGTTCCCAACAAAAAATTGAAAAATAAGGGGGAGAAACAAAACTAGAAAAAACAAAATTGCCGAAAGATAAAAAAGATGATAGGTAGGTACTTTATTTATGTCTCACTGGAGTTGCACAATGGGCTGTTGGCGGCGGTCTGGTAAACATCCCTGAGGATGATCCGAAGACATGACATCACCATTTCGATCCTCTGTAGAGGGGATGGCTCCCCTGTTTTGGTAGCCCGACAACCTGCACGCAAGGTCAAGCACTTTACTGTAGAACAGTTTAATGAGGACCGAAACCGCGCATCCTCGGTCCCTACGCAGACTGATCAAAGTGGTCACTAACCCGCTTACTGGCAGCTGCCAGTGATGCTAGACTTCGGTGTCCTATCGGGAACCGTTTCCTTACGATCAGTCCAAGTGACAGAAAGAAAATGAAAAACAGAACACGAAAAACCCCCGTGGCCGAGAGGGGCACTGTGGTTTTTCTTGCTTTGTTTTTCCATTTTTCATTGACAACTTTAGATTTTATGTGTTTCTTCTCATTCACGTCTGACAAGTTTTGAAAATTAGCACCCATTTTTGAGTTCTTAAAGTACCGGAGTAGTTTAGTGAGTAGTGGCAAACGCCGAGCAAGCATAGTTGAAAACTCATCTTTGAACTTACGAAAATCTTTTATTATGCAAGAAATAAAATAACTTAAATTAAACATCGCATAAATTTCTGGAAAACATAATCGAAAAGAGTATTCTATTCTTCACAGCATAATCCACCTATAGTCTTTTCATACAATCTCAATCTATTCTATCTCAATATGTCAGAAAAGATAAAAAATGGTAAGAAATCGTAAAAATTACACTTACAATTGATACATAATTTATTTCTAAACTTTCGAATTAAATTTAAAAATTAAGACTTCAGTTACTTAGAATTATTTATTCAATAAATAAGCTTTATTATGTTTATAAGTTAAAATTATGTATTAAGCTTGAATTATCATTAATAAATGTATAATATAATATAACACTATATGAAATGCAAAAAATAAAATGTACATCTTATATCATGTAATTCATGAATTGAATTTACAACGACATGTTTTTTATTTTATAAAAGCAGGATATTTAAGCATATTTTATTTAAAAAATAACCAAAATCAGATTGTATTTTTATTGAAATAAATTTTCTTTAAATTTCAATAATGTAAATATTCTTAGCTTCAATAAATGAATATGACTAATATAAGTGTGAGGATATTGAAAGAAAAAGAATTAAGCTTTCTATCCGAAACTAGAATGAAAAGCATAAATTGCTTTCCGAAGATTTTCCCGAACTATTAGAAAGAATGACAGGATGAAATAAAATAATTATAAAAAAAAAGTGGAAAACAAAATAAAGCTAAAAAAGTAGAAAACAAAATGAAGCTAAAAAAGTAGAAAACAAAACAGAAGCAATATAGCAATTAAGGGACGAAAAAACAAGAGAAAAGGAATGGAAAAAAAAATCTTTAATTCTCAGAGTTTCATGATGTTATTAGCTAGAACTGTCCCATTAGGAAGGATTTTAATTGAACTAAACACATATTTTGGAAAACAAAAGTTTTTCATAAGATTATTAATTATCTATTGTTATCAGTTAATATTCAATACATTTTTTCTTCACTTTCAGATCCAGTTTTGCCTCTTTTGGTACAGATCAGGGGTTTCCAACTGGCGGCCCGCGAACTAAAATATATAATTTGTCATTTTTTGCGGACAATTTTCTTAAAAAATCTGTATGCGTTTAAGATACTTTTCTCGTTAATAAAAACCTAATTTCGTCGTTTCTGTGAAATTTAACATACCAACGGTGGAAAAAAATTTATTGCTCAGGTTTTGCATCCAAGAAAATATTTATTCAAATACAAAAATAATCGTGCATGTTGCTCTTCTTTATTTCATTTTTTTTTGTATTTTGTGAATATAATTTAACATGTGAGTATCAGAAATTTTCTCGAAGAAATTCTCCGATTTAACTTTTTGAAACCACCCATTTTGAACGTAAGTATTTACACACACATTTTTAAATTTAAAATTTAAAATGTAAATATCTATTCTCTGGTGGTTGCAGCAGACAAACTTCAATTTTCTCATTGAACATTTCGTGTGCTACTATGTAAGTTTTAATACAAACCTTTTTAAAGTTTTATATCTCAACAATTGTATATCTGTTGCTCATTAATTGTTTAATACATCGCTGCACATTAAAGTTATTGTAGCCCGAATTTTATTATTCATTTAATATTTTTTAAAATATTAATAATAACAATTCAATAATTTCAAAAATCTACTTCTTATTTTAATTTGTAATTCAATACTTTTTGTTTTGTACAACTTGGTAAAAATCTGACAGTAATATTTAATGTCCCTTCAAACATAAAAGTGTCCTATATAAAATTTCGATAAAGTTGCGGTCCGCCATTTGATTTGTGTTTTTGATTGTGGCCCCCGGCCTCATCTAAGTTGGAAACCCCTGGTATAGATTCTACCAGATTTTTGCGGTTCTGCTTAGAGAGTTTTTGCTTACATACAGCCTGCAGATTTTCGATAGCGATAGAATTGAAAACCGTATAGTTTCTCGACCAGGTCCAAAATTGCCACTTTATATATTTATTTGACAAAGTATTTCTTTTCTTTTTTTATGAAGTTATTATTTCAAGATACTAAATCTTACAGAAAATTTCCATTTTCTATATTCGAATGAAAATTTTTTAGTTAACTGTGTTCTCATTGTTCCTGTCATTATTTCCCTATACCAGTCGGTATTCAACATTTTTTCTACAGTAATGAGAGGCCAGATAACATCCATTGAGATAGCATCCCGAAATAATTTATTTTCGGAAAATTAGAAAAATACAAAAACTTAATCTGGACTTTATTAATTCATTCATTATTCTGCTTTTAAAAAACAAAAGAAAAACTGAGAGGTTTACCTCATTTGTCTAGATAGCAATGCCTCTTTTTCTCCAACTTTTTGTCCTTTTCTCCATTAGTCAACTAAAAGTAGTGGCTTAAACTCATCTGGAAGGGGTTGACAAACTTTAAGTATTCATACTGGATTTAAACTAAAGCTTTTAAATTGTTTCACAGCTTTTCCCTTATTATTTCAGCTATGAATTCTTTTTTTTTTTGACGAGGAAATTAGCTCTAATAGAAAATTTTAACTTAGAATTTTTGTTTAATGCTTAGTAAACATAAACTGAATTTGAATTATAAAATTAGTTTTAAACAAAAATTTCTTTAGCAGTTCAAATTAAAGAGAAGACTGCATTTTAAATGAAATACAATTAAAGGATATATAAAAGAAAGACAAAAATAGCTTAGAACACTTTATTCTCAATATCAGTTTTAATCATTTCGTGTAAAACATTTCGTACATTCATTTACGTATTGAGTATAAAAAGAAACAACAAAACATTACTTTATGCAAAAGAAAAGTCTTCTTTAAAAAATCAATCGAAACATTAATCATGAGTTTTTTATTGGAATTTCAATAAATAGAAATCTTTTCTAATTGTAAAATGGCTAATAATAGAAGAAAACTTCCCCAAATGCATGTTTGAATGTCTTTTGATTACTATGTTTCATTTTCAGGTTTTTTTTAAGAGTTCGATCAAGTAGCAAACTAATTATTTCTTTCTTTCAACGTTTATTTTGATAAATCGAATGGTGTTTAATGATTTGCATGTCCGGTTTAATTTAAAAACCTTTCCTTGACGATGTTTCTTTAAGCGGCTGCTGCATTTGATGATATCACTTTCAACAACGTAAAAGTTAGTATTTCAGATTAATCAGTCTAAAGAGAGTTAATGCAAGTTTTTATGAATTAAAATTTTCTTTAAAAAGAATTTCATTTCAGAATTTCAATTTCGCCCAAATTAGTATTTTTTTGAGTTACATAGTTCTATTTAAAAAATGCTGCTGAAAAAAAAAGTTGGAGTAATTTTTTTTCAAGTAGCTTGTCTTTATTCACATATTATTATTTATTTTTTTTATGCTTATTTTAAATTATTGTCACGAATATGTCAATTATTCTTTTTTGCTCGTTCTCACTGTCTTTTACAGTTAGTGAAACACATTTCAAAACTAAAATTTATTCAGAGTTCCATATTGTATCTAGATATTAAACGATGTTCCATCGACCTACAAGGTTAGAATTTTTCTCGTGGGTTTGAGTTTTCTTCCTCTAAAATCCTTTTCTTCATCTGCCAACCTTGATTTCCGGTAATCATTCCACATACTAAAAAATTCTAATAATTTTGTTTATCATCTTTCTAGAATCCCACTCTTTCCTGATACGTACAAATCAATTCTAACTTAATTTTTTACACCGTGGGGATCCCGTCAAATTCTCTCACACCTGTTTCTTTTATCCTTTTTTTACGATTTTTTTTCAAGCTTGTTTCTCTGTATCTACTGGTTAAACTACTTTACGCGTGTGTCTTTACTTTTCTACCATCATTTGGGGGTTCCGAAGCAGAAGAAGGTTCTTGTTTACTGATCCGATCATTCACCCTACATTCGGTTTTCCGACAACTGAAATGCCCGACTCCGTTTTCCTGACAGTTCATTTGCCCGATAGGTTCGTTTGCCCGACAACTCATTTTCGCGACATGTACATTTGCCTGACGATTTATTTTCCTGCTGACACGTAAGGGAAATGAGTAATAACAACAGATTCTCGGTTGCCAACTGTTTAATCTTTTAAATAAGGCTGAGTGGAAAGAAAGTGCAAGCGATGTTTCATGACTGTTTATGTAGCAACCGTTTACATTGTAAACCTTCCACTCTGCTTTCTTTAAAAGACTTGGGACCTTTCAGAATTCAGTAAATTCCAGGTAGCATTAAAAACTTTCATTTTTTTTGTTTTTTAATCTCTTTTAAATTTTTATTTATTTTCTTGCTTTTTCATTCTCTTTTTAAATTCTTTTTCATAATTCTCTTTTCCTTCGTTTAATTGATTTCCGAATTTTTTAAACGTTGTCTTTGAACAAAAGAGTTGTCGGGAAAATGAATCTGCCTATCAAATGTACCTGTCAAGAAAATTGTATGTCGGGCAAGATTTTGAAAAAAAAATTGAGAATTTTTGGTTTAGGGAATTTGATTTCACAAGACTTCGGAAAGTAGAATTTTGTAAATAGATTGCCACCGCTGTACAATGATCGGATCTTCACATTCTAGGATTCAATCTTAATGGTTCGAGCTGATGATCTGAAATATCCTATTAGCATTGTTTGCCTGAAATAATCTCTAACAAACGGATTTCATAATTTCGTGCAAAAATTTTTAAATTCGCTTAAAAAGTTCTCGGGATACTAAAAACGCAAATTGTGAAATTAACGTTAAGAATTCCAAAATTTGAGTCGCCCTCCTGAAGAAATATGGTGACCATATTTCCCAGATTGTGGTTACACCGGCTATCAGAAATCCAAATCCGTCGGAAAGAGGTGCAAGAAAGTACGTTTTTGTGTCCAATTTTTTAACTTAAAATATCGTCTGCTTTAATTAAATAGCATATTTGAGGTCACTCCTTGGAACCATTAAGATTGAGTCCCAGAAAGTGAAGATCCGATTATTAGATCAAAAGTTATTCAGGGTGGTCCATTTTTTTGGCACAATGTACATCGCACGCATGGAAAATCACTAAAAAGTGTGAGGAATTCTTTTTATACATGTATTTTTTTCATAAATGGGATGTGACTTCGTAGTGTTTAAAATATAAATTGTAAATAAAAATATTATAGATTTATGTTATAGAAAAAAAAAGAAAAACTGAAGTGAAAAACCTCAGTGGATGAGAGAAACATAATTAGAGTAAAATATTCTATCATGTTGTATAACGCGGGGAAGTGTGGTAGTTTCTAATTTTGAATTTTTCATGCGTACTTTTCCTTTTTTATTTCTAAGAAAATTTAAAATATAATTATTAAAATTAAATGAATAATTACATAAAAGTTGAAAAATTACAATTAAAATTTAAGTTAAATTTTTTTTCTCCATTCTTTCATTTAAAGTGAACTACTTTGCTCTAAAAACATAAACTGTTTGTGTTGTGTTTTCCGCTTGATTTTTGTTTCGTCTTTCTTAAATAAAAAAGAAACACGAAACAGTAATTATGTAAAAAAATGGTAAATTTTTATCAGATCTTTTTTTTTTTGAAAACTAAAACTGACAATCTTCTTAAAAATATTATCGGACTTCCAAAAATTTACAAAGAATAGAAAGAAGACAAAGGTCTAATGTTAAGAAGAATCAATTTATTTTTTAGAATATATTTCTGGTCATGAGGTTTTTCCTTTTTTAATTCATTTTTTCTAGCTAGCAACAAATAAAAAAAACTTTTTAAAACAAATTTTAGCATGTGGTTAATTAGAAAGAAAAGTTGGTCTGAAAACAATTTGTTTTCACTTTGTTGAACAATTTTTTTCTACATTTTCCACTCTCTTTAACCTTTCAAAAAAATTGGAATGAACTTCTATGTGTGCAAAAAGAAAGAATTTTAAAAATTATTCATATAAAATTATATATATATATATATATATATATATATATATATATATATATATATATATATATATATATATATATATATATATATATATATATATATATATATATATATATATATATATATATATATATATATATATATATATATATATATATATATATATATATATATATATATATATATATATATATATATATATATATATATATATATATATATATATATATATATATATATATATATATATATATATATATATATATATATATATATATATATATATATATGCAATATATATATATATGCAATCTCGTCATCAGCTCTCTCGATTATATCCGCAAAATGAGAGCTTTCTATATTGTATTCATGTAGCCAAAGCGAAATATATCTATACAATAGTGTGAGAAGCATAATAAAATTGAAACGAAAAATTAACTAGTTAAGCTAAGAAAGCACAACTAAACAAAAAATGTAAATGTAAAACAAAGAATGCGAATTAAATCGAAAAATGCAAAATAGAATGAAAAATGCAAATTAAGACAATGAAGCAAAAATTGAAAATAAAAATCAAGAAAATATAGAATAAAACATAAATGCATTGTATAAAACGAGTAGCAAATTCGAAAGTATTTACACATGGCGTCATATTTAAAAATGATTTAAAATACTCTCGTAACAGGTTTCCAAGATAAAAATAAAAGCGTTAATATTTGTTTGAGGAGATAATTTGATTTTAATAAAAACAGAATAATTATGTTTTTTAAAAGTAAATTTTGATTGATTTTAGTTTTGCGCAGAAAGGAATTATATTTTAATTTGAAATAATTAAGAGAAATTTTCATAAACCTTGTGTAAGAAATAAAAATATTTTGAATACAAAAATGTTACAAATTAGTGAAAAATAATATTAATACTAAGTAGTATTTTGACTTGAACAAAATGTACAAAAACGATAATCAAATTATTAAGATTAAACTCAGACAAAGACCTAATACATGTAGTTTTAATCATAAGTAATAAAAAAGTGCATATTTGATTAGTAATTTCAAATGGATAATAAACAAAATAAATTAATACACTGGTGATTAATTAAATACCAAATTGTTCAACACATTAAAGTTTTTTTTATAAATGTACTTTTTTCTTAAAATTAACTATTCAAGACAGAAAAAAAGCACTTACCATATAACTTAAATAAAGAAATATCTGTTCAATTTGTACCTTTCAAATGGCAGTGATAAATAAAGGGTCCTTATAAATTGTGGTTAATACTATTCAAATTATAACTGAAGGTATCATTTAGAATAATTAATGATCCCGACTTGGCACACACATACGGTTTCTTGACGCAGCAACTTGCCCTAATTTAATTTAAGTTGCTCAAAGTAATTAGAGAATCCATCATACATTGCAAGAAGAAGATGCAAGATAATTAAATTGAATGGAAATTCCCTACAGAATAATGGTTGAGGAAGAATTCAGTGACTACCAGTATTATTTATTTAAAAGTGATCCGGATTCAAAGTGGTTATTAACATATTTTTTTATTAAAGTAATTTTCTTGGAAGAATTGTTTTGTAAAATCTTGGCATACCCCGCAGCTAAATAAGCATTTTGTAGTTTGAATTTGCAATAACTGAAAAAAAAAATATTCAAGTTCTTCTCAAAATCTTATGATTAAATACATTATTTTTATATAAAAGTAATTTATGCAAAATGCAGTTCTTATTTGACAACAATAAAGCATAAAAAGTTATATTTGCTATTTATTTGGTGTTTTAAAGAAGTTTCGGTACTTAAAAAGAATTTTTTTTTATATCAACTGCCATTTTATACGAAACAGTAAGAACAATTTTTTAGATTCACAATTAATGTCAATTAAATAAACAAAATAAACATTTAACGAGCATTTTTTATTCTGTTTAAAACTGCTATATATCTTCAACTTATAGCAATATTTAATATTGGTCTTGGTGTTTCACAGACACTAATATAAAAATAATTTTATAACTACAATTAAAGCTTAGTTAGTCAATTTTGTCAATCAACATTCCAAATTCATACAAAGTTTATCAAATTTTTTAAAAGTTTTATATTGACAAGTCATGCTATTTTATGAATATGTTAAAATCTGTGATGTGACAGCCCTTCGAGGTCAAGGCCGACTGTACCCATCTCTGTTTTCTTGATCCTGTGCTCTGGGGAGCAAAAGCAGATGCTCCGGTTTTGTGGTCAGCCGATCGTGGAACCGCTAGTTTTTAATCCCCAAGCATGCTTAGTACTCATTTTATCGACTCACTGAAGGGATGAAAGACTGAGTCAATCCTGCCGGCCAGAGGATGAAAATTTTATAAATATTGTTCTTGATATTTATATCCCGAGAAAAACAGAATTTTTATTTTCACTAATTATAATAATGCATATAGATAAGAGGTGTACCGGACGCGAATTGACAAAACATACCGTAGATTATAAACTAGGAGATTGCAAGTGGAATTGGCGATGGATTACGCGTAAATGTGGTGGGAGAACGAAATTACATTAACCTAAACAGTGAAATTCGATGTTTTTTTTCTCCTCCTCGACTAGCCATGATGAATAAAAATAACTCATTAATTCATTTTAGTAGAGAATTAAAAAAGAAAATAACCTTTTTATTTTTAGGATCACGTTACAAATAAACTGTATTTATATTTTATTAAGCGCAATAATTTATATTTTATAAAACGATCTAGTTTTTTGATATAACAGATTCAATTTTTAAAATTTTTTTTGCAAGAATTGTGTTTGTGAAGAAATAAAACTAACTTATTAATGAACCAATCACAAAAAATAACGTAACATTTTAATACCATGTTTAATTGGAACGCTATTTTGAGGAATTAATTCTATTTAACTTTTATTGTAAGAAAACATAACTTGTTTTAATTTAGTGATTTTCTCTGTTAAATCAATCTTGATAAAAGAATAATGTAAATTTTTTTTATGAATTTTTTTTTTAGAAATTAACAAAGACATATCATTTATTAGAAAAAAAAATTGGAGTATTCAAAAATGTTATCACGCTTTAAAGTAAAAATTTCTTGCGAATGAAAAAATCGATATTTTTAAAATTTTAAACTAATCGGAAATTCGCTAGTGAAAAAAGAAATATGTGAAATAATTTCAAGAAGGGAAAAATGTACAAATGAAGGGATTTTTCTTCGATGACTTATATCGCGCTTGTTTTATTACTAGAAGCATTTATTGTAAAAAAATATTCATTAAATAACTTTTTTTTCAATGGGATGAGATCTTAAACTTCGTGAAAGATTGATTCAATTCCTTAATATATATAAAAGTCCGTAAATACTTCATTTATTATGGAGGTCATAGATACCTTGATACTCTTTCAGTATAAGAATAATAAATGCAAGTAATAGAAAATGCACAATTTTAAAAATATTTTTTATTTACATATATTGTGTACAGGTTATTCTGCAATGATCATACGTAGCATAAATTTATAGATTCCTAAATACTGTCATATGAATTAGGTAATTAAAAACATAATTAAAAAAATAACAGAATTAAAAAATAACAGAATTAAAAAATAACAGAATTAAAAAAAATTTCAACCTTTAATTAAAAACTTCCTGTTGTTAAGTATTAATAATAATTATAATTTTTAACAACATTTTTAAACAAAAATTTTTAATTCTCAAACTTAATACTATCTTTCATATGAAAATATCCGAAAATTTGCAAAAGAAAAACTATATTTTAAAATTGAGCCATTGGCGACAACAGAGGTCAGATGTATATACTGAGTTTAAATAAATTATGTATTATAGAACTCACATTTAGGACTTAGATCAATTTATTATCAGTTAATAAGAGTGTTTTTTAATAAATAAATGTAGTGATTGTTTGATTTATAATTGTAAGTCCTGAGTGTTTAATGTTAAGTTATGTTTCCTTTGAAATAATTTTTGGCGACATTCATTTCAACTTAAAATGTATCAACTTAACTTTCAATAACTATAGATAAATAAGAAGCAAAAATTAGATAAAAACTTTAAATGAAATACTTTTAGAAAAATACCTTCTAAATAAGATTTAATTAAAACGCAATCACTTCACCTGAGTGATTTTGTAAAGAATTCTAAACTTTTTAATTTTACAAGTTAGGTGAAAATTAAATATCTTACAATAGTGGTAGGGAATGAAGGAAATTCTAAATTAAATGAACATTAAAACATTGAGTGAAAAAAATTTTCAATTCACTTAAGATATCCCAAGATATGGTGAAATGCGCAAAAATTAAAGTTAACACTAAGGGGTCCTAACATTGCATTGCTTTCCTGACCAAACTATTGGGATAATATTTCCAGATTGCGGCAACCCCTATATACTGGGGATCAAAAATCCGAATACGCAGGAAAAAAATTTCTCAAAGTAGGCTCGTTTTAGTGTCTGATTTCCGAACTTAAAATATATTGTCTGCTTTAATTAAGCGGCATATTTGAATTCACCCTCTCGATCCATTAAGATTGAGTCCTAGAACGTAAACATCTGATCATTAGATCAAAAGTTAGTTTTAGATTTTTGTTTACTGTTCACTGTACACTAAAACGTGATTTTTTTCTTTTGAAATTTCGATTTTAATGCCATTACTTCAATCTCCTTCGGGTTGTGCTTACTTTATAAATTTAATCTCAACTATATTTTTCTCTTCACTTTTAAACTGTAAAGACTTTTTCTCCATTTGTAAATTATGAAAAAAATTATTAATCTGATTGCGTAATCAGTTAATTCATTAAAATTGGACATTCTCAATTAATTCCTTTCAATAGTCATTTATATTATTAATAATAATTATTTACACAAAATTATAATGAGGGAAAGTTTGATTAGAAATTTAAAAGTTTTTGCTGCTATAATTAGGGAATTTCTATCGACAAAATTCAAGTAATTTTTTTTTCCGGAGCAAAATGCATTTTTATTTAAAAGGGAACAATACTGACTTAATATTTATACGATAAAAGACTCTCTAATCGCTAACACCGATGACAGAAGAAATTAATTTTTTCTTTTCCACATAAAGTTTAAAACTTAAATTGTTGTTCTTTCATTATAAAGCAATCGTATAATATTCTCGTATCATGTTAAACTTTATAACGAAGTTACTTATCTACCGTTTTGCAGTTATAAAATGAAATAATTATTAAATTATACTTGCATTTTAAAATGTAATACTCAATTGTTCAATGAATTTTACGGTTATTATTATAAAACTGCGTATAATGAACATTTCAATTAAAATAATTAGTACAAAATAGCTGCTAAAAATTCTCTTAAACATTTATAAATATTATACATTTATAAATTTCAATTTTCGCATTATTGCTTAATAATCTCTACGTCGAAAAATATTTAAAGAATTTCATAATAACAGAAAATTAAATAAAATTTTAAAAAAATTGTAAATGGTTATCGAGCAGAACCATCAAGTTTAATTAATGAATATAGAATTGGAAACTAAGTCTTTGCTAAACAATAAAAATTTTTTTTTTAATCTTTTAAGTAAACAAACTTTATTATAATAATCATTTCATTATTAATGATTAAAGGTTATTGTGAAATTATTAATTCTAATTAGTGGATGAGTAGGAAAAGGATTTCACTACTCGAAATACATTTAATGAAAGTTATGAAACTATAGAATATGTAATAATGTGTAATTTTTCTATCTTAGTTCTATTACGACCTTTTAAAAAAAGCTAATAAACACAATTTAGTCAACAGATACGAACGATTATGTCGGCGCTATAACAAAAAAAAAAAAGCTTTATATTTTATTTGATGCAGAAGAATCAAATGAAGACCCGTTTAACTGAAATGTCGCACCCATATCTAACTTGTTGAATGTTATGCGATACTGAAAACAAAACAAAAACATAAGTATACAGCTGTTTGGCGATTTGCGATAACGCTCCTTTAACGCCAATAGAAATTTTCGCCAACCCTTTTCAATCTACGGTATGTTTTGTTAATTCGCGTACCGGACCTTAAAATTTTGCCAGGTGCAGTCAACGGGTGAAAATTGATTGAATCTTTTACCGTCTAGTTCCCGTTAAAAGTTTCACCAGTTCAAAATTCTTTTGCTACTTGGTTTAGGACCAGGTACTGGGTACAAGGTAAAACGTGGATTTGCTAAGCAGCTGGTTCCGCCTGTCCGTCCGGATATACGTATAATTTTCAATAGAATAAATATATTGCAAGCTTTAATACGAAGAAAGTATATTGCATGCCTATATAAATAAGAAAATGTTTTTTATTTTTAGATTCATTTTAAAAATATTTTCAAATTTTTTAAAATCTATTTAGATTTTTTTTTTAAAACTATGATTTTGAGCCGCGATGGCTCAGAGGATAGAGCTTTCGTCTTCCAATCAGACGAACCGGGGTTCGATCCCGACGATGGCTGGTCGATACGAATTCCGCATCCGGCTTGGACCGATCACTGTGCTTATGCCGCGATGGCTCAGGGGATAGAGCATTCGCTTTCCAATGCGGCGAACCAGATTCGAATCCCAATCGATACGAATTCCACATCCGGCTTGCACCAACCACAATGATGACGTAAAATATTCTCAGTTGTAGTCGGATCATGGGTTAGAGTCCCATTGCTGTCAGGCTAACCGTGGGAGGTATTCGCAGTCTTCCTCTCCATGTAGCACAAATGCGAGTTAGTTACATCAAAAAGTCCTCCACTAAGGCAAAAATTTCTCCCAATACCTGTTTCAGGAGTTCCCTTGTCTTTTGGATTGGGTTCAAAATTACAAGGCTACAGAATTGAACATTAGCAGTCGTAAACCCGTAAAATTGGGTCGGGTTGGGTTCAACGACGGTTATATAAACTATGATTCTGTTAACTTTAAAGAAATATCAATATAATTCCCGATTATTGATATTTATCAATTTAATTATCATATTAATTTAGTTAAAATAACTTTGGGCATTAAATTTCTAAATTTGCGTGCCTTATTCCTAAGCGGATATTTCTCCTTAACGAACATATTTCTCTGTCTCGAAGATTTTTATCAAGATTTTTCTGAGCTAAAATTGTGTTCTAATATGTTTTGTTCGAAGGTAATTCTGTTCAATTCTGCTCCGCACAAGAGTAAAATACGTCGTACAATGTGCAAAAAAAAAAAAAAAAAAAAAGGGACTACCCTGAATAATTTTTGATTTAAAGATCAAATCGTCACGTTCTAGGTCTCAATTTTGATGACTTGAGGGGGTGACCTTAGATATGATAATTAATTAACATAGACAATATTTCAAGCTATGAAATCAGACCCGAGAACGCGATCAGACCTTTATTTATATACAGCATTAAAAACAATTTTTACACCAACAATTTAAGCTAAAATAATAATTTTCGTTTAACGAGATTTTAAATCTTCAATTTACGCCTCTATTTACTATAAGTTTTGGTATTTCATAATGACAAATCTTTTACGTATAAAAGGCCTTAGTCTTACTCTTCATGCTTAGTCAATAAATTTTGTCATGCAACCTTTTAAATTAAAAATTTATCCCAAATGAATTATAAAGTTTTTCCTTCATTTTCATATCCAGAATTTAGGCTAATTTTTCACACGTCTTTTAATATTTGGTAAGCGCAATTATTTTATAACTGACAGTAATACAAAAGTTTCATACTATCTTTTAATACCAGAGTTAAATGTAGGCTTTCTTATATTATATTCCAAATTTCTGAAAATATTTAAAAAGGGGGTTGAAATTTTATTTACATAAATGCTATAATGCCAATTTAACATTTGAATTTTTTTGTAATACAAGTATATACACCGAAGAGTCATTACAATATGACCACCCTCCATCTATAATAATGGGCTCGCCCAGGTTTTCATGGTTTCTCGCCCTGGAACAATGTTTTCATGGGGCACATTAGGACCCATAATCCTCACGGAACAATCCCTGACGTCTGTAAGCTACTTGAACATAGTTCACCCATTCATGGCAACTGTTTTTCCTGCGGGGGATGGTATTTACCAACAGGATAATGCACCATGTCAAAAGGGTCGAATCGTCATGGATTGGTTCGAGGAACATTCCAGTGACTTTCAAGTCACGTCTTGGCCCCCAAATTCACCTGACCTTTATCCAATAGAGCATTTGTGGTCCTACTTGGAAAACCATATTCGTGCTGCCACGCTACCCCCTCGCAATGTGAGGGAATTGCAGGACCAGTTGGTGAGTGCTTGGTACCAGATACCTCAGACTACCTATCAGCACCTTGAGGAATCAATGCCATGGCGGATGCTAGCAGTTTTGAGGGCTAAAGGTGGTCCTACATGTTATTAGCAGGGTGGTCAAAATGTAATAGCTCTTCGGTGTATATGAGGCATATTAAATATTAGCCTTATTGTTTTGAAATGCAAAATATAGATTGTTTTAAAATTACTCGGTTTTTACGTCTGCAAAGTACAAATTATTTGCTTCTTATTATATTATTAATTAATATATTTTTTTTAATTAATAAAAGTTATGTTCTGTGAACTGTTTCTAGGTCTTCAGAAAACGAATCCGAACTATAGCTTAGTTTTTAAATAGACTAAAATTAGCTAATTCCATACAAGAAAAGAATAATTACTCTTAAATTACTTATCAAAAAAGTAATTTTAAGAAATAACAGCTTCAAAACTTGTTAAAAACATGACAACTTCATCCAAACATCAATGTCGTAAAATTTCTTTTTTTTCCCCTTCCATATTCTGACTATATATATTTGAAAAATGTTCTCTTCCAAGTACTTCATTTTGTATTTGTTTTTCTTTAACTCAAAACTAAAATTTATCGAAGAGAGAATAAGCTTGTCAACAACAGTTGTGGCAGAAATGAAAAGTGTGCAAGTGTATGCCACTTGAATAGAAATTGGTGGCATTTTGACGATGGTTTCATATGTTGAAACGTGATTTTCATTCGAGAGAACCTCTATTATTTGAATAGTTTCCTACTTTTCTAAGAGATGCATTAACAAATCTATGTTTCTCTAGTATGATCGTAATGGGTTGTTTTATAGCAAATAAAACTGTTTTATAGCTTCGCTTTTTAAAATACACTATGTTTATAAAATAACTTCCCTTGTTTGAAAATTTCAGTAGCTAGACTTCTTATTTATAACTAACGTCATATATGGGAACTCTGAATGATAAATAAGAACTCTACAATTAATGAGTTTTTGAACGAAAAAGTTGTAAATTAATATAAAAACAAACAATAATAAGTTGCTTTTTGACTATTATAAAGTAAGTTCCCTTGTTTGAAAATTTCAGTAGCTACAACTAGACTTCTTATTTATAACTAATGACAGATATAGGAACTCTGAATAATAAATAGTAAGTCTGGAATTAATGAGTTTTTAAACGAAAAAGTAGTAAATTAATATAAAAACAAACAAACAATAATAAGTTGCTTTTTGACTATAATAAAGTAAGTTCCCGTGTTTGAAAATTTCAGTAGCTACAACTAGACTTCTTATTTATAACTAATGACAGATATAGGAACTCTGAATAATAAATAGTCAGTCTAGAATTAATAAGTTTTTGAACGAAAAAGTTGTAAATTAATTAAAAAAAAGCAATAATAAGTTACGCTTTGACATTAATAAAGTAACTTCCCGTATTTGAAAATTTCAGTAGCTACAACTAGACTTCATATTATAATTAATGTCTGATATAGGAACTCAGAATGATAAATAGAATCTCTCGAATTAATGGGTTCAAGTAATGATGACGTAAGAAGTAACAATAAGCCGATCTCATTTGCTTTATTTTTTTGCTTTTAGGTAATGTGTAATCCTTGTTCTATTTAAAAAAAAACTCGATTCCGTAAGAATAGTTACAGATGGACAAAAATGTCCGATTGTCCTTTGGAAAATCCTTCATTTATTTTAAAATGCTTAAAAAAATCATTAAAGTGATTAGAAATAATATTTTTTTCGTGCTACTATAGGCACTCTTACTATGCCGAAAATCCTTGTTTAGGTGCTTAGACAAAATTGACGTCACTCGCAACTGCACCCCATTTTAGGCGAATGAAATTTTTGAACATTTATTTAAATAATAACTAGTCAGTATATATATAATATTAAAAGACTTTTTAAGACCTCATTAATGATTTTCAATTGTAAAAACGATCAATTTTAAGAATAAGTAACTTCCCAATTATCGTAGACTCTACGTTGCTTATTTTAATAAGAATACGTTCTAAAAGCATAAGTATGAACAAAATAAATACGTGGTATCAGATAAATTTTAAACTACAAATTCGGTTAAGTCAGGTAACGTATTTGGTTTGATTTTGCCAATGCGTACCATATATAATCGTTAAAGATAAAAAATTAGTAGAGAACGTGCAATAATTCTCACTGAATTTCAGTTTTGATCAAACAAAGCTGTAAGTTAGAGGCAAAATCACAGATGTTATCTTTTAAATATTTGAAAAAAAGAACAGAAACAGAATCGTCTGAAGTTTTATTCATAACATTTCCTATGCTTTACCTGTGAGAAATAATTCACTTTTCAGAAACTCCTCCAGAAGGAATTAATTGAAATTTGTAATACTTAGGAATGCTTAGGAATATTTAGGAATACTTCAAATGCAGAAAAAGCAGATTTTTATTAAAAATTTCCTACATAATTTTGATTTTTTGAATTTTCTATTCCAAAATTTAAAATTGAAAAAGATTTGTTTGGAAATATCCCAGCAAAAAATACAGATATATGAAACATGTCTTTCAATTATTTTTTTACAAATAATTTTCCTTACTTTGTCACTTTTTTACATTTATTACTATTAATCAACGTTTAAAATTTAAAAACTTATCAGATTCTTATTATAGATTTGACAAACTTTTTATTTATTAAAAAACCTGATTAGCTATTCTTCAAAACAAATAAGAGACAATCCCATCTTCAAAAAAGTAAGACATTATGTGATTCTTAATAATTATCCATGCTTTGAAAAATGTCAAAATGAAAATTAAAAAAATATCAAATATTTAAAAAAAACTCATTATAAAAACTTCAAAACAGAAACTTGGCACATAGGAAATGCATTTTGTTGAAAGTTTGATTCAGTTGTTTGGAAAACATAAAATATCCATACTTGCCATAAATTTAAGATCCCTCTTGACCTCTCTTGAAATTGAAATAAATTGCTCTAATCTTTAAAATTGTGTTTTAAACTCTAATCCTTTTAGAAGCATGAATATAATTAGCATAAAAGCTGTTATCAAAGAAAACAAATACAAAACATGTCCAATCTAAAAGTCTTCAAATCAATTTGTATAATACATGCATGGAATACCGCAGGCTTTTAACGAAATAAGAATTAGTAAAGCAATTAAGATAAACCGAAATTCAAAGGAATGTGAAAACGAGAAAAAAATATCACATCTTCAGTGATTGAACCTCACTTTAATTAAATTAGTGGGTATTGGAGTTAAAGCGCTTGCTCTTCAATTTGCAGAAACCACTTCGAATAGTTAGCTTTCCACCATTCGTTTTCTTTTTTGATGCTTTGGCGGTGAATTTGCTAAGCTTTAGTTGCTTTGATAATTCACAGGTATGCCAGAACTTCTCTTCGACATTTCTTTAATTTACATTTACCTTCGATTACTGTCATTTAAAAGAGTTTTGAAGGAAATTTATATTGGTTGTTTACAACTGAGAAGCTATTAAGGTCGGAAATTATTTTTAATTTTCTTAAATACTCAATTATAGCAGACTGCTGGAACATTTAAAATAATAGTATAGCACTCTTTTTTAGTTTATGAGTACTTTACAATTTTAGAACTAAATTTTTTTTATAAATTTGTTGTATTATTTTTATTCTTTTATATGCGTAGTTACTTAATAATTATAAGAGGGTGTTCCAAAAAAGGTGACCATTCATACATATATTTTTAGAATTCTTACTGAAAAGGAAGCAAAAAAAAGTGAGCACAAATTAATAAACCAAACAAAAATTATACTTATCATTTAATTCAATAATAATCATTAGTTTATAATTATTTTTTTAAAAATTGTATGAATAAATTTATTTTTTCGAATTTTTAATTCCAAAATTTAAAGTTAAAAAGGATTTGTTTGGAAATTTCTCATCAAAAATATAGTTATATGATTCCTTTCAAAAAGTGTTTTCCCATTTTTTTAGATTATGATTTTAGTTACTTTTCTTTTTATTACTGTTCTCCCACGTTTAAAATTTAAAATAAGTCAAAACCAGTTACAGCTTTTGCTGCACAAAAGCAATATACATTAAAAGCAAGGAAAAATAGGTCATTAAATTACTAAACAAATATCAACAGATTCTATAAATAGTTATTCATCTACATTATTGCATGAAAACAAAGGTACACAGTAATACTTAATATAAGATTTATTTGAATCAAGTAATCTGTAACTTATTTTGCTTGTCACTTACATGGTAGAGAGTTATTATTAAGAGGAAAACGTGCTGATTAATATATTATCGTACACTTGTCATAGAATTCACATGCAATTTCAGAATTAACATGGACACAATGATTAATTGAAGGTATTTGAATAAATGCGTGCTTTACTGCCATAAATTTTGTTTTAAATGAAAAATGTTAGGGCGCTCATTTTTAGGTAAAAAAGAATGGAAAAAAAGATAAATTTTTTAAATAATACAACAGCTCGCTCTTTAATTATAGTTTTTAAAGTATTCGCACTGAAAAAAAATTCTGGTAAAATTACCGTCTGGTAAAATTACAGTAATGGTAAAAAAAGTATACTGTATTTGAACCATACCATATTTATCTTTTTTCCTATATGTGACTCATAAGAATTGAATTTGAAATTTAATGAAAGAAAATAAATAAAGTAAAAAAATAGCTAACTTTGATTGCAACAGTGAGGATTAAATGTTGTACGTATACATTTAAGTAAGTTTACAGTTTTACTAATACTAATTAGTCCTCTCAAACAGTCAAAGATTTAGTTTTATGCAAACAAATTCAGAATAGTATTGAAATAGGGCAAACAATTAAAATAAAACTTAATAACTAAACCATCACTTTTAATGATTCACCTCATATATGAAGAAAAATATTTAAAAATGAAATAGTTAAATTTGTTTTAACTATTCAGAAATATGATTTTTAAACACCAAGATTTATCGACATTAATAGTCTCTAGACAAAATAAATTTAAAGTCGAATGATAAATTATTTTTCATTTCAAGTATTTTTTAAAAAAAAGTATGTTAAGTCTAGGCTTGCCATATAGAGATATTGAAAAAACCTTTAGTGCCCAAGAGTTTATTAAATATTTTTTTCTGCTTTTTATGCGCTTCATTTCAAGTGTTGTGAAAAAAAAATTCTATTCTTCAGTTTACATTCCGTTAAGCTCGTTTTTTACCTCAATTTAATTTAATCAATTTAAGAACGGAAGTGATCTTGAGGGAATTCAATGAAATTGAATTGTACGGGAACTTTTCTAAATAGTTTTTTCTCATTTAAAATGAATAGTTGGAGCGGTTAGAAATAGTTTGATTAGTTTTTATAGCAGCTAATCGATGTTTTCAAGGCTTTAGAACATTTATAAAGTCAAAATTAATGAATTAATTAAAAGACGATAAAAAATAATGCTATATAAAACAATCATTAGACTTGGCTTGAAGTATGGATCCGAAACATTGTCTTCAACCAAATCAGAAGCAGACCTGCTTGCTGTTTTTTAGAGAAAAGCTTTAAGAAAATTTACAATATAACGTGGATAGCTTATGGAGACAACGATACAGTTTTGAACTATATAGCTTTTCAAGGAAGCTGATATCAACAAATACACCAAAATAAGTCGCTTAAGGCTTAAGGATCACATCTGTCGAATGGATCCCTTATCCTTGACATTCAAGATCTTCAATTACAAACCAGTGGGAACTACAGTTAGAGGTAGGCCTAAGATCAGATGGCTTGACTGTGTGGAAGAGGATTTCAAAATCCCAAGAATATAGAACAATAGCAAAGAATAGAGCAGAATAGAGGAAAGTTCTAGGCAAAGCTATGGCCCACAATGAGCTGTCATGACAAAGAAAAAACAGGAAACTTTTCATAACTTAAAATAATTTTGACCCAAACTAAAGCAAATGCATCATTCTGCATTTGTTGTCTTAGGATTGTTCAAGGAAGCTGATATCAACAAATACATCAAAATAAGTCGTTAAAGACTTTTGGATCACATCTGTCGAATGGATCCTTTATCCTTGACATTTAAGATCTTCAATTACAAACCAATGGGGACTACAGTTAGAGGTAGGCTTAAGATCAGATGGCTTGACGGTGTGGGAGAGGATTTCAAATTCCTTAGAATATACTAAACTTAAAATAATTATTATCTAAACTGAAACAAATGGATTTTTTTTGCTCCTTGAAACAATGATGTAGTAAACTTTATCAAAACGATAAGGAAATAGCTTCTTAAGATTGTTTAAGTTGAATTTAAAGCGAACAAATAAATCAGAAAGTTTTTGTGCTAACGTAATGTATGTATTTGCTATGATTTGGCGAATGTAAATTATTTTTCATTATTATTAGTTTTTAGCAGGCATGCTTTAGAAGAGGAGAATGTTGGACTTAAAATAAATGCGAACTTTTTTTAAGCAGAAAGTAATAGTTTAAATAACTTATGAATATTTGTGAGAAACAAATTTTACTACACTGATGAAAAAAATATAGTCAAATCTATATGGAAAAGGAATATAGAAAAATTTACAGTATTTCTGGCCTTATTTGAACACTAAACGTACTTTGGACGTACTCTGGTAAAGATTTTGGTAAAATTATCAATTAAATATGATTTTTAATATGTGATAAAATTTGGTAAATGTTTTAAAATTTAGTAATTTTATCATGATACCTTAGAGTACGGCATATGAACCATTTATTCGGTTAAATTTATTATTCAGTTTTGTATTTTTTATTAAATGTGTGATAATAAGCAATATAACTTTAAAAAACCTAGAACTTCAAGCAAATTGTTAAGATATGAATGGAAAAATTACCAATTGAATGGTACTAATAGCATATATTTTGATTTTCAAAACCAGAATTATTTTTTATTTTTACCGAAAATGTCATTATCATACAGTGTGGTAATTTAACCAGATTTTTTTCTCCTTGTTCTGATGTCATATCTGCATTAATATTATTTACTTACTACTATAATGTATGATTTTCTTTCGGTCAAAGGAAAGGCATGAAACATTAAGACAATAGTTATCTGATTATAATATATATAAAAGTATTTTTAAAGACGAAAAATATACATAATTTATAATTAAGGTCAATAGTCACCTTGATCTATCTATCTACTTCTTTAAAAACAAATATATCAAGGAGAATTAGAAAATGAATTATATCATGTGAATAATTTCTCATGAGTATAACTGGATTGCTTTCTTCTCTACCAATAAATTATTTTTGGAAATCTTAGTTGCCCAACTGGGATGCTTTTTCTGGTTGTTATTTATAGACTCATAAAATATGCTGGAAGTATTTTTCCTTGATATAAAATATACTAGAATGACAGGAATGCATGTTTTGATACGAAAACAATATGAAATAGAATGCTTTAAATAATTCATGGTTTAAAAATAATTTTGTTACGTTTTTTAAATATATATAATTTAATTTTTGGATTTTTGGAACTTATATTACTCTAAAGTTGCTTCTTACAATTATTCTACATTACTTGATAAAATAAGACATATTTATAATTCCTTTAAATAATCAACAAAACTTATTTTTCTTCAGAATAAATAAGTTTGTTTTTGCAAATTTTTCACATTATCAAAAAATTTATGTAATTGACTTATTTTTCATAATGAGTATTTCTTTTTTAAATCCACTTTCCTTTTTAATCCACTATAGCATAATAAATTAATGACAATTACATGAGTAATGTAGTAGCCACTGGCAGTTGAGAAGATGTTAAACTTTGAGAAAGGCTTATTTTTAAATATTTTCACATGGAAAAAAACAATTTCAGAAAATTACAGTATTGTGTGGCCTGTACAGCAAACCTACTAGCAGACCAAGTTGGACTTTTTGCTGTTTCACTCCGCAAATTCTGCTACCAGGCGGTATGATAAAGATATTTCTGGTAACAGAAACCACAATTCTGGTTTATAGAATCAAAAAATACGACTAAACATGGTAACAGCAATCAACTATTAGTAACAGTTTTCGTTCATGTAGTGACAGTTTATTGGATTTTTTTCCTTCAAAATTATAGTTCTTATTATTACGCATTTAGCAATAAAATACTAAAGTGAACAAAAAATTTGACCGAATAAATTGTTTTTATGCCATGTTTAGAAGCATCCTGAAAAAATTAGTAAATTTTATCACATATACCAAATTGCATCATACATTATAAAACAATATTTTATTCTCAATTTTATCAAACTCATTACCAAAGCCCGTCGGAAATAATTATCGTGTGTTTTGCTGTTCCTACAGAGCCAGAAACACGGTAAATTTTACCACATTCTGTTAGTTTTGACCATACGCTTTCCCTCAGTGTACATACCCAATAGATTCAATGTAATCGCCATGTTTTTACATAATTACAAATTCCGATAACGATTTGATGTTTATTGCATAATAATTTAACGGCACTTATATTGGCACTGTAATTCTCATCACACATTTCAAAAATGCTGTGCTCATTGATGATCTGATTTTTACGTATTTTTTCTTTTATACTGATTTTCACTTTGCAAAAAGATTTTATGTGCACATTACCACATAGTTAAAAGATTGTATGAAATTTACATACTATCATATAATTGACATAACTTTCATATAACAGAGAAATATCCTACGTAATTAGCTGATTCATACCTAAAATAATTTTGAATAATTGATATATTTCTACATAAATTTAACAAAAAATTCCGTTCTCGATTACATTTATATTACTAAATACATTTGTATTTAATAATATAAGCATACATAAACATAAGTATACGTATTTAACAACATTTGTATTATTAAATTAATTTGCATTGTACGCGGGATACCTAAGAAATAATAATTTCTGCGTCGTTTAAAAAGTACATTTTGGTTTTAAATTTAATGTATTTTCAGTCGAATGTACTTCAAAGTGTCTAGAAATTTAAAAAGTACTGAAAAAGGTTATTTTGAAGAAATAATTTTATTCATTTTCTAGAAAATGGGGACAAAAATTATGTTTGCATCTGAATTAAAATGCCGCGTAAAAATTACGTTTTCCTCCATTCTAACGTCTGGTGAAGCCGAAGCTTTAAGTATTTTTTCCTCATTAATGAATTTTTTTCATGTTTTTTCAACTTTGAAATGATATATCTCGATAACTTATAAAGGATACATTAATGAAATTTGAAATATTTATACTTAAGATATCTTGCTTTCCGTTTTTAGAAAATTAAAATGTTGCTTTCAATTTTAATGTGTGTGACATTTAAAAAAGCAATAAAAATGCATTTTTAAGTTTTTTTAAATGCTAAGAGCAAAAAAGTGGAAAACAAGTCAAAGTTCGGATAATATTTTGAAAAATTATTAATCTTAAAAATCTTTCATTTTCAGTAATATTAAAAATTAAAAACACGCATTTTTTTTATCATTTTTAGTCTTTAAAGTTTCTTTTAAATTGCACCAAAGAAAGTTTGTAAACAAATTTTCGTATTCTTGATAATTTGTACAATTGGAAAAAAATATGGTTAAAACTACGAGAGTGAGCTAAAATTTGCAGTGTTTCTGGCTGTATGGGAACACCTAAGAGCTCGGTAATTTTTTTCGAGACACTTTGATAATAATTTTGGTTAAAAGGAACAATAAAATATTTTTTATACAAAATATGGTATAACATGTGATAAAATTTGGTAAATGTGGTAAAATTTGGTGATTTAATAATGATAGCTAGGAGCATGGCAAAAAAACATCTATTCGGTAAAATTTACTTGTCAGTTTGGTAATAAGACTTATAATTTTGAAAACCAGAATTTCTAGTAAACCGAACGGTAAAATTACCATATGAATGGTGTAATGTCGTTTACTTTGGTTTTTAATACAAAATATGTTTTTTTACAAGGAATGTCAAGACCATTCCGTATGGTAAATCTTACCAGAATTTTTTTCCTCGTGTATGAAATATATTAAAGTTAATATTTAATTAAGACACATGTTTTTGACCCATTATTTCAAAATTTGACAAAAGTTAAAGAGCCAGCTCTAAAGCACGCATTTACGAAGCAACGAATTTATTTTAAAAAATCATTGAAATTTGTATTAAGTTGGTATAACTTTTTTTTAAGATTGATGTACGGTAATAAGTTTTATAAAAAGCAGGAATTAAATAAAACACTAATTAGAAGTTTCACAAAACTGGCACATGCCAATTTGGCTAAAACAATTCTAAAAACAGATTGTTTTTATAGCAAGAAAATAATAACTAAAATTTATTTTCTCTAATTTGGAGTATTATGAAGTTAAGAATTATCAAAAATTTAAGTTTTACCTTAAAAGAGTCTCAAAGTCTTATTGGCCACACAAATGTATTCCGTTGTTCGGTATGAAGAGTTGCTTTAATTTTAGACTTTTAAGCAGAAACTTTAATCTTTGCCTTTCAATAAGCTAAAACTTAAAGATTTATTTATACAACTAGAACAGGGATGGGCAAACTTTTTGGGTCGTGGGCCAAAAATCTAGAAAAAAAAGTTTGGTGGGCCGAGTAAAAACTTCTGAAATAAAATAAAGTCAATTCATCATTGAGTGCATGTCACTCTACATCAACTTTGCGTTTTTAAGTTGCCATTTTGGGATAAAAAATGTTTACAAATAACTCAAAAAGGTAGTAGCCATTTTATACATTTAATAATTTCACCATTATTTACAATGACGTTGTATGTGTGCAACCTTTCCATACGCAGTAAATTATGTTAGAACTAGAGCCGGCAGAAAAATCCGTTCGTTGGAACTTAAAACGCGTAGTCAGCCTCATGTGAAGTACAATTCACCTATATTAGATTCCATATGTCTGCTCCTCGAGAAAGACAAATACTAGTTGGAGGTAATCTACAGCTATTCTATAAAGAACTTTTGCTTTCAACATTTTACCAGTTAAAGCTGTTTGTGCTAACTATTTTGATTAATTTATGTTTTGTAGAACAAAAATAGAGAAAGTGAAAAGGTCATCAGTACTTTGTAAAAAAAGAAATCAACAAAAATAGTTTTAAACTAAGTAGATATATTCGCCACTGATCGGCTAGTTAAAATTCTGTCCGCGGGCCGGATAAAATCTTTCGGCGGGCCACAGTTGGCCCGCGGGCCGTAGTTTCCCCATCCCTGAACTAGAAGTATTAAGTTTCTAAAGCTCTTGCAAAAATCTTTTTTTTTCAAATAAAATAAAATTTGTTTAAATAACTGGCTTAAAACCGTAACGAAAAATCGTTAGAAATTTATATTTGAGCAATCGTTTTGTTACTGACCTTTCATTTTTAAATGGGATTTTTCCAACTGTCACTCGTTTTTGCTTATTCAGAATTTTTGCACAAACTTTTATTTTAAAAATTTTACAACTTTTAAACTTGTTAAAAATTTTGTGGCTAAGTGTATGAAATATTTTAAACTTTCAAATAACACTTCTGGTACTGTTTTTTGAGGTCAGCGTAGTGGAATTTTAAAACCATTTTTAGCATTTTTTTTAAAAATCCTCTATCTTACAATAAGTTTTTACATAAGTTACAGTTTATGCTATTTTCCTTTGTCTGCAGAATACTTAAATTTAGTGAGCGAAAATAAAATCTCAAATTTGCGAATGAATTTGCCTTTATATTTTATCTCTTTTTAAGACATATACTTTCAGATACATACAAAAAAGTAATTTATAAGAACTAATTTCGCAAAAAAATATTCACAACACGTTTCGTCAAATGTTGTGGAAACAGTGTTAAAATGATGTTCATTTCCATTCCAGAAGCATATCTCATTGCTTTCATTATTTTTTTCCAACTGCTTCTTCGGGGAAACTATAAGCCATGTTTGATGAGCTATATATCCCCAAGAAAATGAAACTTAAGCCACTTCAAATTTACAGACATTTCAAAAAATTGTAGATAGTCTAATGTGGATTCATATAGTAAACATTAAATATTGATAAGTGGAGAAATATTTAAAATAAGGCTTTAAGAATCAGGCATGACAAAATACATCTGTGTAAGGTTTAAGATATTAGATAAAAAAAAGAGAGAAATGTTTGTTATTTTGAAAACGAGATGGCGCGTTTGCAATAGAACAGCTGTTAAAGACAGACCATGAATTCATTTTAGAGGAGTTCTCAAATATATATTTAAAAATTTCGCCACATAAAATGTCTCAACATAAGCAAGACGACACAGCTTTTGTAAAATAATTCAAGTTTCATTATCTAAAACAAGTATTTAATAATTTTAGTTACAAAGGGGAACTGGGATAAGAACCCAAATAAAACAGTATTCCCAAATCAAAACTCTTGATGGTTTATGTTGGTCTCAGTTCGATTTATGATGATCAAACCTCATTTGATGGTCATCATCATCCAACATATTCCATTATGCGTTAATGGTGTTTGATATGCCAACAAAATTCCCCCAATTCTACTTTGATATTATGTGGCTGGGTGGCTGAATTGGTTTCTCGTCGGCCTTCTGAGCCCGAGTATGCGGGTTCGATCGCCGGCACAGACACCGGATTATCGGGATGCAGAAAATCCTCAGCGGCCATGTCGTATGATTATGCGGCATGTAAAAGATCCATGGAGTGCCTTATTGGCTCTTGGCATTTCCGGCAAAATGAAATTCCTAGTGCACTTTTGCATCCAAATAGAGTCTCGGTGCTGCCATCTAGTGTGGCAGAAACTAGACGTCATAATTAACATGACCAATGGTATCTCGCCCATTGTGGTGGTCCTGAAAGAGTGGATACCACCTCTGGAGAACGCACTAGGTTTGTTCATCGGCAAGACCGATTGTGCAGCTCATTAGAAATAATAAAAAAAACTTTGATATTATGATGGTTAACCATCATGAGAAGTTTGACTCTCATGACCCAATAATCCACGATGGTTCCAACTATACATTTCTACGATGTTGTTTTGGGAATTCTTGATGGTTCTAAGGAATATACCATCAAAAAAATACCGTTTTTTTAATATTGGCCCATCATAAATCAGTCCAAATTATTTCTAATTTGGGATGATGGCTGTTCATGAACGTTCCAGCATTTGATTTCTAGTTTACTATAGAAGTTGAAGATGATCAATGGTACAAAAATACGTTTTCATGATGGTTAAATCAGAATTTTTGGTTGTACAGCAGGTATATACCACCAAAACAATTCGGGTCTTATGTTGGCCCATCATAAATCAGTCCAAATTTCTACATTGGGGTAATAATGGTTCATGATCGTTCATGATTTTTAAGAAACTCTGATGGAAATTTCTGCTGGTTCAACATGAACAAACCATCAAAACAAGTTGCTATTCTTTTTTGAACCATTATAAATCAGTCCGAATTTCTACATTTTGGTGATGGTTACTTATGTTGGTTACCATCAGAAAATATAATGGTTCATGATGGGATTATTAATGGTTACTATCAATATTATGTTGGTTCAGCAATGGAAAACAATAAAAAATTTTGACTTGAGTTTGCACCAATTTTTAACTGCCTTTTCAGTATATTAGGTAATTATGGATTTACCGTATTTCCCCACATTTTACTGTATTTAATATATAATATTTTACTTTCCTTTACAAAAAGTTTTACAAAAGTCTAGTTTTGCGTCCAAATACTTAAAAGCAGTAGGAGTAAAAGAATTTAATGCAAAGCATGTGTCAACATTCCAACAATTCTTAAGTTGTCCAGAGTCACAGAGTGAAAGCAAAAGAGTCTGTAAGAACAATTTTTTGAAAACGATGCCCCTTTAAGCAATCGGTTATAATAATAATGTATCGATATACAATGTATACTGACTAGTATAACCAATCGGTAACGGTTATAATAATCCTTGGAAAAGATAGTAAATATCATTAAAAATAATAAAGAGAAAAAAAGAAGACTTCAAGAGAAGCATTTATTTTGATATTTTTAAAATTATCGAAGAGCTAAATAATTCATGGACTTAAACGTCATTTTAGTGTCTTAGTATAAATTAGTATTGAAATTCATATGTTGACGAAAGATTGTTTCAAATAATTTTTTTTATACTGTGTTAAAAAGTAAATCTAATGTTTTACCATTTAATGATTGTGAAACAGTATCTAAATTTATTGATTCTAAAATTTTACATAATTGGATAATAGTACTTAATTTTTTTTATAATGAATTAAATTAACAATGCTTTTAATTTAAAGCCTTTAATTTTCAGTAATATTCGAAATTGAAAACGAAATATTATAAGAGAATTAAGAAGGTATGATAAATAAAGTGTTTACAGCTAAATAGAGCTATAACTTTCTTGCATTTTATGATGTATAGTATATTAATTCAGTTTATGACATTCATTCACTAAATATTTATTCTTTTTATGATATATTTTATGATATATATTTCTAAAGATATGTGAGTTACCTTTGTATCATATCATGTGATTTTTTTGTTCAATGAGAACGTATGAAATGATAAAACGACAATTATCTTTTTTATGATAAACCGAGAAATATATTCAAAAACTATAATTTTCTCCACTTAAATAAAATACACTTTTGGTAGGAAATTTTTTTTCTCCACTTTGTCAATATATCTAAAGCATTATTTTAATATATCAGAGTAATATTTTTCGTCAAATAACATGTAATTTATATTCTTTAAATATTGAAAATTTTATTCCCAGAACTTAAATCTATTTTTTTTTATCTCAATATCTCTGAAACCAAAATCAGATTTATCTCGCCAAATCTATTTTTACCGTCAGGTTTCACATAATACAGATGTAAAAGATACCCAAATTGTCTATCGATTTTCAATTTTCCATTTCTGCATCATGCATATTTAATCATAGAATCATTTCTTCCTTCCTTCACTGCCTTCTGTAGAAAGAAATGGTCATGTTTCTTTTCACCAAAGTAGGACCATTAATCATGATCCATTTGTTCCTTCCCAATCATCCTGAAGAAATTGATGATCGCTGAAATTTCTGATCGTGCTATTATTTATGAGAGTTAATAAGTTCAATTCAAGTTTAAAATAAGTTTCATTGCTTAAAACAATTACTAGGGGGAATGACTCTGAGTCATGGCATCAGTGCTTTAAACTATAATATGAGTCATACTAGAAGCCATCTTAATAAATTGTTAATCTGAGCCATGTTAGGTGAAACGTTAGACGTTAGAAATAAAGTCGTAGATTTTAAATGTTTAATAAAAAAGTCACCATGCTCTAAAATGATACCCAATTATGTATTATGAAGCCGTGTTTACTTGAACAAGTTACATGATTGGATTAAAGGTTGGAGGAGTTCATTAAAGGAAGCGGTAAAGGGATCTTAAACATTAAATTAGAAATTATTCATAATTGTGTTAGCTAAATTGTTTTGCAGTGCTTTTAATTTAAAAAACACATTAATTAAAAGAACTATTGTTGATAAAAATATATACACTGCTCAAAATAATTGAAGGATTTTGAGATTGTTGGTTGCTCTTTCACCTGGAGAATTGTTTGAATAATTGATAAATTATCGGCAGACGTAGTAGGCTATATGAGATAAAAATGACATTTTCTTCCAGAAAAATATGCGTTTTATTGAGAATTTGGGTGCGAGAAATAGAAGACCCAAGAAAGGGGAAAAGATGGAAAATAGAAAACTGTTTTTAGTAGGGGGTAGGATTTCCCCAGACGGCCATCAAGGTTCAATGATGTTGTTAATGAGAGGCTAGGGTATTCCGTCTCACTCCTTCAGAAGAGCTCTTTCCAGTTCTTGGAGAGTTTATGTTGGTGGTAGGCTTCCAGAAATTCATCTGCCTAGAATGTCGCAAACATGCTCGATTGGTTTCATGTCCGGAGAACATGCTGTGAAATCCATTCGTATGATTCCATCCTCCAAAAGAAAATTAACCAAGTTAGCACGATGTGGCCTGCAATTGTCGTCCATTAAAAAGAAGTCTTCTTCTATTGCTGCAGCGTAAGGGATTACAATAGGTCTCAGGATCTCATCCCTATATCGTTGACTGGTCAGAGCTCCATTTCGAATGATATGGAGATCGGTGCGCCCAACAATGGAGATGCAAGCATAGACCACCACTTCCCCACCGCCAAATCTTACACTTTCGTGCAAGGACGCATGAATGTTTCTAGTGCCACTTTCCCTTCAGATGAAAATACGCCTATTATCAGGATGAACAGAAAAACGGGACTCGTCAGACAAAAGAATATTGCGCATTCATTTCTCAAACTCTGTTACACACTCCCTGCGGGCGCGACGGTGCCATGCTGTTAACGAGACACACACCATAGGTCGGCGAGCATACAGACCTACAGCTTGAAGGTGGTTTCGGAGAGTTTGTGTCGAAATTGTGGTGCCATTAGCCGAACGAAGGTGTTGTGGAAGAATAGCGGTATTCATATTTTGGTGTCTCCAATCCGTTAGCTTAAAATAGCGGCATTCATTGGGCTTTGTACCACCCCTACGCCCTTGTCGTGATCTTCGGCCAGCATTTTCAGTCTCCAAAAATCGGTACCAGATCCTGGAAATCACACTTTGTGAAGCTTCAATGGCTTCTGCTACTTCGGTTCGTGTTTTGTCCACCTGTAATCGGCCAACAACTCTCCAAGCTTCTAATTCGGTTAAATGACTTCGTTTAGACATCGCACTCATAGAAACAACGCGCTAAACTGAATGTTAATCATTCTTTTCCGCCTTTTCTCACATTAAGTTGAAAGCCAAATCAAATTCGCTGAAATTAAAGCGTCAAATTTTTGGCGAAGAAAATTGTAAAGTTCTAACCGTGCAACAATACTAAGAAACAGTTTAGTGCAAAAACGTTACTATTGTCCCTATAATTTTAATTATGTTCATTAAATTTAATGGACTTTTGCAGAAATACCTCGATATCCATACAGGCAATGGGATGTTTTTATATTTTGTGCTGTTATCACTAGTGAAAATTCTAGAAAATTGTAAAGCAACCACCGGGAAACAATACATTGAAACAGTTTTAAGTAGTAATAAAATCATTGCAAAAGAAGAAGAGCTTGCGCTGATTCTTCAATTATACTAGTTAATTACAATCAGCCGCAAACGCACTTTTCGATCTGATCAAATTTAAGACATCTTTTATTATCCCTTTCAACATCATTTTGTTCCAGTAATATAAAGCGAATGGAGAATATATTCCTCATATTTATTTGGAATACTACCTCCATAATGTCAACACTGCTGGCATTGGTATCAGCATTTCCTGAATTACCCTTTTAGTAGCGAAAATGTAATTTATTTTCATGACTCTCGCCTATTCAAGATAAGGAAATTAACGACGACAATAGATTTAAATAAAGATAATGGTAGATTTCATGAAAAATGTGTGAAAGTGAGTATAAAGGAGGGAATAGATGGAGTTCATCAACTTGTTTATCTGTACGTAGAGTTTAGTTCAGTAACTTAAATTCACATGCGTTTTATTGTCCAGTGATAATAGTATAATTATCAGTATAATAGACATGTTTTAAAATTAATGTATTAGGGAGCATAAAAGATGGAATTTTATTATGCGTTTTCTCACTTCAATAAAATTTACTGTTTATTATAACTTTTTACATGAATACTTAAACTAAAAGAATGAAAAAAATGTAGCTGTTTCATAATGTATGTGGAAGTTTAAAATTCTTTTGAAAATTTCCTTAAAATCCTGGATGGTTTAAATAAATAACTAAAGGCAGAAAGAGGTAGTAAGCTATGGTTAACTGCGGTCTACTATCAAAACTGTGGAATTTTTTCTCACTAAGTTTCAAAGTTTGTTAGCAGGGAACGTTGAATGAGTTTAAAATGATTTTTCAATTTCCGCAAAACGTGGTGCAGCTTAAAGAACTCCGCACAAGAACTCCAACTGAAATAGTCAGATATATAGTTAAAAACATTGTTTTAAAATTTCTTTTTTATCCAATGTCGCCATCTGTTAACGAACTTTTAAATTAATTTTAAAATTTTGTGAGTAAAAATTCCAGTTTCTAAAGCAGAATGCATAAAAACATGCATTTATCCCCCCTTCTGTTTTACTTTTAATTATTTTTAAAATCATAGTTCATTTTAGGGTCATTCGGTATTTAAGCTTATATAATAACATCTAAAAATATGAAGACTTTTAAGTAAAGTCGTCCTAAAGTTTCTACTTAAAGAAAATATCAAGTTATCCTTCTATTTATAGGAGAACGTATTTGTGTTCTGACTGATGTTTACCTTCAGAAAATCTATTTGGTTTATTCTTATTTACTCTGGAATTTCATAGAATGGCTGGAGTTTCACTTGGAAGTCAAAGAGAATTTTATATCTTTTCTCCTGCCAGCTGCAATAGGTCATTCACCTGCAGAAGAAACTTTGATTTTTCTTATTTGAACGTGAATGGGTCTCAATTACTAGGAGTGAGGATTATTTGGAGAAATTCGAAATTACTTTTGACCTTTACTACATCACATTCCCGCGTTAAATATGGACTAGGGCGGGTGGAAGAGTTAAAAGTCTCTAGGAGAATGAAGTTTGTTCGGTAATTCTGTTCGTTATATGGTATTGGCTCGAATTGTATTTGTATTTATCTGGAGCGAATTATATAAATTTCAAATTGTTTACTTTACTAAAGGTGAGCACTGGGGTGATTCAAAAAACAGCAGATAAAGTTCAATAGCTCAAGCTTGCTGAGATGCAAGATGTAAGAAAACCTAACTGTTCTATATTAAAAAAAGGATTTCTTTTTTGTTCTTAGTAAAATTTGCTTTGTATGTTTGAAACACATTTTTTTGTTTTTTTTCTTTAAGATTATATCAAGGGTTCTTTAACTTTTCCAAGTTGTACCTTTACGAAAATACCTTATACCTTTAAAATTTTCTCGTTTCCCCTGTCATGCAATATTTGTCTATAGTTTGTATACAGGTAATTTACTATAAACCTTTAAGAGTGAGTCCTAGAACGTGAAAATCTGATCATTAGATCAAATGTTATTCTGGGAGGAGAGAAACACTACTAATAACCCAGTTTTGAACATGTATGAAGTATCAAAGGTATTTTCAAAGGAATAAAAATTAGAATTGAATTTATAAACAGCTCGCGACATCGTTTCACTTCATGGCGCACACTTTAGGAAACCTTGAAATAAATTTTCTAGCCAAATTCAAGCATTGAATGTTTTAAAGTTATAAAATAATTAATTAGGATTCCTGTAGGATTCATTAGGATTGATCCAGATTGAGGATCATGGCTAAGAACTATTTTATAAGAGATTGTAATTAAGATAGCACCTCTCTCAAAGTTACCTGAAATAGGGTTTCCGGATTATGGATAGGAACTGCCTTATAAGAGATTGCAATTAAGACTGCACTTCTATCAAAGTGACCTGAAATGTGGTTTCCGGATTATGGATAGGAACTGTTTTATAAGAGATTGCAATTAAGACTGCACTTCTATCAAAGTGACCTGAAATGTGGTTTCCGGATTATGGATAGGAACTGTTTTATAAGAGATTGCAATTAAGACTGCACTTCTCTCAAAGTGACCTGAAATGAGGTTTCCGGATTATGGATAGGAATTGCCTTTAAGGTGGAGTAATGGTTATTATCTTGTTGTAATGGTTAATATCTATCTTGGAGTAATGGTTATTATCTAGCAATTTGTAAAATAATATAATTTATAAATATATATTATTTTATTCAAATTTATAACTACGCCTTAAAATATGAATATAAATCTTTATAGCTATATTATTCAAGAGAATAAATTTCGCCCCAAGAAACGGAAATTCTCATTACTGTGGTATTTTCAAAAACATTTTTAGAAAGAAATAAAATTGAAAACACAAAACTGAATTCCACACTACAGTACTGAATAAATTTAAAATTCATTGCACTTTCTAGGACATAAAGCATTTCAAATAAAGCCGACAATTCAATTGATGCATAAGAGTCTTTCTTAAGACCAGGTTATTTGTTGAAAAAGTTTGAATTGAGCCAATTTATTGAACGAAAACCCCTTTGTGTTTGTTTACAGGCTGGGGCATATTTGTTTTGGGTAATATTCTTTTCCATGCTAAAATATTCCGTTTTATGGCCTCATTCAAATTTCAAAAGATGTATGGATTTAAATGCTGTTAACTCAGTTTTTGAGAAATTTTTGGTGCGTATATTTTTTACTTTATTTTGATATTTATGAGGGAGTTAGCGAACATGACGATTGTATTAGAATAAACAATGAGAAAGATTCGAAGAAAGTCATATACGAAATGATTTCAGATTTACAAGACAAATAATACTAGATTTTCAAAACATAAGAGGTAAGCAAGCTCGTTTAAAATTTATGTGAATGTATGTGTTTGAAGGTTTTTAGACAAAATTATTATGAAAAATTCTTTAAAATTAAATTGGAATTCATATTCCTGAGATTGCATGCTGGTATTTTGGTAGAAATATTTTTCAACAATAGTTCTCTTATGTTATTATGAATACCTCAAAGTTTGTGTAGTGATAAAATATTTATCTTTTTTTTATCATAAAATTTATATGGTATAAGTTTTATAATTGATATGGCATAAGTTTTATCTTTATATAATTTATGTACTAGTTAGCTTACACACGTAGTGTCTTATGTTAACTAATTTATAACTCAATAAAAAAAATAGAGAAGCTTTAAACTTTTTTGAGAAAATAAAATCTGGTAAAGGTAATGTATGTTTGGTAATCATATTTCTGGTAAAAAAAATCATTCATACGTTAATTTTTCCGTTTATATGGTAATGTTTTATCAGAAATTTTGGTTTTTGACGTTATATTTCGTATTACCATACATTTAGTAAAAAAATGAAATAAAAAACTGGAAAATAAATTTTACCAAATAAATGGTTTTTATGCCATGCTCTGACATATCATGATAAAAATTACCAAATTTTACCACATTTAACAAATTTTATGGAGTCAGAAACACGGTAAATCTTGCCATATTTTGGTAGTTTTGACCAAGTTTTTTTTTCACTGTGATGCCATTTGATCTCACTCAAATTTTTAAAATATTTCCGAAATTTAAATTTTTCAAGACTAAAAACTAACTGTGACATTCATACTGTTACAAAGTTCTAAAAAAATGGTTTAATAACAATTGATTTAATTGTTGTTTTGCTATATTTAAATAAAACAATCAAATAAGCATAAGCAAGATGGTATTTAAACTGTTAACTGTGATAAAAACGGTTTATTAACCTAATTTCACCTAATACGGTTAAACAACCAGAATTTTATCGCAGCAACTAGGCTCAACTAATGAAATCACTTGCTGATGGGTATATATTATAGCCAAGAGGACTAATCTGCCAATTTCACGACAGACAGAACTGGGATCCGAGACCCAACGCTTACACCACAATATTTCCTTCTACACATGAAAAGTTTGCAGTGTTCTAACATCCCAGGGTTACCCCTGATATGTTAGAATACAATACTCTTCTTCACGGATAGATGGCAGCATCATAAAGATGCCAGTTAAATTTATTTTCTATGGTTTTGAAGCCATACTAGTTGTAAATGGTTTTAAAACCATACAGGTAAAAAATGTTCTTTATCGAAAACTTGTTCTTTATCGAATCGAGACAGAATACTGCCGGTTATTTTACCATAATTTTAGAGTGAAAATTCAAACAGTGCGTAACTCCTAATCTTTATTTTTAAAAAACATTTTAAACTATTAAAACCAAGACTTATTTCAAACGAAAATTATTTGAATCACTTTATTTTGCTTAACTGGGTTACATGCTTTTAAAGTTTTTAAATATAACATTATCAACGATGAAATTGCCCATAAACATTAAAATGAACAAGTCTTTATTACAACAGATCGTGAAGAGATCAGCTGATTATCTACTTGGATGTTCAAGAGAGGGGGTAATGTACAGTGCGAGAAAAAAGTAAAAATGAAAACAAATCACTTTCCTATAACTTTTGATCTAATAATCGGATAGTGCGCTACTAGGACTCATACCTAATGGTTTATGGGAGTGATTTCAAATATGTTAATTCGTGCAGATGATATTTAAAGTTAGGAAATCAGACTGTCGAAGCGTACTATCTCTGAATAAACATACCTTTTTTTCAGCAGATTTGGATTGCTTACCCTCAAAGTATTGGGGGTAGCTGCAATCTTGGAAATAGGGTCCAAAAAGTGTGATCAGGAGCGGTTTAAGTTTGGATCCTTTAATGGTACCTCGAGAACTTTTTAAGCGAAGTTTTGTACATAATTGAAAAGCTTAGTGGAAGAACCGGCTAAGTGACACTTTGTTTCTTTAAAAAATTGATATTTTTGGCGAAAAATGATTATTTCAGTCTTATTTAAATATTAACATTCATTTTTATCGCTAAATCTATTTATTCCGAATATGCTCAGTGGAAGTACCGGGTAAGTGATATTATTTGAGTTTTCTTTGAATGGAAGAACCAACTAAGTGACTCAGCGACAAATAGTCAGTCGATAAACAATCCTAGAAAGTCACTTGCTTGGCATCGAACGCTAAGGCACGAGGGAAAAAAAAATGGAATTAATAAAAAACTTGAAACAGCAGCTTCCATACATTAAGGAGGAATTTGTAGTTTTTTGCGAATTAGTAATTAAAAAAGACAAGCAAAAATAACTCTTAAACCCCATAACATACAATTTTTCTTGTCTTTGGTTCGCATTAGTTAACTAGTCGCATTAGTCATTAGCTCTGTCTCCCGGTAAAATATTTAATTTCTTTAAAGTAAAGTTGTGTTGAAAATCAATATTTTTTTGTGCTAAGGCAGCTTTTTCAGCTTTTTGTTATTGTTACCAATTGAATAGTCATTTTTTTTAGAAAATAAAATTAAATAATCAATAAATCGGTAATGATTAACATTACGAAATCATACGCAAAATTGAAAGGGATATGCTATTACAATTAGTTTACTTACAAGAAATTGCCATTTTTAATTTATTTATTGTTATTTGTAACCCTTTCTGATAGCTTTACGTTATTAGACTAAGAAAAACATCTTTTAGAAGTTCATTTTCTTAAAATGGAGATTAACAATCTTAGGTATCATTTGGCATAATTCTATTGCTCGTGACCAGCTCCTGATAGTTAAAAAATTACTATAGTCAACAATTTTCACCGGTACTTATCCAATTCGGTAGGCTGTCAAAAAAATCTATTTCCCCGGTACTTTTAGTAAGTCTCGTGATGCGTATATTAGTATATATGGTACATATTGAAACAGCCCCAATTAACATAATATCGGTAATACCTATTTCCAAAATTTTTTCTATTTTTCAGATTATTATTTTTAAATTGTGAATAAGAAGGGGGTCATCAACAAATTTTAAGATGTGTGTGCGTAACTAAACGTGATAGCGTAGAAAGAAAACCCAAAGTGTCTTATAAATATTTTTATAAATTAAAATACCTCATTTTTTCCATGAAACTGCAAATTTTTAATGAAAAATTGAATATAATTTGTATTTTAACTACTATATATATCTTTTTTCATTAAAAATAATAAAAATACGTTTATTTAATTTCAGAAATACCATTAGATCTAACGAAAAGACTTAACATTTTGACCATAATTAGCGCTATTTAAAAGAATATTTTTTTTTAAAATCAAAAATTAAAGAATTCTAGTTAATTAAAGCTATGCATGTCGGTAAAACATCTACTCCCCGAAACTTGAGGAAACGCTGCCTCTGAATTGTTTTTGATCGGTTTTTGGACTATCAAGGCTGGATAAAATTTGATACCAGTTTGTTACAAATTAAGGTCGCTAAAATTTTAATCTATGAGTATAAGCCTAAATATATGGATCGTTATTTTATCCCTTATATTTGATGAAAAGCGTTAAAAATCGTCCTTGAAAACAAGAAAATGTTAATGCACAAAACATCTACTCCCCGAAACTTGAGGAAGCGCTGCCTCTGAATTGTTCTTGATCGGTTTTCGGACTAGCAAGGCAGGATGAAATTTGATATCAGTTTGTTACAAATTAAGGTTGCTAAAATTTTAATCTATGAGTTTAAGCCTAAATATATGGATCGTTATTTTATCCCTTATATTTGATGAAAAACGTTAAAAATCGTCCTTGAAGAAAATGTTAATGCACAAAACATCTACTCCCCGAAACTTGAGGAAGCGCTGCCTCTGAATTGTTCTTGATCGGTTTTCGGACTAGCAAGGCAGGATGAAATTTGATATCAGTTTGTTACAAATTAAGGTTGCTAAAATTTTAATCTATGAGTTTAAGCCTAAATATATGGATCGTTATTTTATCCCTTATATTTGATGAAAAACGTTAAAAATCGTCCTTGAAGAAAATGTTAATGCACAAAACATCTACTCCCCGAAACTTGAGGAAGCGCTGCCTCTGAATTGTTCTTGATCGGTTTTCGGACTAGCAAGGCAGGATGAAATTTGATATCAGTTTGTTACAAATTAAGGTTGCTAAAATTTTAATCTATGAGTTTAAGCCTAAATATATGGATCGTTATTTTATCCCTTATATTTGATGAAAAACGTTAAAAATCGTCCTTGAAGAAAATGTTAATGCACAAAACATCTACTCCCCGAAACTTGAGGAAGCGCTGCCTCTGAATTGTTCTTGATCGGTTTTCGGACTAGCAAGGCAGGATGAAATTTGATATCAGTTTGTTACAAATTAAGGTTGCTAAAATTTTAATCTATGAGTATAGGCCTAAATATATGGATCGTTATTTTATCCCTTATATTTGATGAAAAACGTTAAAAATCGTCCTTGAAGAAAATGTTAATGCACAAAACATCTACTCCCCGAAACTTGAGGAAGCGCTGCCTCTGAATTGTTCTTGATCGGTTTTCGGACTAGCAAGGCAGGATGAAATTTGATATCAGTTTGTTACAAATTAAGGTTGCTAAAATTTTAATCTATGAGTTTAAGCCTAAATATATGGATCGTTATTTTATCCCTTATATTTGATGAAAAACGTTAAAAATCGTCCTTGAAGAAAATGTTAATGCACAAAACATCTACTCCCCGAAACTTGAGGAAGCGCTGCCTCTGAATTGTTCTTGATCGGTTTTCGGACTAGCAAGGCAGGATGAAATTTGATATCAGTTTGTTACAAATTAAGGTTGCTAAAATTTTAATCTATGAGTATAGGCCTAAATATATGGATCGTTATTTTATCCCTTATATTTGATGAAAAACGTTAAAAATCGTCCTTGAAGAAAATGTTAATGCACAAAACATCTACTCCCCGAAACTTGAGGAAGCGCTGCCTCTGAATTGTTCTTGATCGGTTTTCGGACTAGCAAGGCAGGATGAAATTTGATATCAGTTTGTTACAAATTAAGGTTGCTAAAATTTTAATCTATGAGTTTAAGCCTAAATATATGGATCGTTATTTTATCCCTTATATTTGATGAAAAACGTTAAAAATCGTCCTTGAAGAAAATGTTAATGCACAAAACAT